>NW_024885344.1:1311958-1777502 GCF_019232065.1 Centrocercus urophasianus
TCCTGCTCTGGTGGCCGCGTTGGGCTCATGGGACGCAAGGGCTTCCCTCGGCCTTTCCATTCATTGTCTGTGCCTTTCCCAGCATGGGGAGGCTGCAGTTTATCCCGGAGGTTCTTCCAGCTGCACTCCAGCTGTTTCCTGGATGGGTCCCCCCATTGTCTCTCTGCCCCCCGTGCAAGGCCAGGCTGAGAGGTCTCCTTTTGGCTTTTCCATGTGCCATCTGTCCGTCCTGTAGGACTCATGGAGCGTGGTGGCCAGGCTCCTCCCTGCTTGCTTCCATCCATGCTCTTCCCAAGGCTTGGGGGGTGCAGGGTGTTCCCCCAGCTTTTTCTCTCACTGGCTTTCCCCATGCTTCCAGCCTGCCAGGCAACTTGGCTCCTCTCTGCTCTGTTCCTCCAGTCCTTCTCTGTGTGCTGGGGAGGGCTCTGAGCTCCTCCTGCCCTCTGTTGCAACCTAGAAGCTGGGCTGGGGGATCGTGGGCTGTTGCCTCCCCTCTCCAGCCGCTGAGTAGGACTTGTGGGCTCCCGGGGCTTCCTCCAGTCCCTCTCCACCCGTGGAGAAGGGCACATGGGGCGCAGGGGGACCCCGGCCTTCTCTGTTTGTCGAGCCGGGCTGGGGGAGCGCCGGGACTCCTTGGAATCTCTGCTGCGCAGCTCAGGGTGCCAGGAGAGCCGCTGACCCTGGGGACACACAGGACAGAGAGCAAAGGGAACACAAGTGATAGCAAGGAGGGAAGTAAGGTGGCATGAGAGCTGGGAGACAAGTTGGTTGGGTTATGAAAGGTGTTGCAGAACCTGCACCCCTATGCATAGAGCCAGCTTCTATCCAGGAGAAGCCTCTTGGACGCAGGAATAGGGGAAAATGTGGCAGGAGAAAACAGCCAGGACTCACCTCCTTGGGCAGGCTGGGGCTGGACTGCCTCCGAATGACTCTGCCTTTGCTGGGTGGCACTGGGGTCTTGCCATCCAGCCGCTCCACGCGGCCCTCCTCCAGTGCCTGGAAAGCCTCCAACGTCTCAGATTTCCTGCAGGCACACACAGCCTGTCTGGCTGCTGACTGAGCCCCGCTCCAGGCCTACATCTCTGCCTGCCCCAGATGTTGAGGCCTCCACCCTATTGCTGTAACCATCCCAGCTTCCTCATCCACATCTTCTTCATGCCATTTCTTTGGGTCCTCTGCACTTTGCCCCTTCCTGTCTCATCCACTGCCTGGTCCCTGTTACACCTTTGTATAGCTCATGCCACCATTGGGCTGCCAATTTTGGAGCCACTTCTGCTTCTCCAGCTGAGGACTCACCTGGGGACCTCTCGGTATCCCTAATCCTACTAGGATTTGGGAGCTTCTTTCTCCTTTCCCCATTTCCCAACTCTACAGCATGTCCTGCAGCTCCCAGGACGTGGCTGGGAGCTTCAAATCTGAGCTGTAACTCGCAGCCCTGCTCTCTCCAAGCTATGAAGTGACCTGTGGGAACAATCCACTGCAGAGCTCTCTATTGCTCCTCACCTGCGCTCACAACCAAATATCCTCTCCACCTCCACTCGGCCAGGGCTGAGCGTGCGGGAGCCACGGCGGTCAGCAGCATCCCCACGGCCAAGGCGCTTGGGTTTGGGCAGGTCTGCCAGCACCGTGTACTCCTGCCTCTCCAGCACACGCTTCCCCTCTGTGCCCCCAGCACTGGGATGCCCACGGGGCTCCCCAGCCCTGGAGGAGGATGCCAAATGCCTGCTGCTGCCTGGACCAGGAGAGGAGCTGCGGCCAGGACGAGGTACAGAGGAAGCCCAGGAAGGGTCAGGTTTTCGAGGTTCCAAGGAGAAATAGCCACTCTCTATGCGATGCTTTGCCCAGCCCTCCTTGGGCTTCTGGCTGGCAGGAGCACGCTCTGGAATGGAAAGAAGACTGTTGAATGAGTGGTGTGTAATGCTTCTCTGCCCACAGCAAAGGAGGGCTTCAGGGTTAGGAACAGGGGGTCAGAGGGAAAACCCAGACTGCATGGTGGGGTGGGAGCACAGCAAAGCATGTAGGGAGGCAGCAGCACCATGTTTTATGGTGAGCACACCAAGAGAATCCCACAGGAGAGCAAACCACATGTACCTGCTTTTGGCACAAAGACTTCTTTCCTAACACTCGGAGCCTCTGTCCTCACCCAGGATCCAGAAGGAAAGGGCTGACCCCACCTAGCTCTGTCCACCTGCAGCTGTGTGTTATCCTTGTGGCCTCTGTAGCTCATTGTGTCCTGCTTGCCTGATCCCAAAGTGGTGTCCAATAGTCTGGTCATCTCCCAGCCCTGACAAACAAATAAGGCAGGACTTTGCAATAGGGCTACAAGTTACTGAGCTGGAATGGGGCGAAGAGCATGTGTGAGAAGTGAAGAGTCCCAGCTGACCCCCCCAGCATTTTGGAAGCTTCTGAGTATGCCCAGCAGAAGTGGCTCTGAGGGGATGAGGAGGCTGGAACCACCCAAACCAAGAGAAATGCCCATCTCACCCTGCCTTCAGTGTGGCTGTGGGGCTCGGTGCTGGTTTCTCCATGCTGGCCCACAGTGCTGGGGCCGAGTGGGGGCTGTGCCCTGCTCTGGTGCCAGCTGTGGAGCAAGGAGAGGACAGGCAACTGTCAGCATGGCTGCAGAGCCTGGGAACAGGGAGCAGTCACGAGAAACACAGGCAGAGAAAGCGCTCAGCCCTTTTTCCCTGACAGAGTATAGAATCATCAAGGTTGGAAAAGACCACTAAGGTCACCCAGTCCAACATTCAAGCCATCACCACCATACCTACTAAACATATCCCTCAGTGCATCGGTGATATCGCACCCCATTTTCCCCATCTTCCCCCTCCGCCAGCCTCTGCCACTCACCGCTCCGCGCCGTCTGCCCGACCCACGCAGATGTACACCTCGCACTGCGGTGCTACGATGCGGACGGAGTCCCAGGGCCCACCTGGGTCTGCGTTGGTGCCGTGCCCCGCCACCTCTGCGTCATGCTCCTGCGAGGAAGGGGGGGATGCAGCCGTGCCATCGCCGTGCCGGATATGAAAGCACATGAGGATGAGGACTGGGGGAATCTCTGCTTGCAGCCACCCTCCAGCATCTCCCCCAGGCCCGTTACCTGCAGGGTTTAGGAGCAGTGGTAGGGGGCTTGCCTGCCCTCCCTCTGGCATCTGGATACGCTCAGAGATGGCTCTAAGCAGATCGCAAAGGGCTGCAGTAATCTTAGAGGGCCCGGGGGCCAGGGGGAGAGGGCAAGGAGGAGGGCGGGAGGCTCATTACTATTTCATGATCCCCGGCCTGGTGCTCCAAGAGGACAGCGAATGACACGAAACCCTCTGTGAACATGAAACCGCCTGACGCCTGGAGGGATGCAGCGCTCTGCAGCCGTGTGGCTCATGCTGGAGGATGGGGTCAGACCCAGCCCTGCATCACATGAGATGTATCCCCTTCCACCTTTCCTTCCAGGAACAGCTCACTGCAGCCCCAGGGAGATCTGCCAGGATCACGTTTTAGGTAAGAATCATAGAATGGTTTGAATTAGAAGGGACCAACAGGCCTCAAACAGAGTTGAAATCCAGAGTGGGTTCCTACCTTGCCATTCCCCCTTCCCTCACCGTTGCTATTTACTTGCATGTATCTGTATTGCTTCATTCCTCCTTCCCTTCCCAGGATCTATGGAGCTTCTCCTAACTGCATCCAGAGCCTCCCTGCCAATGTGGCTCCAGCTCTGCTCCAAGCACAGTTAAATGATGGACACCACGAGCCTTTGTGCTAGGGATTTCCATCTCTACAAAGTCCCAGGGCTGAACAAAGCAGCTTTTGATGTGGCATTCATGGCCTGCAGGTGGGATGGAGGAGCTCACCTGGGCAGCATGCGGGTGAACCCTTGAGGCACGGAAGCAGTGTTGGCACAGGTTCCTTGCAAATATATTGGCTTCAAAGTTGGCACAGGGCACATCATTCACTGACCCTGGCATCCTCCATAGGGATGCAGGTGCTCTGGCTGCTGGGCTACAGGGAGCAGCTAGGAGAAGGGAACAGCAGCAGAAAGCTGAGCTTTCAGCTCCACATCTTCAGGCTCCTATGGAAGCACAAATGTTATTCTCAGACTGAAGCTTGCTGCACTAGGCTGGCCATGCTAGAATCAAAGGGCATCCAGATGCAAGGCCATCAGTGTGACCCACACAATAAAAGGGTATGTAGCAGCAGGAGCCTTCTTTTTTTTAGGAAGGGACACTGCTCAGCATCCTTCAACAGGTTCTGATGCAGACAGACTGGGGAAGGCACGATTTCTTGATTCACCCACTGAACCCAAGCACTCACTTGCAAGCAATGCAGAGAGGAAGAGCCCAACATCCAGCCGTGCCCACTGCTTGCTACACGTGGTGGGAACCCAGAGCATCCCACTGCATGATGGGCAAACCGTTGCTCCCCACATCCCGCAGGGCTTTTGGGGCCCACCGAGCTTCCCTTGGCCTCTAGCACTCGTGCAGCCGTAGGTACCCTTCCCGGTGCACCCCAGTACCCCCAGTACCTCCACTTCCCCACGGCTCCCAGCACCGCTCTCCCCGCCGAGCTCCCCTTTGAATGGAGCTCCCCGTGGGAATTGCGGGCAGCCAAGCCCCGCCCACTGTCCTCTCATTGGCCTCGACCGGGCACAGATTTGAATATCGCCCTCTGAGTGGCTGCGTGCCGGCGCGCCGGAGGGCACGTGTGCGGGCACCCACGTGTCGTTGGCAGCGGTTGGGCGATCGACCCGAGCGGGCCGAGAAAGCAGCGGGGGGGAGGGGGGGGGGCTGTCGCTTTTTCCTCTCGTCCCCATCCCCTGTCAGACAGCAGGCCTGGGGCTCCTGCCCCAGGAGATGGTTAACAGCGGCAGGATGGATCTGCAAGCACTAGGACTCCTAGTGCTAACCAGCTCCCTTGGCTCTCAAAAGCTCTCATCCCGCACCCCGTGAGGTTTATCCTCGGTTCCTTTGTTGCAGCAGCAATAAGACTGCACTGCATGCAGCCTTGAGCTCCTTACGCTCCACAGGAGCAACGCGGCACACCTCACACACACTGCAGCTTCATCTTTGCACTGAGCTCCAGTTTCTGTGTGACTATTTGACCTCCCTGTCTCGTTTTGATCCTCTGTAATCCCAATCACATTTTTGTGCATGCATGTGTGCAGAACCACAGTCTAGCCAGCAAAAGCCATCATGCACGGACACATCATATTGGAGCTTCACATCCTTTTCGTGCGAGCTCTTGAACAGGAGCACCACCACCACCCAGGTCCCCTATCTCTGGGGACATGGCTGTGGCTGAGTGTGGGCATTGGCCACAATTGGGTGACCCTGGGGCACACTGTGGTCATGGTGATGACTTTTCAGTGCAGCGGCCACGCTAGCACTAGGTGATTTTTGCAAGTAGGACATATACAGAAACAGCTTCCTCATCAACAGCTGGAACTCATTAGTGAGCAGCCAGAGGGAAAAAGCAACAATAACACTGAAAACTGTCTTGAAAAGGAGGGTAAGCAGCAAATGACACAATGACTCTGGCACAGAAAGACTTTCAACCACATGCTGGATGTGCCTGGCAACTGCTTCACACACGAACTCATGTGTATGAGCTGCTATCCTTCACCCAGCATATCCTGGAGTAGCCCAATTCCAGCCCTGTGCATAACAAAGCGGGCAAGGGATGAGTCAGTAATTCACATTACAAAATCAAGCTTGAATCAATCAGATGGAGAAATCAATAGCACAGCAAACAATACTTGTGGTTAACTCCGTATAGGATTTAATGGTTCTGCTTTTCCACTTTTTTTTTTCTTCCCCCTGAGCATGGAAGGCTTTTCAGGATTTCAGCTGTGGCTTGAGAAAGACTCAGAAGTTATTAAGGCCAGTAATTCTTTTAAATCACCTGGCAGCAAAACAACAAATACCTCGGTGTTGCTGAGGCCACTCTTAACATCCCATCAGGCTTATAATGAGGTATTTCAACACCGTCCCACTGTCATTACAGGCTTCCACAAACCCAACCCAAAGTTTACACTCCACGTTTCAGCAGGTTTTGCAGCATGACAAACACATGGACTGCAAACAGCGGCCATTCCAGCTTCAGGGCAAACTCCTTGGGAGGCAAAGTGCAAGTCTCGTTGTGCCTCTGGTCACCCTGAGGCACCAAGGAAAGGGGAAAAACTGCTGTACTGTACAACCCTGACAGCTAGGATCCAAGCATGCCATCAGACTGTCAGCCTTGCCCACAAGTTGTGTTTCTGCATCTCTGAAACACCTAAAAAGTGAAGGTGAGACAGGAACAGGCTAGTAAGCTGCTGCCTCCACAAGGCCTCCAGCATTAGTTCAGTTACTTTTTTCCCCTCCCATTTCCAGCACAGGCAATTTGCTTACTCACCACTGCCACGTTTCCAATTTTCTGGTGTGGGTTTTGGCCACAAAGGCCTTTTTCCCCTTTGTCATTTCTGTGTGCCATACCAGCACACACATAAGGGAAGATGCCCCATCCAGGTGCTGGTCAGAACCTGGCAGAGGCAGGATGGCCACTGCATCCTACAGACACTCCATGACAGAAGTCAGTGTGCTGCTCAGGCTCTTTTCTCTCCTCTGAAGATTGACTTTGTTTTACCAGAAGCATTCCTTACCCCAGCCACGCAGATGCATGGCGACTTCCTTTTCTCTCCTCTTGAAGATATCCACGCTAAAACACACACACCAAGGTTTCCAAGCAGAAGACAGCCACCCTGAAGTAATGCACAGCCTCTGCCACTCCCATCCCAGAGAAGGCCACACACATGCAGCAAGGGCAGTAAGGGATTTCATACTCCTCTGAGCTATCAGAATGAACATCGGCACATTCAGCAGACAATGGAATGAGCCATTCCTGCTCTGGCGGGTTCTGTATTACCACAAAAACAGCTCCTAGCTATTCCCTTTCCTGAGCACCAGTAGATTTTAAAGATTTTTTTTTTAGCAATAGGAATCATTAACCCTGTTTCCAGCTGGTACTGGTATTAACATCCAGCTGTTATGCTTCAGTTAAGCCACATGTATTTCTCTTAGCAAAATGACTACACAGAATAAACTTACTAAATTTCATCTGGTATAGATACCAAAAATCACAGAATCACAGAATGGCCCGGGTTGGAAGGGACATCAAGGGTCATGAATCTTCAACCCTCTGCCACAGGCAGGGCCACCAAACTGGAAGGAAGGAAGGAGGGAAAAAAAGCATCCCTGCATTCGGCTGTGGCACAGATGAAGAAACATGAGACAAGATGACACCATATCATCCTGGAAAAAGAATTTACTGCACTGCAGAAATAGCAATGCATTGGTTCACAAGTGGAAGCGGAGCTCTTCCCAGTCTCACACCCCTGACAGTGCGTCCGTTGCATTCAGCTTTAGAATTTCTCCTTTGATAAAGCCAGTCGAGGGTTATGCCATACAGAGAATCTGACCTCCAACAGAAGATTTCAGAGATTCTGTGGCACTTCATTGGAGACCACTGCAAAATAAATGCAGTGTCCAGTGCCTGTGGCCAACACACAGCAGGTGAATAAGGCTGAACTGGGCTCAGAGAGCCAAGTAAACAAGGTCCTTGATCGTTACAAAGGGGTCGCAAGGAACAGCAGCCCAGCTGCTGAAAACTGTCCCAGCTGCAGCTCTGAGCACCTGGCTCCCATTAATCTTGGTCGCGGCCCATTCTGCCCGTCAGTCTCCGTCGCTGAGTCTTAGTGGTTCGCCTCATGCTGGGTTTCTGGATTTTCTTAAGTGGACCTTGCCCACGCTGGGGTCGCTTTCCTTTCTTCTTTTTCCGGCTGTGCATGTGCAGCGTGGCAGTAAGAGAAGAGATCCTGGGGAGGATAGGAAGAGAGAAATGTTTGGGCACCAAAGTGCACTGCAGAAAGGTGATACTAGAACAGCAGCAGGACAGCCCTGTGTGGCCCAACAGGAATGGACACAAGTAACTGAATGTCCCAGGGGAACTCCACTGTGCTGGGCACCATACTGACAGGACAGGAGAAGGACTAGACAAACAGTTCAAGGCAAAGCCTGACCTACACCACATCCACCTCACACCGCTGTTACCAGAGATCAATGTGACAGAAACAGACCGACCCAGGCAGGCTTCCAGACTGCCAGTGCCCCCTGCTGGCTCCTGTCCACCAGCACCCAAGCAGCACAGCATGCTCTCCCAGCAATCACACCACTGATCTGGAAACAAAACATCTTCCTGATGAGCTCACACTGCCCAGCAGCAAGCAGCTGAATGAATTTATACGTACTTTTCAGATAGGAAAGGGTTTCTGGACTTCTTGGGCATTGTTCTTGCAGGCTTGTTCACCACCTCTTCCCCCTTCTCTTCTTCTTCACTTTTTCCCTTAAAAGAAGAAACAAACACATCTTTATGAACACATTAAAACAAGCAGTCTCACAATTCTGGTGTTTTTGCTACCTTCTTGGCTTCATTCCTATTTGCAAAACACAGTAACAGATCAACACTTTAAATTTTACACAAGCCTTGTTCAAATCTCAAGGTTTTGCTATTGCAGCCCTCCAGAAAGGGACAAGCAGCAGGAAGTCCTACATTAATCAATCAACTTCAACACAATCTTACTGGCCACATCTGTGAATCGGAAGTTTCAGCTTTTTCCTTAAATTACTATTAAAGTCTCCATAACCTGATTTTCAGATTAGAAGATGTCCTTAAAAGTGTAAAAGGTTATCTAATCAATACAGCACTTTCCCAAGGTGTTCAAATCCACTCACAACTCATAAAGATCAGAAGGATTGCACCAGTCAGTACCATAGAGCCTTTATGAAACAAACATGAGAACTCAGTTAAAATCTGTTTTGAGAACAGAAGCAACCACAACCATAAGATTTATTTGTGGTCCAAGCATAGGTTCATGGAGAGCAGAATCCCTCCTCAGCCTAGCAGTAACTGTCCATGGACAGGTCACAGAAAATCACGGAGGACAGTCCATGCAGTGAAGCCCAAATTCTCATTACTAGCGTTATACCTGGTTTTACAATATTGTGTTCTCCCTGTCCAGATCTGTGGCACCTTCTACTAACATGAGGTTAAAGAGCAAACAATCCCAAGGCAGCTTAGAAGAAAGCTGCTCAAGGATGACATTTCTTCCTCTGCAGTGGCACAACGTAAGTTGTGGAGAAACGTGAAAATTCAGTTTCCCCCTTCATCTTCGCTCCTAGCCAGCTGCAAGCTTTCTGGCACATCCATGGAGTGCCAATCTAACTAGCCTCCAGAACATTTATAGTTGATGCAATCAGACAGTCAGCAAGAGGTGGTACCTCAGAGGTGGTCAGTCCCAGCTGGCGTGCACCTGAGAGGTCCAGGTCACTGATGGTTGTGACTGTTACAATATGGTTTGGGTGGTCAATGTTCACTGACTCTGTCCGCGATGTCACCAAGTGCTCCAGTTCATCAAACTCATCTAGAAAGACAAAAATATCAGCTTTTCACAAAGTACACTCACAACAGCACCACGCAACACTAGATGCCTGGGCCAGAGTGGCTGGAAAACTGCATGGAGGAAAAGGATCTGGAGGTGTTGGTTAATGCCCAGCTGAATATGAGCCAGCAGTGTGTTCAGCTGGTCAACACCAATGGCATCTTGGCTTGTATCAGAAATAGCACAGTCAGCAGGAACAGGGAGGTAACCATCTGCCACTGTATTCAGTTCTGGTGAGGCCACACCTCAAGTGCTGTGCTCAGTTTTATGCCTTTCACTACTAGAAATACATTGATGCTCTGGAGCATGGCTAGAGAACGAAGTGACGCTGTGAGGAGTCTGGAGCACAAGTGTGACAGGGAGCGGCTGAGGGAACTGAGGTTGTTCAGTCTGGAGAAGAGGAGCTCAGAGGAGACCTTATTGCTTTCTACAACTATCTGAAAGAAGGCTGTGGCAAAGCAGGGGTTGGCCTCTTCTCCAGATAAAAGCAATAGACAATTATAGGCAGTTGCTTCAAGTTGCACCACAGGAGGTTCAGGTTGGAGGTTGGATATTACGGAAAATTTCTTAGCAATGAGTGGGGATGCATTGGAACAGACTGCTCAGAGAGGTGTCACTGTTCCAGCAGGTATATAAGGAAAGGGCAGATGTATTACTTAGGAACATGGTTTAGTAGGCTATACTGGTGGTAGGTGGACAGTTGGACTAGATGATCTTACAGATCTCTTCCAACCTTAATGACTTTATGTTTCCTGCACTATCATGTGGGGGTTCAGGAGGTCCAGTCTTCACATGCAGGGTTAAGGCATGAAGGGCAAGCTACCTGTCCCAGCCAAGATCTCAATGCCTTGGAGATACCCTCCTGCATGCTCCTTCCTGTCCAACCTGCCCAGTTTTGTTTCCCACTAGGGACAGGGGGCCCCCATTCAGCCCATTGCACGAGCACTTGCCCAGCTTCTCAGGGGGACACGAGAAGAATGATGCAACATCCCTTTGGGGTAGGACCACTGTTACAACTATGCCTGCCCAGCTACAGAGGCTGTTCAGTTTGGTGCCTCTCACAGGCAGTTAACTCCTCTGATACCCAATCTGCTGCAAAGGAGCCCAAACCCTACAGGCACAGAGGACATACATACCAAGAGCTTCCTCCCTTTCACGCAGCATCTTCAGGTACTCCTTGTGCCTCTGGGAGAGACAAACAGGTCACTACAGCAACCTTGCTGTTATAAGTGTCCATTCCACCCCAACCCCTCCACCCACGAGGTCCCATTCTCCCCCTAAGTGAGGAAAGGGAAGTACGAGGACCCCAGGAAACAGTTGCTACGTGCCTGCCCCACAACCCTGACATGGCAAAAGGTCCTTTGTCATCAGGAGGAGCTATACCTCCTCCTTCATCTTCCTCTGCTCTTCCTTCAGCTTCCTCTTGATCTCCTCCAGGGCCACCTTCCTCCTCTCCACCTTCCGTTTATGGAAGCCAGTCAGGTACTCCCTAAACACCGGGAACAGAGCAAACCTTCAGCTTCCAGCGACCCCGTTCCCCGCTCACTTTGCCACCTGGAAGCCCTCGTAACCTCACCTCCGCCTCTCCTCATCAAAAGTCACCACCAGCCGCGATGCCGCACTTCCAGACCCCTTCTTCTTCTTCCGACCCATGGCTAGCCCACGCTGCCGCCACCCCACTTCCGGTCAGACCCCTCTTCCGGTCCAAGGAGTCCCCGCCTCTTCCGGTCTGTCCACTTCCGGCTCCGCACAGCACTGCCCTGTGGGAGGTGTGGCGCTGTGAAGGCCGTCCCTCGGCCGCCATTTTGTGCCTAGGCGCGTCTTTAATAAAAACATTATTTCTAAGTAGTGTGTCGTTGTGCGGTGGTGTCTGGGTTGTGCTACTTAGCCCGGGCAGGTGTGTGTGAGGGTAGATCTCAGCTCTGAGTCTGTCTCCGAGACGCGGGAGCAGTTGTGGTGGGGAGTGGTCTCGCTGCTGGCTGACTGGGTTGGCTTTAGCTGAACTCTTGAACCCCTCGTGACCTCCCGTCCTCGCTTTAATGAGTGTGACTCTTGCGTGGCGGCCAGCTGACTTCAGTGGAGGCTCCGCAAGTGTTGTGAAGGGAAGCGTTGGCAGAGTCAGCCCACAGAGCGTGGCAAGCACTGCCGCCTCGTCCCAGGTCACCTTGTCTTTATCAGCTCTCTGGCTACTGGGGTTCTTTTCCTGGCCAGTCCTCTCCCCAGCAGAAATGCGGAAAAACCAGTTCTGTGGTTAATTACTGCACTTCCCTCCACGCCCATGGGTTCGGCTGCCTCCTCCTCCTCTTTTCTCCCAGCCTGGGTGCACTTCGGCCTCTTTGCCCCAGCCTGTTCTCTGCCGGCTCAGGTGCACCATTAGGCCTGCATATTCATTCCATTAATCTCAGGGCTTCTCCTGCCCTCCCATCTTGTTCCTGCAAGGCCTGCTGGTGGCTCCTTCTCCCTCAGGGTGCACCGCAGGTGCAGAAGACACGGGCACCTGCACTGCCCAAGAGGGTGACAATTTGACACCATGGCTGGAGGTGATAAGAGCATGAAGGCCCTGAGGGAGGTGTGGAGAAGAGCAGAAAACTCATTGTGTGCAGACTGCGGGAAGCCGGGTGAGTCCCTGAGGGCTGGATCTTCTGAGGATGGGTCAGAAGAAAAGGACTGGGTTTGGTCTCTAGTAGCCGTTGTGGCCAGCTCAGTGCCTTGAGGCATATGAGAATGGAAAGGAGTGATGTTAGGGGATGGTTGTTGGAACCTGTGCAAAGCCCAGCAGTGTTGTGTGAGTTAATTCCATTTGTCCAGGCTGCAGGGGGTCCCAGAGGTGGGGGAGTAAGGGAAGACAAAGGAGATGCTGCCACAGTGCTGGTGGAAAGGACAGGGACGAGGTAGCGCCAAAGCTGCAGCACTGTGGATTGCAGTCGTGTTGGATCTCAGACACAAATCAAAATCATGCCCAGTCAGGACCTGAGAAGAAAGTTCCCAGTGGAAACCTAACTGCTCCAGAAAAAAGGCATGATTCAGGAGGGCATTGTCTTGTCTGTGACTCAGCTCTGAACTGACAACTTGCCATGGACAACCTGAGAGGTTTCTTGTACTTAAGAGCTTATCCTCTACAAAGGGTACCGGTTTGAAGTCTACCAGTACTGCTAAAAATGACTGTTGCATTTCTTCCAAAAGGTACATGTGGGTTGTACCATCCAAGACAAATTAATTTGTCTAATTAATACCACTTTACCTTCTTAAATTTTCCCCTGAGAATTCTGATTTTACAGTTGCTTTTCACTTCCTGAGCTAAATAGTATTGTGGGTTTGCTGTGTTGCACGAAACAGCTCCTGGAGTCTCAGATGATTCTTTACCCAAAGGGAATTTACAGAGCGCTTTGGAGTTTTCCAAGGTTCAAGTTAATTGAGATTCAGATTAAGCAATTGAAGCAGGAGGAATGCAGCAGTATGATGCTTTTTCTAGACTGCCTTCGGTATGCTTGGTTAATTAGTCAGCTCAGCTGAAACCATGGTTACCAAGATCTCTATTTCTCAGTAATGCATTCTCACTTGAGGCATATCCCCCCAAGGAATTTACCACTTCTGGTCATACCTTCGCCCCTTTTTTATGCCCTCAGATCCTGACTGGGCATCCTCTACCTTGGGTGTCTTTATATGCCTTAGCTGCTCAGGAATTCACCGGAACATCCCTAGCATCAGCAAAGTCAAATCCCTGAAGATGGACCACTGGGATGATGCTCAGGTGCAGGTGAGAACTTTGTCCCACTGGTATGTTGGGGTTGAGTCTAGGATGTACACCAACTCTTCTTTTGACCTTTGGCCTCACAAAGTTGGAGATCAATGTAACTTTGCTACGTGTGCGCAACTGGGGATAATTCCTCTTAAATTGCTGGGAGGATGTGCTTGCCTTGAGTGCCTCTTCGTGCCCTATTACTTTATGGCTGGCACAGATCTCTTGCATCTTATCTTGCCAATGTTTAGGGTCTTTATTGCTCATGGTTACTGATTTCTCAGTTGCCAGCTCCATCTAGACACAACATAAGTCTACATCAAAGAGAAGGCACTAACTCTCTTTCTAACTGCAGTTTCTGGCCAAGCATGGGAATGCTGTGACTAAGGCCATGTATGAAGCTCACATCCCTATTTACTATTACCAGCCAACCTACAATGACTGCCAGTAAGTTGCTGCATACAAATGAAAAGGGGGATGGCAGTTCTGTATTGCCGTAGTTTGTTTCTAAGCTGTCACCTCTCCTTGTAGGGTGCTGAGAGAACAGTGGATACGGGCCAAATACGAACGGAAAGAGTTCACTGAGCTTGGAAAACAGCTACTGTACACAGATGGTAAGAGCAGGGCATAACTTCAGAATTGCTGCCTGTTGCCTTTTCTGGAAGCTTTTGAGTACCAAGAAGAGAAAGCTCATCAAAGCTGCAAATCCCACAAGTATTCCCGAGTACCTGCCTGATAGGTACAGAGCATGGGCTTGGAGGTGTTTAAGTTGTAGGAAGTGTAGTTTGGCACTGCTGTAGGTTGTTTCCAAGCACGGTATTACCAGCTGGTGTTGCTCAAAACCATTTGCTTTGCTGGTGGATTCCTCTTGGGAGGATAGTCTTCAAACTGACCTTTCTACTCCTAGGGGTGAAGGAAGGCATCCTCTGGAAGCGAGGTCGAGACAGTGGGCAGTTCCAACCCCGCAAGTTCCTGTTGTCAGAGAGAGAGGGATGTCTGAAGTATTTCACCAAGCAGGATGTGAGTATGGTGATCAACTCAGGGCTGTGGGGTTATGGAGACTCTTCTATCTCTGTGAGATTTCCTTACTCGCTCAGCCAGAGATGGTAACACATCACAGAAGAGGGATTCCCTTCCAACTACTGACATTTCCCCTGCATCTTCACTTTGTGCTTCACCACATCCTTACCTCTTCAACAGTTTCTTTGCTCATGGCAGGGAAGCAATAGCACTTCCATGAGACTCCTCTTTTCTTGTCTCACTTGTTAATCTCCGAGTGCAGGACTGAGATACAGTCCTACAACATCACTGCTGATGGGAAGGTTGATCTTTCACTTCATCCTAGTCCATTTCCCTGGCTGTACAACCCTGCACTGTCCTTGGAACCAACCTCACCTTACTGTGAACTAAGTTGCCAAAAACACTTTAAGTAGGGCTTTTCTGCTAGTTTGTCTCCCTGAAAAAATGGGACAAATGCTAGTATACTGCCACAAGTGAGGGAATGGCTTAGGATAGGGAGGGCTAGGTGTAAAGTCTTTCCTTTTGGGGCCAGTTAGCCTTTAGACCAGGTCAGCTGTAAAGTCAGATGCGCTTTCAGCATCTCACTGGTTGTCCCAAATTTATTTTGGAAGGGCTGAGCCATTGTTTGGGCATGCCACAGAGGAAAGAGAATGTGTACAACTGTTTTGATGGGAAGGGGCAGTTTGTACATTTTTAAGACCTTCTAACTCTGCTTTATCCTCCTAAGTCAGTCACTTAGATCACTTTCCTACTAGAATTGCTCATGCATGACCAATGCTATTCTGTTCTCAGGCCAAAGAACCCAAAATCAATGTCAAAATAGACGTCATCAATGCTACATTCCAACCAGAGAAGATTGGGAACCCCAATGGCTTGCAGATCACCTATCTCAAAGACAACAAGACTCGGAATATATTTGTCTACCATAAAAGTGGAAAGGTATATTGTTTAGCATCACACTGCAAAGACATTGAGGCTGATTGGAGAATTAACTGATACCGAGTAGCATGAGGAATGAGTTGGGATAGAAGGTGTGTGCATGTGTGGGAATTGCTGTAGGTAAACAGGTTGAGAATTCTGATTCTCTGTGTGTCTGTGAGAGTTTTGCTGCAGGGAGCAGAGCAAGAGCACTGGCTGAGTGGGTTTCTGTGGGAGGAGCTGCTGCAGAAGGTGTGCAGATGTACTGCCTGTGCTGTCTGTATGTGTGTGTGAGGGTGAGGCCTGGAGAAGGGAAAGCTGGCTGTTTTTGCAGCTGACATAACGTGGGGTGCAGCTGGATGAGTTTGAGTGTCTCACTGTGGCTGTCCCTAAGCTTTCTGTTCTCTCCTGTTTTATTTTCAGGAGGTGGTGGACTGGTTCAATGCCATTCGGTCCGTGCAGTTCCATTATCTGAAGGTTGCATTTCCCATAGCCAGCGATAATGAGGTAAGGCAGCACTAGAGTGCAGTGCTGAGTCTCCTGCTGATGTTCGGTTGCTCTGATAAAAGAGCCCATTAGTTGTTATTAGATCCCCAGGCACACAAGTGGAAATTGTAGTATTTAGATAGAGAAGTGAAAAAGTGTGCATACAGGAGCCTGGGATGACAGAGAGCAGCTCATTTCTCCTATTTCTGGGCACTCTGGAGACCAAAGTGACTCCTAGCTAAGGCAGTTCTACAAACATGAATTTAAAAGGGAGCTGAATTTGGGCAAACAGAAGGAAGGCCATGGTGTTGGAAGTGAACAGCAAAGCAACATGGCTAAGTGAATGTTACTCTTTTCGTCAGATTAAAAGCCGGCTGACAAGAAACTTCTTGAAGGAAGGATACATGGAGAAGACAGGTCCCAAGGTGAGCTGCTTGGGGGTGAAGAAATCTAGCAGGGACCTCCCAGAGAGCCATTGATTTTCCTCACTCCATTGTTTTTCTCCCAGTTTCCCCATCCCCACCCTCTATTCTTTTGACGCTACAGTGGGACTGAAAAATTGCTTTCAGTTCCTCACTTTCAGCTTAGAGGGAGAAAGAAGGCTGCTGTTAAGGCAGGGGCTTGGTTCAAGCAGTTGTGCTGAATTTTGGGCATCCCTTCGCACTGCTCACGGCAGAGGGCGCTGTCATCTTACGTATGTCACCTCTTCCCTTTACAGCAGAGAGAGGCTTTTAAGAAGCGTTGGTTCACACTGGATCACCGCAGGCTCATGTACTTCAAGGACCCTTTGGTGAGGGCGGGATCTGACCTCTGACAACTGTAGGCAACAGTGCTGAGGGCAGGGTCAGAGTGCAAACAGAGTCTTGCTTCTTTGCTTTGCTCTGTTGTAAGGGAGGCTTGTGGGTTTCCCAGTGGCTCTGAATGGACTCTAGGTCTTCCCCTTTCCATCCCACTTTGTTCATCCTGCACTTTCTTTGTTTGCTTACTGCCTGCAAACAATGGGAACCGGGAAGGTTGTGGTGCAAGGGTCGTGGTGTCAAGGGTGATGCCATGGAAGGTGTTGATGGAGAGGCAGATGCAGCTTTCCCTCTCTCAGACCTCTCGAGGTCTGTTCTCCTAAGTTTTCCTTTCAGTCACTGTCTTTGGGCGTAGCCTCCCGGTTCTGAATCCCCTGACCACCTTCAAGTCTTCTTGCTGCTATCTCTTTGATCCTTACCCATTCTCCTGCTGCCCGCAGGAGCTCTGCTATTATTAGTTGGTTCTTCTTGAGTACAGTTAATCCCTCTCTTTCCCTCTGGATGTGCAGGATGCATTTGCTAAGGGTGAGGTATTTGTGGGCAGCAGAGAGAATGGCTATAGCGTCCAGAAGGGATTGCCTTCAGGGACACAAGGCAACTTCTCTTGGCCCTATGGCATCACCATTGTCACGCCTGACCGAGAATACCTCTTCACCTGCGAGACAGAGGCTGACCAGCTGGACTGGATCACAGCTTTCACAAGCATCATCAACCAGGCCATGACACCACAGGAATATGCCAGTAAGTGCTTGGATGGTGTTTCCTTCTCCTCTTGCTGCCCTGCCACAGAGTATTGCCCTAATGCACTGCCTTTTTTCTTCTCTACAGTTGAAGCCTACTTCAAGTTTAAATCATAGGAAGCCGGACAGGAACCTTGCTGTAACTCAACTCTACCTGGTCCTGTTGGGTGGGCTATCAGAAGAGGAGAGAAGATTGATGTCAGAGAAACACAGTGCTATTGCAGCCTACTCTTTGAAGCACTTTTTTTTTTTTTTTTTTTCTCTCCAAGAACAATCTTCTTTTTAAGCTGCTTCAAGTCCAAGACTTTGTGAGACTGAAGCCTCAGTGCAAACTGTCAGTGGTAAATTGCGGTGATCTGACTGGATGTTGACAGGCCTTGCCTGTTGATAGGGCCTCAAAAACTTAGCACTTGCTGTGATGGACATGGGACTTAGCATCACATTTGCAGAAAACTGCAGGCAGCCTTATGCAAGAATGCACAAGGTTTAACCTTGTACAAGAAAACAGCTGCCTTACTGGAGATAATGCAGTTGGCTGTAGAGGCTGCTGGACTAGGAGAGACTTTCATTACAAGAAGTGGCTTCTCTGCTGGTGACAGAGATGTAAAACATCTGGTTATTTAATCAGCTAGAGCTACATTTGAAAAAGGTCACGTAAAAGATTTAATCTAACAGTCATGTGAGATGTGTTTCTTCCCATCTATATGGGCTTGAGAGCTTCAGACCATGTTTGTATGGAGATCATCTTCTGACTGCTCCTGAGCTCAGAAACAACAGTTATGTATGTATATGTAAATGGACAGTGTGTGTGTACCCACAAGAAAAAAGTGGTGGGAGATGAAATACTGCCCTAGAGAAGGTACTGTGAGGGACATTCATGTTGTTGAAGTTCAGCTGTCAGATTTGAGTCTCTGTAGTTAAACCCATAGAGAGAGGCTGGCTCCTGCAGGGAGCAGTAGACAGCATGTCTTCTATATGCTTCTGACACACTGTTGAGTCTAATACAGCCTAGGGGTTGATGTCTGAAGTTGGAATATATGAGTATCTACTGCCCTATTCTCTGGGTGTCAAAGTCCTGTCACTTGCTTTCTCACCTGTACGTTATATGTGTATATGTAATATACATTTATGCAGTAGTGTATAAGGGAAGTCTTATGTCTGCTCTCTAAGACAAACGAAGCTCAGATGTGGGAAAAAGAGAGCAGGGCAGTGGTTGGCACAAAGGGCCTTGCAGCACGAATGTCATACTGTGATACTCCAGTAGAAGGCAGTGCTGCCCTACACACTTTTGCTTCCTGCTCTTGCGAGGCAGGCGAAGGAGATCCTAGAGGAGGAGGAGGGTGGCTATTGGAGAGAGGAAGGAAGGAGTGGAACTGAAATAAATAGCCCCTTGATCTTTAGGAGCTCGATGGTTACTAATGACAAGGGTGGGAGAGTGCCAGGCTAAAAGAATGGGAGATCTTTGGTGGTCTGTGGGAGTCTTTGATTGCAAGACTAGGTACTAAATGCATTGACTGCTCCTCAGGAGATCTTTGGCCTTGAGTGCGGGGCAGGCCCTCTTACCTTAGCTGAGCTAAGGGTCAGGTGGCAGCATCAGTTTTTTCAGTTTTCAGGGCTGATCCTTGTTTCTCTCTTAGAGCCTCAATTGTTTTTCCCCTCTTGCCAGACTCAGTAGTCTTATCCTTCATTAAATCTTCCTTCAAAGGAGGAAGACTGAGCAAGAGGGAATGGGGAAAAGAAAGAGAGTTGAAAAAAAAAAAGGAGGAGAGAAGGAAGAAGGCAGTAGGGAAGAAGGAATGTATCTTCTAAAATAGGAGCTCCCCTTGTCTCCTTGGCTGGTGACTAGCAGCTCAGTACAAATTGGGACCACATTCACACCTGTGTGTGAAGCTGAGTCAGACACATTCCTGTGCAGTGGGCAAGGCAGCTCTCCAGGGCTGGGCTGGGGGGACACTTACCCAGCAGCAGAGCTGAGAGAACACAGAGACTGGAGAGAAGGAGGGATGCACTTGTCCAGAGTCTGCTGATTTTCTGCCCAGCGAATACTGGAGGAGCAACAAGTGAGGAGCTGGTGAAGAAGACAGACATTTCTTCTTGTCTGGCAGACATTTCTTTGCACCTATCAGTCTTGAAGGAGAAACGGTGCTGCTTTTTCAGCCTGAGGAAAACCAGCAGACGGCACTTGTGGTGAACGAGATTGGCAAAATAGACTGGATGGCTGGAGGTGAGGAATAGACTTCTCTGGAGATTTAGGTTTGCTGAGTTTGTGCCATTCATCCCCTCCTTGGCTGCTTTTGTTAGAAGTAGCTGTGCCCCCTACAACAAGCAGGAAAAGCAGGAGGAAGGAGAGGGTCTCCAGCAGCCTGATTGCTCTTTCACTCCATCCCCAAAGATGTCTTGCAACTCTTCCCTCATCAATGTAACGCCTGGAGAGGACCTTGAGGGTGGCAGCTTCTTAGAGGAAAGCAGCGGTGAGGATGACATCAGCAGTGTTCTAGGAGGGGACAGCCCAGTGACAGGGCCTCTGGGCACAGTGCTGCTGCTCATGTGCCTCATTGGGATGGTGGGGAACATCTACACGGTGCTGGTGGCCTCTGGCAAAGTGGCAGGCCGCTCGGCAGGCTCCTTGGGGGTCTATGTGATCAACCTCGCCCTGGCTGACCTCCTGTACCTCTCCACCATCCCCTTTGTGGTCTGCACCTACTTCACCCATGACTGGTTCTTTGGAGATGTGGGCTGCAAGCTTTTGTTCAGCTTGGACCTCCTCACCATGCATGCCAGCGTTTTCCTCCTGACCGCCATGAGCCTGGAGAGATACTGGGCAGTAACCAGGCCTCTGCGGTCCAGGAGGGCTGGCAGCGCTTACCGCAAGCCAGCCAGTGCCATCCTCTGGCTCCTTGCCTTCCTGCTTACAGCCCCCATGATGGCAATGACCCAATTGCGGGAGGGCGATGGTCCCAACAAGCGCATCTGCATCCCCACGTGGACGCCAGCAGCCTTCCGCCTCTACTTGACGGTGCTCTTTGCCACCAGCATCCTGGTGCCCGGTGTGGTGCTGATCATTGTCTACACCCTCCTGGTCCGGGTGTACCGCTCTTCCACCTGGCACCCGGGACTGTCAGCGGCCGGCCGGGCTCCCTCCCAGCGTCTCTCCTCCAGGATCTCTGCCATTGTGGTGGCTTACTGGGCCTGCTTCCTCCCCTTCTGGGGCTGGCAACTGGCCGGGCTGTACCAGCATGAGGGCATAGGCATGGGCCCTACTGCCCAGGCCTACCTCAACTTTGGTGTCACTTGCTTAGCCTATGGCAACAGCTGTATCAATCCCTTCCTCTACACCCTGCTAGCCAGTAGCTACCGCCGGCATCCCAAACACACAAGGAGGCCATAGCACCTTCATGGCTTTTGTGTAAATATTGGGGCTCGTGGGGAATAGCAGGGGGAGCCCTGGGTGACAAGCAGTGCCCTCAGTGAGGGATATCACCCAGGTTTTTGTGAGGGTTGAGTAATGAAATAAAAGTGCTGTCTTATGTGCTGTCTTGTGGTGTGTTCCATCCTTGTCATCAACCTGGCGTGTTCTCCTTCGTGCCTTTTGCAAGACTGCTTGGGGATGCTCTTCCCAGGGATCCCAGTTCTGGCATGTGTGAGGAGTCCTCCAGCCCTCACCCTATGCAAGGCCAGAGTGGGTGAAAGGGTGCAGTCAGCATCTATATGCCTTAATTATATCTTCAAGGAGCTCAACCACCCTCACCGCCTCTCAGGCAACGGACAGAGCTGTAACAGAGCCCAGACAACAGTGACTCACAAATATCATGGGAGCTGTGAGTCACATGAAGAAGCAACCACGCTAGCAGGAGACCTGAATAAGATTCATCCCCAGCCTGTGGTGAAAATTTCATTCAATTTCCTTCCCCTCACTCTCACCAATATTTTTGAGGAATCTTTCTGAAAAATGAATCCCAAGTGCAATTTGAAGACATTGTGCTATGTGTGAGGTTGCCCTTCATAAGAGCTCATTAACTGGCCTATCACCAGCACTGTGTCCCTGCTGTGGGCAAGGACATCCCTGGCCCTCTGTCCTGCTGAATATACCCCAGGTTGTGACAACTTCAGTGACATAAACTGAGCCAGGTCTTACATCTTGAGTCCATCTTACCCAGCACAGCTCAATTCCATACAGCTAAACTTTCTTATTCCCAGACAAGACAGCTTTATCCAGCAGCAGAGCTGAGAGAACAGAGACTCAAGAGAAGGGTGGCAATACTAGATGCTGTTTTTACTATCACAGACATAGCCTTAAAGAGCAGGCTGCAATTGTACAGAGCAGACTGGTTTTGAACAACAGGAGGCTTCAAGAGATCTGGTTTAAGAGCCTCAACCTGCTTGTACACCCCAAGTATTCCTGCCTCCCATCCCAAAAGTCCATCTTGAGCCTAGCTTCTCTTCCCCAGCCCACGTTTCCTAGCAGATGAATCTTATTCTGCATGAGTCCCTGAGACACAGCAGCTGGCAAATCCTCATGAATTATGGAAAAAGAATGGGAGGTGCTGCTGCCTTAGGAACAAGCTCCTGTGCACCAGCTGCTCTGCAGCTGCCTAATGGAAAGAAACAGCCTGGCCAGGCCTGCAGGGTACCTTTGTAGGACATCAAAGTGTTTGTCCTTCACCTTGCTTGTGGCCCAGCCCAGAAGTAAGGTCCTAAAGATTGCGTTCTTCTATCAAGGCACAGCCTTCCCAGCAGCACTACTCAGTGCTGCTTACAGCTTTACATAGCATCAGACTGAAAGAGTCAGTGGCTTTGCCAAAGGTACCCTTCCACTTTTTTCACCCACAGCAGTATCTGGCCCTAACACTGTTTCCCACTCAGACTCTTCCTGGGCTTTTCACTTTCTTACTTCCTATGCTCTTGGCACAACCTAGCTTCCCCTTTCCCACCATGACTTTGAGGACCAATGATCACTCCCACCCACATCTGACATTCCTACACAGTAAGTTATTGCCATCCCAGGTTCCCCAGTTGTCCAACCCTGTAGGTTTATGATATAAGAAAAGTTAATCCTTGAGACCAAGTAGAAGAAAACACATTTATTGATTACTTTCTTAAATTTTGAGACAGATGTGAGGAGTTACTCCCAGCTGACAGACCGGAGCGTGAAGTCTCCATGCGTATCAAAGTAGTCAAAGACAGAAAGACCAAGCCGATTGGGGAATGAGAACTGGTGGCCTGGCAGGTGGACGGTCACATCGCTTGGGTTGATGCTGAAAGTGATCTGCAAAACAAATGCAAAAGTCAGAGAAAACTTATGTCAGGATACCCTCAAGCCTTCCCCATTCTTCAGAGTGAACACGCTCAGCAGCACAGCTTGCTCTTCAGCAGCAGGAGCGTTCTAGTCTTCCAAGTGACGCCTATGCCTTGCTTAGTTCAACAGTAACATCTCTTGGAGCTACACAGAGCTTGCACATTTGATTCCCACCCTTTGCCACTGCTCAGAGATCTGGATGGTGGCACTGAGCAAGCAGGGGAAGCCAGCCACCCCCTGTACAGATAGCTCAGAGTGCAGTACATACGGAGAGTGTATCCCAAGCTGTACCTCTATTGGAGCTCCCTTCTGGAAAGGGAAGACTGTCTCCCTTTGCTCTGTACCCCACTCTTCCATTTTCTTTGAGTTGCACACAATGAGGTTCACATCACCGTGAGCATCGAAGCGGGGGTTGAAGTGAAGTCCCAGGTGGGTTGAGTCCTTGCCCAGATTCATCACAAAGCTGCAAAGAAAGGAGACAAACACCATGTTGCATGCTGCACACTGAGTCTAGGTCTGTTCTGTCAAGCCCAGCTGACGGTGCCGAGGTTCAGTGTGCAGCCCTGAACATGGGGTTACTCTGCACCCAAACCAGCTCCCTAGAAGCTGCTTGTCACTGCGTTCTTTCCAGCCCTAAACAGTTAGCTGGTGCTGCACCCTGCCTGACAGCCACTGCTTCTCCCCACCTTGCAGGCAGCTGCAGTAATTACCATCTCATTAGCTATCCCAAAGCGTCTTGCAATGGTAGTGGGAGGAAACAACTTCCCAGCCTGCTGTCCACCTTGCCTCCAGGCCTCTTACTGAGATGAGAAGTGAGGAGGAATATTATTTGGCAAGAGAAAGCCCAGGAGGCTTCACGCCGACAGTATCAAACTTCAAAGGCACTGGGAAGAGCTGGGACACGTTTCCTGGAACACCGCTAGTGCTGGTACAGCACTCCAGGCTCCACCTCACTTAACAAGGAGTCCTGCCAATAGCAGAGCTGCATGAGGGTTGGGAACTACTGCAGAGTCCCCAACCCTGGGCCCCAGCCATTGATCCCTGCAGAGATAAGAACACTTCTGGTGCACCTGTCCACTCACTACATTTCCCCCATTCCTTCCCCACCAGCATACAAGAAGCATCTCTACTGGATGAACACCCTGAGACCACACTATCACCTCCAGTGGGACCAGTAGTTTTACCACTGGCTTCATCATGGGTCTGTGGCTCAGAGCATCCATGACACCAGAACACCCAAGATGTCCCCAGCTGCTTGAGCTGTAGTCTTCTGCCCAAGACAGCAAAGTACAGAAATGGTGCTCCTGGGCAACCTTCGTGCAGGGGAAAGGATGCGGCTTTTTAGGATGGTCACAAGCCACATCTCAGTATAGACTGAGCTTCCATTTCCTTTACTCTGTGCTATAGAGGATGTGGTCGCTGCCAGTGCGTGCAGCTGGAGCTTCACATCTGCTCTGGCTTAGTCCCTTGGCAGTAGAGCACGTCTGCAATGTGCATTAGGCAATGACTCACCGGGAAACACTGTTGGTGTTAACCCTTTTCAAAGCTGCTCCACTCCCACCCAAGGGAGGGGATTCCTTCTGTCCTCACTAGCAGAAGCCAACTCAGCATGGTGCTTTGGCCACACCTGGGTGGCACGGCTCAGCTTACCTTTTGGCATTCGGTGCGATTATCCCCTTGACAGTGAGGCGCTGGCCAGGCTTGAGACCCAAGTTGGTGCACACTGGTCCCTGCTAAACATGGAAGCAGAGACATTAGCTCAGCACCTGCTAGCTCACTTGTTTTGGCAGCTCTCCTTGCTGCCTGAGTATAGTACACTGCCTTGGACCAAGGGAGAGACAGGGACACTCCCTTTCCCTAGGGCAAGGCACATGGGACACCCCAGAGAAGTCACTCCAATCAGACAAACCATGTGCCCGATTTCCCAACCTCCTTCTTTGCTGCTGTCATCAACGTGTCTATATTTCATGGCAATGAAGTGAAAGTACCTGCAAGCTCCCATCACACCCATTCTGTCCTGAACACACCCATGTACTGTATGGGTCTCATATCATCCCAAGGAATCTGGATGTGCAGGGATGGAGCCTCCGCTCCGTTCCCCTGGCTTGGATTTGGACCTCAAACCTTGCTCAGGTCCAGGAGCTCAGACATTCCACTCCCTTGTGTCCAGGGGCTTACTTCCTGAAAATTTAACATTTGCAAGAAATTTGCATGCCCCTTTCTGCGTTTTGTCAAACAGAAAGAAACATCCTACTACTCATACCCATATGTGCTCATTGCCCAGTCTGTTCCCTGGCGTGACCACAAGAATTTTTTCTTCTACTAAGGTTTCATTTGCACTTGGGGCACTCCCTGATTATTCTTTCTCAGACTACTGCAAGAAATCAAAGTGCAAACACTTCCCTGATACAAGCATCCCTCCAACAGTCCTTGGTACTCAGAGAAGGGCACTTTAGAGAAGTGCATTTTTGTACAAGAAATAATGACTGAATGACTCATGAAAACTGCAGCCAGG
The DNA here is from genome assembly GCF_019232065.1 of Centrocercus urophasianus. Lineage (NCBI taxonomy): Eukaryota > Metazoa > Chordata > Aves > Galliformes > Phasianidae > Centrocercus > Centrocercus urophasianus. The sequence continues at coordinate 1,336,936 of NW_024885344.1, forward strand.
AAGCAAGCAATAGGGCAGCCCAGAAAAGAAGACGCTTAGAAAGCAATAAATACTACTTCAGCTGCCTCCCTGGAGCAGAACCTCTGCAAAACAGGTTACCCCAGCTCAGGAACCAATCCAGCAAGGACCCCCCACATATCTCCCCAGAGGAATCCTGCAGGGGAAAAAAAAAAAACAAACTCCTGACTGAACAAGAAATAGCAGTCACCCCTCTGTAGGAGGTGCAGCAGGGATCTTGACTCCCCCAGCAGCAGAACATGCAGCTCTAACAGAGCCTCCAACACAGGGACTGATGAGCAGGTAGAGGGTAGCATACCCTGCTGCCAAGCCAACATCTTCCCCATAGCCCTTCTGGGCTCCATCCTCCCATTCCCTCCCTACTCACACAAGACATGGTGCTGCTATGCAGGCTGATGCTCCTCTCTTCCAAGGTGCAAAAGTCCCAGGCAAGTAGCTGCAGGACCACACCCTTGCCTTTAAATAGATGGAGAGCTGACTAGAGCCAGCCCTTCACCAACCCCAGCTGCCAATAGGATCGAGAATAAGGTGGGAGGAGCTGGTTTGGGGGAAGGGAAGACATGTCTCCTCCCTCCCTCATCCAGGCCCCTCTCCGGGATGCTAATCCCAACCCTTCCAAGAAGGCTGCTGGCCACTCCAGGAAGAGATCCAGCTGTGTGTGGCCATGAACTCAATGGAAAATAGTTTCACAATGAGTATTTTATCCAAGCCTTTCATCCCACATGGAAAATGGTCAGATGGATCAAGGCTTGGCAGAAAGTGTCTGAGGGCTGGGCTCTTCGTCTCCGCTAAACCAGGAGCCAGAATGTCACTGAGGGTATACAGTGCCTCAGGAACTCTCTATGGTCCAGGTACAGAGGACTGATGTTGCGTTTGGGGAGCCTCAGCCATACCAGCAAGCCTTGTGATCCCCTAGAGCTGTTCAGCTGCTGACCCAGACCTTGCCACCAGCTCTTGTAGGTACAGGATCCAAAAAAGGGAAAGCAGCGACTTCTGCAGATCCCTAGATTCCCTCAAAACCACGTTGGAGCAGCAAGCCTGGAGGAGTCCTCTTGGAGAAACGGGGAGGAATCATCCTAGAAAGCTCAGTGTCAGGCTCTTGCAACTACTCTAGGCATGTTTGAAGAGCTGAGAAACAGAGGGATGGGGGCAAAATGCTCTGTTATAATAAACTCTGGGATCTATAGGTCTTTTAGCTGCCTCCAGTCTGTGTACCCTTTGTGGCAAGCATGATTCACTCTGGGTGAAAGGATCCCTTTGGAAAAAGTTACCCAATTACTACATGGCTCAATTGTAATTATGCTGAAAGAAGAGGAAAAAAATCAGGCAGCAGGCCAAGCCTGTGGCTTCAATCTTTCCTTGTCTTGCATATTTGTCTCTAAATCACAAGACGCTCTGTGATTTCCTCAAGAGGAAGAAAAAAGAGGCGAAACAGAAACGCACTGAAATACTTTCTTCTTCCCTTTCTATGAGGCCCACTGGTTCTCCATCTCTTTAGGGCCGAGGACGTGACTGAATCCACTTCTCTCACCCCAGTCAGTCATGCAGAACCCCAGAGGCTTGTTGGGTACTTCTAGTTGGTGCCATCAATGTCAGCAGAGGTAGCGGGGAGAGCCTCCTACCTTCTGAAGCTCAGGAGGGAACAAAATTGTTCCAGCTTTTGGGCCAGGTCTCTGAGCACCCTATGACACAAGTGGCTGGATGAGGAGGGATTGTTTCTTTGCAAGAAGTAGTGGACCATGAAAGGAAATTTCTAGATATTTGCTCATGGGGGAGGCTGTTTAAAAAATGATGGGGAGGTTCCGTGTCTCCTGCAGTGATTCTGGAAGCTGTGCTCTGTAACCTGTTCTTGGTAGACATCAGCTCCAGGAGTCATGCATGCCCAAGAATGTTCCTCCAAAACTTGCTGGGAAGACTGGAGACTAGCTTATGGATAACAGGTAGCAACAAGAGAGGGAATACCATCCCAGGACCCAGAGGAGATGCTGGAAGGGCATTCGCATCAAGGAAATTTGACCTTTAGAACCAAGTCTCCCTTTGTGGCCCATGCTTGTCTGTTTGAATCCCAGGGCTCTCCAGTGGCTTTTCAGGAGTCCAGAATAAAAATGCCTGACATTAGCACAACAGAGTATCCACTCTTGGAGGCAGGGGAGTAGTGGGATGTCCCATTGTCTGTGGGCCATCAGCTACCAGCACTGGTACAATGCTGTGTCTCCCTTCCTAACGCTGGGTTGAAGCCACTATGGAGAGATGCCAAAACCTAAAGGTTGGAGATCAGTATCCTTATGAGGCATGCATGAATTCAAGGAAAGGAAGGTCTCTGCTCACCATGTTCCTGGCAGCACTCCTACCCACTTCACTGCACTGAAGATGCAGAGGTATTGGCCTTTTATTTTCAGGACAGGATTGGCATGGGAAGGGCCACTGTGGGTTGAGAAGGACAGAGCCAGGACAGTTAGATTTGGTAATTGTCACCTCCAATCACCTCATTCTTGCCCTGTCCTTGGATGTGTTTAAGGCCAGGTTGGACGGGGTCCTGGGCAACCTGATCTGAATGTGTGTGTTTGGTGGCCCTGCTAGGCAGGGGGGTTGGAACTACATGATCCTTGAGGTCCCTTCCAACCCGGGTGATTCTGTGATTCTGTGATTCTTTATCAGTGTTTGGCTGGTCAGCCAACAAGTGGATGTCCTGGCTGATTATCAGCACATTTGATGTGCTAAAGATAGAGATGAGGAAGATGAGTATAAGTCACAGCAGATTTTGGTGGCACAGGTTCATTCTGCTATGTGGGAACTCATCAGTGGGATAAATTTCTTCTCCTCTTGCCTTCTAGCCAGGAGATGTCTTCTTTATGTAAGTGGAAGGAAGCGAGTTGACCTTATGCTGTTGCTGCAAACAGTGCCCTTGGCCATGACAAGCTACTTGGCCAGAGGGAGCTGCAGGTAAGGAGAAAGGAGCACTGTCTGTGGGATGTTAATTCAGTAGCACCTGAGCCTTGGTTATGAGGGTGAGGCAGGTGATATCTACAACTGCACCTGCCTTCTCCAAACTGTGATCTTGTGCTCTAAGCAGGACAGGGCGAGGAGAAGGGGAAATGGGAGAGCAGGCTACTGTGACAGGGGCTGACCAAATTTGTATTTACAAGTGAACATGAGGCCAGAAATCACAACAAAGAGAGACCGTGTCAAGCATGTCCTATGCTAGGGGTTAGGCATCCTGCTCAGGTCCTGGCCAAAGACATCTGTGGTGTCATGATTAAGAGACAGCTCGGCTCCTGAGAAGGCTTACTGCCCTCTCACTAGTCTTCCTTTGCACAATGTCCCCATCTCTTTGGAAACTGCACATTGCCCTTGTTTGGTGAGAAATCCCAGACAATCCTCAAACAATTGCTGCTGCCTTTCGGGCTTAAGATCAACCCTTAACTCTGGCTGTGACCCATCATTCCTGTAGGAGGAATCAGACCCCCATCTGTTACTGTTTGCCCATGGTTTTCATTGTAGCTCTTCCTCTACAGCCTCAGCTTTCTGCCTGCACTCCTCTAATGCCGAAAGCACCCATGCTGATCTCTCCGTATTGAGGTGACACCATTTATTGAGTTCTCAGTTCCTCTCATGGATATTCCCACCCTTTCCAACATAGATGCTGCAATTCAGCTTGGGATGAAGATGGAAGCATGATTGCAAAATGTGAGTTTCATCACTGCAGCTAGCTTTAATGTAGGTACTGCCTTCTGGTCTTGCTGATAGGCATTGCTGTGGATCAGCATAACTAGACGGATCCTGAGCGCTGAGGGCTGAGTCCAGCTGTTTCAAGTCAAGGGTTGACCTGCTCAGCATTGTGTTGAATCATAGAATCATAGAGTCATTAAGATTGGAAGGGCCATCTAGTCTAATCATCGGTCTATGCCTGTGACCACTCTACATTATGGCACTCAGTGCCACATCTACCCTTTTCTTGAAAAAAAAAAACCCAAAGTTGTTGAGCTATTGGGTGGCTCTAACCAAAGTCTTTCAGCAGCTATCAAAGAAATATCCTGGTCAGAAACTTGTCTGAGGGCATCCTGAGCCCAAACCTTGGAGGACTGGAGAAGGGCTTGCCTGAAAAGCCTATGCACTACGTGATCAAAGTCCACCTGTACACATCACTCCTCAGCTGGCAAGGGCCTCTTTAGGCAGCAATTACTCCCTCTGTGATTTCCACATCTTTAGACAGGGAGAGCATCTTTGTACCTGTTTAGCCACTTTGTGTTACGTGGGCTGTGGTTTTTCTTTAATTCAGGATTAGGTGCACTAAACTTGGATTTATTATCTTGCAGACTCCGAGCCTCACATCAGGAATGAGCCACAGCAGGATCTCCCAAACTTTCCTGCTGGAATGTTTCCGACCACATCCAATTTCCTGGATTAAGAGTTGCTTATTAGGCTCCTGCTCCTGCTGACTCCAGGATCTCTGCTTTCATTAAATCAGAATGGAAATTTGTTCCCCAGTGGTGAAGATAACCCTGAAAAAGTTATCAAAGAGTGTCTAGGCATTGTAACTTATCTGGGAGAGCCTGAAATTACAGCTTGGGGAAGCATGGATGACTCTTGCTCATGCTAATGACAGTGGGATGTATTGGACACACCTCAAAGTGCTGCTGGGGTGTTCCCCAAACTGGGGCTCCCCACCTCCACCCCCGCTTTGGCTGCTCATATCAGGCTCCATCTCACCCCCAGGGCATAAACCCCATCCAGGCACAGCCTGTTTGTTGCACCTGGTTTCCTAGTGACATCTGTGAGGCTGCAGGATGGGCATAACATCCTGGCCAGCTGCTGGGTCATGGATGGGAAGCAGCTGTGCCAATCCATGGACATGGCTGGCTCATGCCATTTTGGTGCCTTCTAGTATCACAACAATGATAAGCCACCAATGATGATAGAAATATTAATGGTACCAAAAAAAAAAAAAAAAAAAAAGACAAGCCTTTGATCAACTCAGACGTGAATCCCACAACAGGTGACTTATCTGAGAGATTTCAGGCCATTGCATTTTGGTTTAGGAGCATCTGGCACAGGGTAGCAAGCAAAGGAATAGCAACCCAAGCAGGGTAGCAATCCAAGGAATGGTGGCCTGATGCCTTAGGAAAGGATGCCTTTATTTGTTCTTGGTTTTTTTTTTCATTTTATTTTGTTTAGTTTAGTTTTGTTTTGTTTTGCCAGAGATATTCACTGTCACACGCTGCCCAGAGCAGCTGTGGGTGCCCCATCCCTGGAGGTTCAAGGCCAGGTTGGATGGGGCCCTGGGCAGTCTGAGCTGGTGGATGGCAGCCCTGCCCACAACACAGGCTGGGACTGTGTGGGCTTTGAGGTCCCTTCCCAACAGTTCTGTGATTCTGTGATTCTATGTTGCTCACAGTGGTACAGCTCAGATGGGGTGTCCAACTCTGACATGAAGTTTGAAGCTGATAATATTTCTTATTTTGAAAACAAGCAAACAAACAAGAAATCAAATTCTGAATGTTGTGATCAATTTCCATTTTTCCTTAAATAAATACTTCTGAATAAACAGAAAGAAAGAAGAAATTAGAAGCGTTGGGGTGCAGTGTGCTTTGCTCTGCTGTGCAGACACTGCAGAAGAGACTTCTATCCTGACCTTTAAGAAGTGACATGTTTTGAAAGCAGAGCTCCAAGCTCAGCAGATGCTGACAAGAGGGAAAGCACTGCTGCCACTTGGCTGGACCTTGGCTAATGATTTCCATAAGGCCTGCAGCATCATCCCGGTGGGGGAGAGAAAGGGAATATGACCCTGTGAGGAACATTCCCAGGCTAATCGTTAGTGCTGGGAATACAAGGGAAAGAAAATGCAACTGCACAGGTGCTGCAGGAGGCACAGGTGTGTGAGTGCAGATGTGCAGGAGAGCTGCAGGCTACCAACTGGCTGCAGTAACACTGCTGCAATGCCTACATCAGCATCCTCACTGTAGCTAAGAGATCTACTATTTATTGACTCTATTTCAAACCTAAACTACCTGCTGAGGCACATTACCTGTCTGGGGTTGCTGTCTGTTAGGAGTGACTTTTGAGACACACTGGGCAGAGGTTTGTTTGCTGTGTTTAATATGCAGATTGCAAATGGGTGCCGTGCTGGAACATGTTGAGGCAGCCCAGGCACTGGTTTCAGCTCTTCCAGGAGCCAAGGCTGGGGAGCAGCGTGCTCATGGAATACAGGCACGTTCCTCCTGCAACACCCATGGGACCGAAACTCAGCCACGATGTGTGTACAAAGCAGCCTGCAAAGGTGATCGCAAAGCAAGGGAACCTGAATTGGCTTTGCTGGTGGGATGATGAAACTCTAAAGCACACCGAAGCCAGCATGCTTCTTGACCCACTGACATTCCCTCAGAAGCCCCAGTTGTCATCCCTCATTTCGTGCCCCATTCTATAGGACTGCCCTGAGCCCTGTTGGATTGCACAGCCTGCTGCCATACAGGCGGTTGGAACAATTGCTCTCCTGCTCCTAAGATGCCTGTTCTGCACTGGGATGAGCTGCTGAAATGGGAGAATGTTTCGACACAGCTGGGCAGCCTCCCTTCCCTGAGGCACGGCAGGCAGAAGAGACGTGCTGCTTGGGGATGGAAAGTACTGTGCTCCGATGCTATCGCGGATCAGAGGCAGTGGGAAATGCTGGGGCGCGTCATCCCGTGATGCTCCCACCCATGAGAAGGGGATCACGGCTCCCCGTGGGGCTGGTGGTGCTCTCCAGGGACACATGGCATTGCAGTGGTGGGGCTGTGCTGCTCTCCTGGGACTTCTCCCTCCTTTCAAGAACCACGCGGACGTGGCACTGAGCGGCATGGTTAGTGTGCGTGGTGGGGATGGGCTGAAGATTGGACTAGGTGTTCTTAGTGGTATTTTTCAAACTTAGTGATTCTGTAAGTCCATCAATTGTTTTGGATGAGCCCTATATGGCCCATAGACAACTGGGCCATGGGGCATGTACTTTCCTCTGTGCCAGTGCACTGAAACAGTGGTTGGAGAGCTTGGCCAGTTGTGGGAGAAAGGTCACCTTCACACAAGCACTTACTCCACTCCCTCTTGTAATAATCTATTTTGGTGCCTATGAAATATGGAGCTACATGCTCATTTCCCCATGGCCATCAAGATTTGCATGTGCATGCGAGTCTCAAATCTTACAGTCTAGGAGTTTTCTTGTGTAGGGCAGATTATCTTCAAAACACCCGGACATCTAAGAGGTACAGCCTTCAGGCTCTTGGGCACTTACTCAAGAACAGGTGACAACCAGGATGCGATATTTCCATTCCCACCAAAGCAAGCTGTGAAAAGCAGGGAGATTCTCCTGGCCTCTGTACTCATGCAATGTGCTGGTGCTATAATGCTCTTCCTGCCCTGCAAGGAGCATCGTGAGTGCAACAGTGGAGTTGGAGTGGCGCATGCTCTCTGCTGGGCTCCTGCTTCCATCCGCATGAGAAATCTCTGAGCTCGATTTTGGTGGAAATATGCTGTTCTCTGTCTCCTAGAGGATTGTGGAGTGGTCCAGAAAGTGCCAACCCCCAGCACGCCCCTTGGCAAGAGCCAAGCTAGTGCGTGTTCAGGACAAAAGCTATGGGGAGGAAGGTCTGTGAGCAAGCAGGCACCAGCCATGACTTTCCTAGAGAGAAATGTGTAGGGAGAAATAGTCTCACCCCTTCTCAACAATAGCAACATCAGCATGGATGTGTGCTGTGTGCCAGGGCTCTCAATGCCTTTGGGGACTTTGTGAGCCCCTGACAAGATGCAGGGAGAAATGCCATTCTCAGCACAGAAATAAAGGCAGTTGTTTCCCTTTGACTGTTCTTTCAGGATAAAGGGAAGGGAAACCAGTAGAGAGCTAAAAGGGGCCTCCTCCACATGCAGGACTTTACTTGGACACCCTTCAGGTCCCAGCCACCCTTGGGGTTCCAAGTCCTCTCTTGAGGACATGGAAGAGGTTGGCAGGTCCCAGGGATACAGAGGCTGGGGTCAGGCCAGCCTCAAAACACAGGGCTCAGCCTTCTTTAAACTGAGGCAGCCAGCTGTGATGTTCTCGAGGACTGGTCCTGGATGCTGACCAGCTCCTCACAGAATCACTGCTTCCGCTTTGGGAAACTGGAGCTCTGGCCACATTTACAGTACAGTGGGAGGATGTGAAGAGCCCTGGACAGGAGAGTATCCCTCAGAGTTAAACCAAGATCATAGAATCATTTCAGTTGGAAAGGACCTCTAAGATCACCTGGTCCAACCTCCAGCCCATCCCCACCATGCCCACTGACCACATCTCTCAGTGCCACATCCACATGGCTCTGGAACACCTTCAGGGATGGTGACTGCACCACCTCCCTGTGCAGCCTGTGCCACTGCAGCACTGCTCTTTTGGAGAAGAAATTTTCCCCAATATTCAACTTGAACCTCCCCTGGTGCAACATGAGGCCATCACTTCTCGTCTTATCACATGTTACCTGAAAGAAAGAATGATGGGTGGGCAAGTGGTGATTTCAGCTTTGAAACTCTGTGGCAGAGAGGGGCACCGTGGCTGGGCACAGAGTAAGGGGAGGCATGATGGATGATGCCAAACGCTGCAGGCCGGCCCAGATGAAGCTGATTAAGTGCACACAAAGCACAGCCGTGACTTGGAGCCGTACCGTGGGGCTGGCAGCTGCACTGCACGCCGTTCACTCCCTGGGATGCAGCCCTGTGCTTGTTGGCTGCCAGCAGCCCCAAGCTGAAAACATGGGTGAGTGAGCTGCTGGTGAGTGGGGCTGGGGGGGGAAGCAGGCAGAGCATGATGAGAAACAGTTTCAAAGGGAACAACTCCTTTCTATCTAATTGCATTCTTTTTCTCTTGCCATGCCCAACACTGAGGCCTCTGGGTATCTTAAAGGATATGAGCTGGTACCTGGTGGAGTGGATGGTGGCAGGGGTGCATGGCTCACACCCCATTTGTACAAGGAACTCGACAGGCAGCTGTTGCTGGTAGTTGCAATAGAGAGGAGAAAGGCAACTCAAAGAGGGGAGATTTAGGTTTGGTTTAAAATCTTTCACTCAGAGAGCAGTGAGGCACTGGCACAGGCTGCCCAGAGAAGCTGTAGGTGCCCTATCCCTAGAGACTCAAGGCCGGTTTGGATGGGGTCTTGGGCAGCTGAGCTGGGGGGTGGCAGCCCTGCCCACAGCATTGGGTGGGACTGGGTGGGCTTGAAGTTCCCCTCCAATCCAAGTCATTCTATGATTCTAGGACACCTGCAAGTGGAAAGTGGCCTTGGGGTTGAGAAAGACTACTTCTGGAGAGAGTTCTCCTGAGCATCTCCTGAGCAACATCAGGCTGTCCATCCAGGTAATTGAGTGGAAGGCAGCTTAAAACCTTGCACCAGCAGATAGGTTTCCAGCAATGCTGGCTCAAGGGCAAACCTATGGTCAAATGGGAGTCACAATGCAGCACTGCTCCATGAACCAGGGCCTCTCACCCCTGAAACTGCTGAGGGAAGGCAGTTCATGAGACTGCCTGTGGTGGATTACAAGGCAGTGAGCTAAAATAGCCTGAGCTCTGCTGGAGGGGTACAGCCAACTCATCTCATGAGACGTGACAGTCTTCAGGTGACCCAGTCTGTGCAGACACATCATTCCCTGGTTGCAAATGGAAGCACAGTGCCATCCTTCATACCTCCACCTCTGAAACTTTGTGGGTGCAACACCAGGGCCTGGCATTGCTTCACACTACTCCTGGGCTCTGCTCACAGCCAGCTGAATCAACAGCCTCAATGCATTAGGCCAAAGGATGTTAACTTGTGATCAGCAAGTGTCCTGGGACCGTGTTCTGCATCACCTCCCTTGTCTCCATGCTCAAGCCTTACAGAGCTGCCAGTGCTTGTCTACAGTGGTTCACTGAAACAGTCTGATAGAGCTCTCCAGGCTGGCATGGTTATTAGTGGCTTTTAATTGCTCTCAACTGGTTCAGCTGCTCAGCATCTTGCAGGGATTGTCTGGAGAGCCAAAATAGCCTGTCTACCAGGAGCACACATTATTTGTGCGCAGTTCCAAGGCAAAGTCTAACAGCCACACAAGTCTTGGGCTGCTTGGCAAGCTTGCTTGGGTCAGAGCCCATAAGGAAGGAATAGGTGACATGGGAATGGTAACAGGGTACCTGAGAAGGATGGAGAGGAGGAGACCACACCTTGAGTAAGGATCAAGGAGTGGCAAAGCGGGCAGCAGAAGAGGAACCCAACCGCAGTGCTGGAGGAAGGGCAGATTCTGGCTGCCTCCCCAGGGCAGGCAGGAACAGGCTGCTGCCTCTTGCCACCACCTCCTCCTCCTCCTCCTCCCCACGCCGGCTGCTGTGGTACAGGGTGGTGCCGAGGCGCCTGCCTTGGCAAAGGGGCATTCTCACTGCAGGTTGGGCAAGTATCGAGCGAGCTCCTGGGATCAAGAGCCTGTTTTGGCTCCAATGGAACTTTCCCATGTAACAAATCATCCCTATCCTGCCAGATCCTTCTCTTTCTTTTACCATCCCATGTGGCTGAACACTAACAACATCCCAGCCCGTGATTATTAGTTCCTCATATTAAAGGCATCTGCTCACTGATCAGTATCTTTAGACCGATTTGTTGTCTTTCTGTGGATATACTTCCAGGATGAAATGACTAGCTTGTAGGTGGTGGGAGAGCATGGATATTGTCTAGCTAAACATCAGTATGGCCTATGACACTGCCTCCCGTAAGATCCTTTATAGAGGTGAAGTACAGGTTGGATGAGGAGACAGCAAGGTGGGTCAAAAACTAGGTGAATGGATGAATCTAGAGAGCAGTGATCAGTGGCAAGAAGTCTAGTTGTTATTAGAATTAACTAGTACTGTGCCCCAGGAGTCAGTACTGGGGCCAGTCCTGTATATAACATCATTACTGATCAAAGTGATGGGACAGAGCACATCCTCAGCAGATTTGCAGCTGACACAGAACTGGGAGGAGCAACTCACAGAACAGAGGCTTGTGCTGCCATCCAGAGGGACCTCAAGAGGCTGGAGAAATGAGATGACAGAAACATCGTGAAGTTCATCAAGGCGAAATGAGAAGTCCTGCTCATGGGCAAGCATAGAAAGCAGCTTGGTAGAAAAGGAGTGGAGGGTCTTGGTAGACAGCAAGTTAAACATGAGTCAGCAATATGCCCTCAGAGCCAGAAAGGTGACAGTTTTTAGTGGTGCTCAGTGTCAGGACAAAAGGCAATTGGCCCAAATTGGAACCATCTCAATATCAGGAAACGTTATTCACTGTGTGGGTAACGGAGCACTGGCACACATTGCCCAAAGGCTGTGGACTCTCCTCCCTGGAGGCTTGCCTTCAAATCACTATACGCAGACAAATGGACCCCTCAGGCCTCTCCCTCGGTCTTGCCCAGAGCAGGCGATGCTCTGCAAGTCGCTGCTAGCATCACCACCCAGCAATTGCCACAGTAACCACAATTATACAAAGATTTTGGGGCTCTTTGGGTAACAAACAGCTGCTGTGTGCCTCATCGCGCTCTTGTCCTCACTGCACAGCAGGATAGGATCGTGCAGTTTTCCAAAGGTGAAGAAAGAAACGTTTTCTATAGAGCACCAAAACAAGCTTCCATCTACCCCATCCCCCCATGCGTTTCCACGGCTTCGTTCTTCACAGACTTGTTCTCTGTGGCAACTGTGTGATTTCGTTAGCCACCAAGAAATGAATCTACCCAGGCAGAAAGCCATCACTTATCTCAGTTTCAGTAGCAGATGTGATCTCCAAAGACCCCTCAGCACCAGAGGACTTAGCTCAAGGCGAATGGAAATCTGAAGGGCTTGGATGGAGAACTCACCCTCCATCAGGGACAGTGGGAAGGCACCTGTTTTCTAATAAGATCTACCCATGCTCACTTTCATTATGCACAGGAGTAATAGTAGCAGAGGGAAGCCAAAGAAAACCAGTCCGGCAGGTCTGATGGATCCCTATATTGCTGATCTTGGCCTCACTCAGGGCAAGAACAGTCCAGTGGCTAAAGACAGTGCTTGTCTTGGGTGGCTCTCGATTAAGCAAGCAGATCTAGCAAGGCACATTAGATCTTGGGCCTTGCTTTACTTGGGGATACAAGTGTGGATCAGGAGCTTGCCAAGTACCATTCCTCTGGTCGTGTAATTGAAGATGGGAGACACAACAGAGAAACACATACAAAGGGCTCCAATTAAGATGCACGGAAGCTTCAGAGAACTCTTTGGATGTCCTTTTATTTTTGGAGTTTTTCCTCCCCCCTAAGTTATCTGAGGTGAGGAAGAAGGACACCAAGGACAAAGAATTGTCCTAGTAAGTTGCATCTAGTTCTGCTGCATGAGCAGTAATTCACTTATAAGTGAGGTCTTCCATACCCTCATCAGATGAGACCTTTAAGGGCTCAGAGATAGCCAAGCCGTTCTCATCTTGATAGGAATGCAGGAGAAGAAAGGAGGTCATTTCCAGCCTACGCTCACACTTTATTATATCCAGAAACACGGTGAGTGTAAGAACATCAACATAGGACACAGACAGTAAGGGAGGCCCAAAGAATCTGCCTCCTGTCCCCTTGGTTCAAACAGTAAGCATTATTTATACAAATAATACAATATTTGAACAATAAATAATTTAGTATAATAAATAAATTAAAAAAAAATAAAACATAGAAAGACGAAGCAGCAAGGAATGATTTTGAGGGCTGCAACATTCATAGCAGTAACAATAGCAACATCATACCCACACCTCAGCAGCCAGAGCACAGACCCCCATCAGCCCTTTTCTCTCACCACACCATGGCAAAATCCACTGAGGAGGGGAAGTAGGGGAGAATCGTAAAGTTCACTCCTGCTGTGCTTCTGTGGTCTAGGAGCCCTCTCTCACAAGCCCCTTCAGCAGGGGTACTTGAAAACAAGGTACAACCCGACTGAGTCTGAGTTGTTTGGCACAAAAAAAGGGACAAGGACAGCCTTTTTTCCCTTTCTGCAGTCATTTCTGACAAATACTGGCACAGCTTTTAGGCAAGTCAGGTCAGGGAGTGATAGGGAAACACCTCTAAGGAACAGCAGAGAGAAGACAATAGATGAGGTGATGCTCTCATTCACTTATTCACCTGTGGGAGGCAGAGATGCTCTCATTCACTGCTCCAGAATGCTTCTTCAACACACCCTGGCACCGATGGAGGCGGGTGGGTGGCAGTGGGTGATACCCCCAGCCATTCCCTTCCCATGGAGGGGATTACCATAAGGACTGCAGGGCTGCAGCTCAGACACGAAGAGTTTCAGAGCAAAGGGACAGCAGTAAAAGGCCGCCACTGGTTATCTAAGAGAAAACCGTTAAGATAGCTGTTCCCTAACCCCTGCAGCAGGAGAGGCCACACATTAAAACACTGTTCAGACCCCCATGTCAGCCTCAAGGTGTCCAGCTCTCTCCCAGAGATGCTCGTACTGGCACATGAGGGAGAAAAGGACTCTGTCTGTCATGGGTGGCTCTCAGCAGAAAGGAAACAACTTTAACCCTGCCCCCCTCTTCTCCTGTCTCCAGAAAAGGGTACCGGAACGTGAAGAAACCAGGAAGTGAGGGAAATGGGTGGTGAGAGAGAAAATGGAACAGATAGAGATCTGGGATGGGGAACCCGACTCCTCTGCTCTCACACATAAAGACCACTACTCATCCAAGCCTGGTATCAACTCTGCAATGCTGTTTACATAGTAATTGGGCACCATATCCTTGGCAGCAGTGCTGTCGCTGGCCATGTAAGCCAGTGCCTCTTCCAGGCGGGAGACACCCGTCAGTGTGAGGATGGTAGAGAGGCCGCAGTTCTTGCCAAAGAGGATATCTGTCTCCAGACGGTCTCCCACCATGAGGGTACGGGATGGGTCAATACCAAAACGCTCCACGATGCAATCAAACATGTAGGTGTTGGGCTTCCCCACCACCAGTGCCTTGCGGCCTGAAGCTGTTTCCACTGCAGCTGTGAGACTGCCAGTCCCTGGGGGGGAAAGGAGAAGAAAAAGATATAGGTGCAGGCAGCTCAAGTGAGAGTCCTGTCATCAAATCACTAAGGCTCCAAAATAGCTCTAAGATCCCCTCATCCAACCTCCAGCCCATCCCCACCATGCCCACTGACCACATCCCTCAGTGCCACATCCACACGGCTCTGGAACACCTCCAGGGATGGTGACTGCACCACCTCCATGGGCAGCCTGTGCCACCGCAGCACTGCTCTTTCGGAGAAGAAATTTTCCCCAGTACCCAATCTGAGCCTCCCTTGGTGCATTTTTCTCGGCCCATCATTGTTACTTTGGAGAAAAAGCTGACCCCCAACTCCAACTTCTTACAACCTCCTTTCTGGTCTTTGTAGAGGGTGATGAGATCTCCTCTTATCCTCTTCTCCAGGATGAGCTGAACCCCAGTTCCCCCAGCTACCCCCTATCAGTCTAGTGCTCCAGACCCTTCACCACCTTTGTTGTCCTTCTCTGGACACACTCCAGAGCCTCAGTGTCCTTCTTGTAGTGAGGGGCCCAAAACTGAACACAGCACTCAAGGTGCAGCCTCACAGTGTTGAGTACAGAGCGACGGTCACCTCCTTGTTTCTGCTGGCTGTGCTATTACTGATACAAATCAGGATGCTATTGCTCTTCTTGGCCACCTTCTTGGCACACTGCTGACTTATGTTCAGTTGGCTGCCAACTAATAAGCCAAGAAAGGCATGACAGCAATTCCAGCAGCCCTGTTGCTTAGGGAATCTTGTGCACCTTTCTGATGGCCAATAGCCAATCCCATCACCATGACATGGCTGTGAGCTGGGGAGCTCAGCCCCAGTCATACAATCATTTCAGTTGGAAAGGACCACTAGGATCACCTGAACCAGCCACCAGCCCATCCCCACCATGCCCACTGACCACATCCCTCAATGCCACATCCACACAGTTCCAGGGATGGTGACTGCACCACCTCCCTGGGCAGCCTGTGCCACTGCAGCACCGCTCTTTTGGAGAAGAAATTTTTCCCAAGATCCAACCTGAGCCTGCCCCGATACAACTAGATGCCATTCCCTCTTGCTCTATTCTGCTACCTGGGAGATAACGCCGACCCCCACCTCACCACGACCCCCTTCCAGGTCACTGCAGAGAGCAGTAACGTCCCTCCTGAGCTCCTCTTCTCCAGAGCTCACAGCCCCAGCCCCTCACAAGCCCCACACCACACAAGGGCGCTGCGGGGCTCACCGGGGGTGCGCTGCCCATCGCTCAGCGGGTGCCATGGATCGGGGTCGGTGGCCACCAGCATGCAGCGCGGGTCTCGCAGGTAGGCGCAGGCCTGGGCCAGCTTGGCGAAGGTGAACTGGTCGTCGTAGCCCACCAGCACGGCGTGCACCTGCTCCGCTCCCTTCTCGCCCTCTCCCACCAGGTGCAACCCGGCGTTCCGCACCTCGCCCCGCAGCCCCTCGCCGCCCAGCACGAAGACGCGGCTCACCGCGCTGCCGTCGCCCGCCCCTCCGCTGAGGAGGTGCTGGCGGAGGAAGAGCGCGGAGCAGAGCGCGGAGCTGAAGACGTGCTCGGCGCGGACGCCGCGAAAGCCCAAGCGGCTGAAGCGCAGCTCCAGCTCGGCCACTGAGCGCCGGCTGTTGTTGCTGACGAAGAGCGCGGCCTTGCCACTGCGCTGCAGCCGCTCCAGCAGCTCCGGAGCGCCGGGCACGGCAGACTCGCCCGCCCACAGCACCCCGTCGCAATCGAAGAGCAACCCCTGCGCCGAGCCCAGCACCTCCCGCAGCGCCGCACCGCTCAGCCGCCGGCAGCTCGCCATGCCGCCGCCAACGGCCGCCGCCGCGCTGCGCCACGCCCCGACGCTGAGCGGCACC
This sequence comes from Centrocercus urophasianus, assembly GCF_019232065.1. NCBI lineage: Eukaryota > Metazoa > Chordata > Aves > Galliformes > Phasianidae > Centrocercus > Centrocercus urophasianus. Next base: position 1,352,818 of record NW_024885344.1, read on the forward strand.
GCCCGCCGGCACGGCTCCGCCAATGGGAGACGGGAAAAGAGAAGAGTGACGGCGGCGCCAACCTATCGACTGCAGGGAGAGGGGCGTGGTCGAGCGGAGGGAGAAGCGACAGCCTCGCAGCCCTATTGGTTGCCCAGAAAGGCGGCGGGGAGGCGGGACGGAACTAGGGCGCGCTGGCTGATTGGCCAAGGGCACCCCGCGGCTCGCTGGGGCAGCCGCAGCCGCCGTTACAGAGAGGGTCGGGCTGCCATACCGATCCGGCCCGTGGCAGCGCTCGCGTCCCAGCGTTTATTGAAATCGTGTAGTCGCGATACGTACAGATATATACATGTCCACATGGGTGCGCAGGCATATATATCTTCTTAAAAAATAGAATCTTTTCACAGGCAAACCAACCGTACCTTGTTCGTGGACTCGAGGTGACGCAACGTGAGGCAAAATGGCGGCTGCGCGCTCACCTGAGCCGCTCCAGGCCCTGTTGCAGGGCTCTGCACGATGAGGCATTTCTCACCCGCAGCCGAAATACCGCAGGGCCTTCCCTTCTCTCTCTGAGGGAGGATGAGGGCCTGTGGGCTGAGGGGGGGGACCAGCAGGGGTCTGGGCCCTGCTGCCCAGCCTGATGGGGCAAGGTGGAAGGCTCATGGCGGCGGATGAAGAAGTGGAGGCAAGTGGGAGCTGATGGCAGCCCCGTGCCTTGCTCAGTCGTTCTCCACTGTTGTTGATCCAGCCAAGGGGCTCTGTCCTTCTGCTGTCCCCTCATCTGCTGTGCAGTTTGGAGTACTGATGGTGGGAAGCCCTGGGGATGTGACGGATTCACGGCTATGGCGCGGTGCCGGCTGTGGGGGCAGTGGTGGAGGGATGGAGGGAGCGCCCAGCCGTCGCGGCCGGGCCTTGGGGCTGGCGGTGTGCTCAGGGGTCATGCTTCGGGCTTGGGCTAAAGGCGGTGGCCCTGTGGGTCGAGATGGAGCCGGGCGCTTGGCTGGAAAGAGAGCAGAGGGGGGGTCATGGTGAGGGTCTCAGGTAGTGTGGGAGACAAGATGCTCCTTGCATAGCTGATGTAGCAGAACCCTACGTGGGTCAGACAGAGCACATCCCACTTTTTTGGGTCTTTTCCCACCCTCTTCAGTTCGCAGTGAGACATGAGCTTTGAACGGAGTGATGAGCTTTCCATCCCAGAGGCCCACCTTGGGGATGGAGAGCAGAAAACAAGGGGACAGATTAAGGCCCTTTTCCTCCCGTGTGGTAGCCTGTGTACCCCATCTTGCAGGATGTGGTGAAATAAGGAGAAACTGGAGAAGGTGGAGATGTCGGCCCTGTAGGCATCTCCCAAGCACTGTGCCTCTGTTTCCTAACCTTTGCGGGCAGTGTCATTGGCTGGTGTCGGAGCTGGTGGCACTGTGGCTTCAGAGGACGGCTTGGTCACCACTGGGGAAGGAGGCTGGGAGCTCACTTCAGAGTCATTTGTGCTGGAGGAGAAGGGAACAGTTGGGTGTTCAGATGATGGTTGGAGCCAGCACCATGGGGCACAGTGGTCCTGGCCTTGCAGCATACGGGGGGGGGAGTGGAATAGAGGTCAGGAGCCCCCTGCTCCTGCCAGACTTACGCCTCTTCATCCAGGGGAGATGGAGAGCAGGCTGGAGGGGATTTGGGTGGCAGCGTGTCTACTGGGGCAGCCTCATTAAGTCTGACATCCGCAGGCAGTGTGAACATCCCTGAGACATTGAAATCTATCTCTGCATGGGGAGAAAGGCCAAGAAGTGCTTACTGCATCCCTGCTAGACGCTGAGCATGCCCCATGCCCCAGGAGCAGACTCTACAGCAGGGAACTGCAGCTGCCTGGGATGCCTGGGATCCATTCTGCTATTTGTGGTGCTTTTTTTATGTTCCCTTCACCCTCTGCTATGGTCCCCAAAGATGGAAAGACAGAGCGAAGGCCTACCTCCAGGGAAGAGTATGTCTGCATTCTGGATGAGGGCTTCCACGACTCCCACCACCTGAATGGAGGAGACCGAGGCCAAGTCCAGTTGCACAGGGTCTCTGAGAAGCAGAGGTGGGAGAGCCATCAGGGAAGGAGTTATGGGAATTAACCCATTTTATGTTAATTCTGGAGGTGTAAAGCCCAAAAAGAAGGACTGCCTCTCTCCAGAAAACCTGCAACCCAGCCAGACCTCACCCTGTGCTCTGCTCTGGCCACAGCAGGTTGGGGCCTAGCACTATGGCGATGTTGCTGGGGGTCATTTTATTCACATGCTGGTGCTCTGCCAGCTTGGCTAAAAACTTGATCAGATACCTACAGGGTAAAAGGAGAACAAGGAAACAGTGAGTGCATGCTCAGGAAGGGAACGGCTGCCCCTGGTGAATGCATGGGATCAAAGCAGCCCCATCCCACAGAAACACCTCAAATTGTTGTAGCTGTCCTGGGGCAGGTGGCTGCAGGTGTCTCTCAGGCTCTGTACCTGGTTGTCAACGTCCTTTAAGCTGCAGGAGAGAGAAAAGGAGAGCTCAGACTGCTTTGGAGGACAAAGATGAACTTGGTTTACAAGGTAGAAGGACTGATGATGCTGATGATGGGCACTGCTGTAACTTCTTCACTACTCCTCCCACCCCCAAAGTGAGAGGCCAAACAGCTGCTGGGCTGTTGGGCTTGTGAGCCTTGACCCACCTGGCCACTTTGATCCATTCGTCGTAGAGCTTGAAGGTCATCAGAGGCTCGGGTAGCTCTCGCAGGTAGGATTTTAATGCGCCTAGAGGGGGAGTGGGGAGGTGATGGAGGATGGGGGCCAGCAGTGACCCCCTGACCCCATATCCCTGCCCCATGTCACCACACCCACCGGCCACAGCATGGGGGTCTGAGTAAAACTCCTCTAGGGCGTTAGAGCCACTGGCCAAGCTGCTCTTCAGCTTCTTCAGCACCGAAGCTCCTGCTGCCAGCCGGAAGAGTCCCTGGGGATGGAGCAGAGGGATGCAGAGTGCTGTGGAGTGTTTTTAGGGAGTGTAGGATGGTGAGGGCTGCCTACCTCCTCCTTCATGCCCGAGGCTAGCAGCATCATGACACAGGCCTCGATAGGCAGAGCAATCTCTCGGCCCAAGTTCTTGAGGTGTGTCTGCAGGGGCACGCCGTAGTAGCCTAGCACTGGGGTTTCTGTGGTGAAGGAGGGCTCTGGGGGAGACAGGGAAATGTTCTTGGGGATTGGGGTCCTGGTGACAACCAACCGTGGTGGCATCCCACTCCAAAGCTGGGGTTAGTTAGCAGTGCCCACTACCCCATGGTAGGAGGCAGCAGCAGGCATGGGGAAAAGAAGTCACCTTTCCCAGCCTTCCTGGCTGTTCCACAGCCATCCCCATGCTGCCTTGCAAGTGATTGGGTACCTTTCTGGCTGTGGCTCTCCTTCAGCTCTGTCAGAGCCGAGTCCAGAGATTCCAGAGACTGCCGGTGGTACTGGGCTTGGATTTCCAGGAGCTGCCAGACAGGGAACAGCCAGTGCTCAGCTTGGCACTGTCCTCTCCAGAGACCCCATCCCCAGGACACTGCACTCATAAGAAGAGAGCACCAAGGAAAGCAAAGATACTGCAGGAAGAACTGCAAGGGAGATCCCCTGGATCTGTGGGATCATGTCTATAGTGGTAGATAGAAGACAAATTAGAGAGGGGGATGAATTGGGACAACTGCTCTATTTGGAGGCATCTTCTAGTGCATGCGGCACTCTGCTCTTGCTGGAGGGCTTGCTGTAAATGGAGACAAGGTTGGACATACCCCAGGAGACAATTCACATGCTAAGAGAACTTACTCTGATGAAGTAGCTGGCATAGCTGTCTTCTTTGGTTGAGAAGTGGTAGAGGTCAGCCATGTACTCATCCTGGGAAGGGAGACACCAAGAAGAGCATCCTTCCCCCTCCTGCCTGGCACCAGAGGGAGAAGGGATGCCTTCAAGAATCCCCTCATTCAGGGAAGGTGATGGAAGGGAGGCTGGGGCTGCATGGGGACCCTTCCTCACCTCTGTCACTTGTGTTTAGGTCACAGCAGTGACCTGTCCTACCATAAGGCCCTAGAACTTCACAAGAGGATCTCCTAGCTATGGTAGGTTCTGACAAACAAGGCAAAGAGCTCCCAAAAGGAAACAGTGTGGACATGTGGAAAGATGATGGGAATCAGTCCCCCTGTCATCCAGCACAGAACCCAGATCAGCTGGGTCTCAGCCTGGGAGCATGCCATGTTCTCCCCGCTCCAGCCCCTGGAGCCTCCTCTCTGCAACAGCTTATGCTTCAAATCCTTTACTTTTGTTCTTCCCCAGGCTTGGGACATCTCCCTGTTTCCACACTGCTGGAAGGGAGATGGTTGCTTGTGCAGGGTGGACTGTGCTGACTGGCTTGCTCTTGGTGTAGGAATCACCTTGGTTGGAGCTGCTGGAGGAAAGCAGATCTCCAGCCCTGGAGTTGCCCTAAGGAGGAGAGCCAGTGATGTTCTCACCTTGCACTGCTCCACCTTTCTCTTCACCTCCTCCTCCTCTTCCTTCAGGATCTCCAGTTTGTTGGCAGCAGAAGATACCCCTGGCCCAGTTCCAGCTCCTGCACTGTTACTGGAACTCTTGGCAGCTTGGTTCAGCCTTTGAAGTGGGAGAGAAGAAGCAATGCCCACAGCTTCATCAGTGGGGACACAGGGTGAAATATTAGGAAAAAATAGTGAAATTAGGAATAATTTATTCTTAGAGTGATGATGCACTGGAACAGGCTGCCCAGGGAACTGGTGAAGTCACTTTCCCTGCAAGTATTCAAGAACCATACAGATGTGGATCTTTTCCAACCTTAATGGTTCTATGATTCTGTGATTCTATGAACGTGGAGAAGGGGTTTGGGGACAAGTTACTTCCTCTTTGGCTTCATTCCTGTCCCTTGGGAGATTTGCTCCCCATATTGGCAGAGGGCAGTTGTCTGCTCCTCTTCTCCAACCCAGTTGGTCTCCCATGACCACACCGTGCTCCATACCGGCTCTTGATGGCATTCCAGTCAGAAATCAGCTTCTGGAGGGTCTTCTTGCGCTTCAGGATGATGGGAAGCTCCTCCTGGAAGAGAGGGACCAGGCTGAATGGCAAAGGTTTGGGGATGGAACACTGGAGCTGGGGGTTGGCCATGACTACCTCGCTGAGCTTGTTGAGTGGCTGCAGGATGTCACGCTCTACAGCAATCTCAAACTCGGCCAAGATCTTGGCCAGCAAACTCTGGATGCAGCAGCCCATCTCCAAGGCTCTCCTGAAAGGGAGAGGGGTGAAACAAGCACTGGCTGGAGCCATGCCAGCCTCCAATCCAACATCCCTTACCATACGTATACCCATGTGGGGACCCAGAGCCAGGCCCTGTCCCCATTCTGTGCTTGGAGGCTGTCCCCTCATCCCCCTTGATGCTGGTGTTTTCCATTTTCTCAGGATGGTTTGATAGCCTGGCTTGGAAGTGGAAGCCCCTGAACCCAGGTAGCAGCTCAGCTACATTTTGGCCATCTTTTCCCACTGGCACTTACCCAAGGCTGGACTCTGTGTCCAGTTCCTTGAAGCTCTCAGCCATCGTTGCAGACAGAGCCATCAAGGGTAGCTTCTTCTGCACAGAGCCATAGGTTTGGGAAAAGAGATGATGAGCTGATGTGTGGCAGCTCACTCGCCCTGATGCATACCACTGTGGGCAAGGGACAGACAGCCTCCTAAACCCACACTGGTTCCCCACATCTCCCTCTGGTCCAGCTTCCTCTTGTCCTTGGGGCCAGAGTAAGAGCCCTTTGGATGTCTCTTTGGCCAAAGCCAGGACACAGTTGGCTAAACAGCTGGTTAGAAATTCACTAGACTTCTCCAAAACAGTGGAGAACTGTGGGACTCATGGAGGACACTATTAGGCTCAGCCCTGCCATGGCTTCAAGTGTATGGCGGAATTTAATGTCGAGAATAATTTAGCCAAGCTAGGAGAAGAAAGGGCCTGCAGTATCATGGGGAGGGTTTGCTTTCCAGGCAGGAACTGGTGAGCACCAGCTGGGAAGGAGGTGGCAGGTTCAAACCAAGGAAGAGGAAGCAGTGGTGTACCCATGCCCAGCTACACCATGCTGCTCCTCGCCACAGGAGTTCAGGAAAGGGCATGGGCTTAGGGCTTTGCGAAGATGCTATCTAGGCCTCAGGGTTTGTGGTGGCTGAGGAGGTGTCCAGGGAACACTCACCACTCTCTTGTCCATTTCGGCGCCGCAGTGCCCCTGCAGACAAGCCTGGAGCCGCTTGGACACGCTGTGAGCTGCTCGCTTGGCTGGCTCGATCCTCTGCTCGATCTGGGGGTGGAAAGGTGGCACCGATGAGCCCTTCTTTGTGTCATGGGGGGCATGTCAGAGCAGTGCTTGCTGACACAGCCGTGCTGGATCTGCCAGTGCTGTGCTGAAGCCGCTGTGTTGGCCCTGGAGCCGCCCTCCAGCAGGCAGGAGTGTTTCAGCCCCATAACAAGGAGGTGCCAGTGGGGAGGATCGCAGGTAGGGATGGGGCATGTCCCCACGTGCAGGTGCAAGCTGGCACTCGCCTCACCTGCAGCAAATCTTCTGTCAGGAACTCAGTTGCTTCTTGGGCTCTGTGGAGGGAGAAGAACAAGTCAAGAGAAGAAATAGGGGGACTTCCTCCCACATCTCACCCTCCTCTCCTTGAGGTCCTGATAGGAGGGGCTGGCTATGGCTCAGACCATCCTACCCAAGGCTACAAGTAGAGCGAGCCCAGGAGGAGAGCACCAGGATCAAGAGAAGCAGCTCCCCATCAAGCTGGACTTCAGGTGTCTCCCCATCAGGTGTCTCCTCATCAGATTGGGCTTCCAGCTCAGAGCACCTAGCTTGAAATACCCCAGTGGGACAGGGCCACTGTTCTGTTGATAAGTTTGGGGGTAAAACTTTCTCCCAACTGCCTCTTCTCTGAAAGCAAATCCAAGGCAGCTCCTGCTGGAGCCCTGTGGGCGTCTGCCTTTGCTGGGAAGATTGCTGGAAGTTGAGGTGCCACCGGGGCTGGAGCAATAGTGACACTGTAGTAAGGCTGGAGATGTAGACCAACTCCAGCCCCCTGCAGGGCATAAAATGAAGGCAGCTTTCTGGTTGCTTTTGCAAGCATGTATGCAGAGTGAATCTTGCAAAGGAAGCTTCTGGTTTACAGTAAATTCTGATCAAAACCCAATTCAAAACCCAACACCCAAGGCGGCCAAACCTCCATGACTCCTCCCATAGGGGAAACTTTGCTTAGTGGACCCATGTCCTTGCAGCTCTCTGGGAACCTCCTCTGCTGCTGCTTTATCCCCCTGCCTGGCCACTTCACGTTTCTGTTTTCAGCTCCTGCAAGAACTGACATGGGACGAGCTGCAGGAAACGGGGGTGGTTGGCTTGAAGGCAGCCAAAGTCACGTGAGATCGCAGCCCCGTGGAGGAGAGGCTCTGCGGTGGGTGAATTGCTCTCTTTGGGGCTGCATGAGCTGCATAGGGCCTTCTGCACACCCAGCCTCAAGCAAAATGGAGGCATGTGGAGATGGAAAAGCTCTCTTCTGGGGTAGAGAGGTGGGAGAAAACAGTTGGTTCCCCTTGGGAAATGCAGGAAGGGCAACAGGCGACTGGGTTGCAGCTCTGCAGTGGTGGCTGAAGGCCCCTGGTAGATCTGGGGCTGGTCCCCATCAGCCTCCTAGGGCTCAGGAGTATGTGTTCCTCTGTGCAGAGGTGGCTGCAGGAAACAGGGAGTGAGGGGGCTGGGGAGGGAAGGCCCAGCCCTGGGTTTTGCAAGGGGAGAGCTCTGGAAAGCCGAAAAGAAAAATAAGGAAGTGGTGGAAGTGAGACTGAGCTGTGGGAATACGTTTGAAGCTGGAAGTCCTCCACAGGTTCTACTACAGGGTGTCCACACTGCTGGCCAGATGCGGGGCACCAGGCACCCATCTGAATGGAGGGAGCAAGTCCCAGATCCTCTTGGACACCGCACAGCCTAGGGCATGTGGCTGGTGTGACCCTGCCCATTGCCCTCGTGTCTGGGGGAGGCCAACCTCTGTGGGCAGCCAGGTTGTGCAGCCCATCGCTGGTGAGTAGCATCAAGCCTCCATCCCACTGCCTGCAGCACCAGGGAGCTGGTACCCACAGCCCCTCAGCTTATGCTGAAGATGCTTTAAGCCCATCTCCCACATTTTCCCTCTTCCCTGACCGCCCGGGTGCCCAATCCAGCCTGGTGCCCACTCCCAGACCCTATATCCTGCTCCCTCCCAGCTCAATGACCCTGGAAGTAGAGAAGTCCTTACCGGCTGGTGGCATTGGGATGGGACAGCTGCTGCCGCATCCGATTGAACTGCCTCTTCATCATCTTGGGAGATGAAGCTCAGCACCCCTTGGTGACACTTGGCATGGGACGCCCACAGCCCTTCTGCTGTGCAGAGCTGCCGCTCCCCAAGCACCTCTCCCTCCTTGCTCCTTCCTTCTTCCCTGGTTCCCTCTTTTTCTTTTTGCCGGTTTGTCCCCTCCCCAGCCCCTCCCCGGGGACTGCCTGCTTTTTCTTCCCCTCCCTTGGGCTCTCTCTCACAGTCCCTCTCTTTTTCTGAGCTTCCTTCCTGGCTGCGGATCAGGTAAGAGCGGTTCAGAGCTCTGCTCTGCTCTGTGTTCCTGTCACCACCCTACAAAGTATAAATAACTTAAGCCTAGCCTTAAAGGGGAAATATTATTGCAGCAAACACATAACAAGGCAGGACAGGCACACTCAGCTGCTGAGCTCGAGTAGGAGGCCCACGCTCTGTTTTTCACCCGCCTTACCGTGTTTACCACCAGCTGTGGTGTGGGAGGGCACTTGGGGAGGGTAACGCACACCCCACACTACCTGGTCATCTCAGCACCCCTCTGCAGATGGCAAAGCCATTTCTTCCCCCTTCCCCTGCTGCCGTTGTAAGGTTGCATGGTGACCACAAGCTTCATGTTTCCATCCTTAGCGTCCCTCACTCTGCAGAGCTGCACTCAGCTCAAGCCACATAGTGCAACTTTTTTTTTTTTTTGCTAAAAGTATTCCCCCGCAGATTTTGCTCCCATTCTGCACGATGCAAAGCTTGCTTTATCTCCGGCTGGGACTTTCCTCCTCCTGCACTAAGAGCAGAGGCTAAGCTATGTGGAACCAGCATCTGAGCAGGGTTGGGAAGTGGTCACTCCAGTTGTGCCCCAAAGTCTGGGGCTGCTGGACTCTGCTCTTCCTTACCGGAGGGTGCAGCAGAAGCGATCCTCTGTTTCCAAGGGACATAGCTTAGCAGGCAGTATCAGCAGGTGGGTGGTTGGACTAGATGGTCCAAAAGGTCTTTTCCTACTTTAATGATTCTAAGGGGAGGACCAAGCAAGGGAATGCTGCCTGAGCATCATTTTGCTCTAAAACCTTTAACCAAGTGGCCACCCACGCCTAACTCTCAGCAACCAACCTCCAGCTCTGCACCAAAACCGCCCTAATAGAGCTGCTTCCGATCAGCTACCTCGGGGAGGAGGAAGTTTTGCTGCAAAGCCACCAGCCCGCAAACAGCCCTGCAGCCTGGGAGCAGCTCCCCATGAGCTGGGGGGCTCCTGCCCACTGCTTGCCCCAGAGAAAAGGAAGCAGAGCACAGCTCGTAACGTTGACGGGGCCTGCCCTCAAACAGGAATTGAGAGCAGTAGGGGACTTCCACCATTCACTCTCCCTGCTCACAAGCCAGTGAGATTGAAGCAGTGAGGCCCAAAAGGAGCTGGCAGCTGCAAGGCCAACAGCTCCTCCGTGCAGTCAGGGGAAAATGCAGTCAGAAGGCACAGCATGAGGAAAGAATTCTTTATTTCCCATAAATACAGCAGATTTGTCGCGCCGGGCGTTTTTTATTTTTGTTTTCTTCCATTTACAGAATTTGCACTGAAAATATATACAAGTCTGTTCAAGAACCAAACAAGATCTGCAAAGAAAAAAGAAAACCCATACAAAACCCTGAAAAGAGACCAGAAAGGGAAGTAAGACACAGCAGAACCTCAGCATAAAGACCTTGCTTCCCCCTCTTCTCCAGCACATGCTGCACCCAGTTTCCACCTTCACTGTTCCAAGCAGAGAATACAAAGCACCTCGCTCATCTCCATCACGTGCAGACTGCCTTCTACCTCTGGCCAGCTAATGCAGAGTTCAATTTGCCCCTAAGAGCCAGCTCAAACTGCTTAGAGGTGGGAAGCAGCTCCTATGGCCACAAGCCCTATCAGGACACGGATTGCTTAAGACATTCCACCCCCTGGTCTCCTCCATGCCTGCAGATCCTCACTCTAGTGTCACAGTGATCAGGGGGCTGGAGCGAGTCCCCCTCTGGGCAAAGGGGCACAAGGCACAGCTGTACCCCAGTCCCCGCAGTGCAGAGCTTGATGGTGCCCCCTGGCGATGCTCAGAGCCCAACTCCCATCCTCTCCCCTCCCCAGCCTCAAGGAGAAAGGATTCAGCCCACCGAAGGCCCCTTTTGAATTGTGTCAGCCCTGCGAGGGGCAAGGACAAACAGGCGATGTTCCAGCCGCAGTCCCAAATGCTCGCTGCAGTGAAGCGTAGTGGGAAGATGTGTGCTTCCGCCCGGCAGTTCAGTGCCCAGGAGCCAGAGCTGAAGCAGCTGGGGAGGCACAGAATGAGCCCTTTCCAGGGCCCACCTCCCACCAACAGCTCTGCCTGCTATTGGAAAGAGGGGGCTGCGGGAAGATTTCTCCCTGGCCCCCAAAAGCAAGGATCACTGCCTGCTCTCTGGAGCTGGGAAGACACCTAAGTCCTTGTTCAGTTCTAAGGTCATCCCATCAGACAGGAAACCACTAGGGCCCAGCTGCAAGGCTAGGGCAAGGGAAGATACCCCACAGCTCAGCATTTGCTAACATGAGAGAACAATGCAGAGCATAAAGCAGCTGAAGGGTTGGGGGAGATGGAGAAGGGAAAGGATCTTCCTTTGCTAGGCCCTGCCTCAGGCTGAGGCTGTTAAAAGCTTCCCATCCTTGCTTCCCACTGCACCAAGAGGGGGAATGCAGGGTTAGAAGAGATGCTGAACAAACTAGAGAGGGAGGGGTGCCTTTGGAAGAGCAGGGAAGGCAACTGTTCAGCCACAAGCAGCTTGACTGCACTCCTGCTCTTGTGGGATGAACATCTCCTGGTGTCTGCTCTCATCCTGGAGGCACACTCCCTCTGGCACTCACCCGGCTGATTGGAGAATTGAGCATGAGCAGCAGCCCCCCACCCGCCCTCCCCATGTCCTCAGGCTGCTTCAGCCCCACAGGGCTGGCTTCCAAGTGTAGTGCCTACTACATGCAGCCCTAGAGGTTGCCCCAGGACTCTGGTGGGGGGAACTGGTCCACATCCCCCATTTCATTGTAAGTTTGCTCTCCCATGGTGAAGGTTAGCTTGTATCGTAGCCTCACTTTCTCCTGGAGGTAGGGGAGAAAAGATAAGCAGTCAGAAAGGAAGGAAAACATTAAGAACAAGTCATAAATACTTTAAGAATACCCCGCACAGAGCACAGGGAATATGGATAGTTCATTCTGTTTCAGGCAGAGGGGAGCAGGGCTTTGCCTAGGCACCAGGGGATGGTGCTGTTACCTTCTGTGGGTTAGCAAGCAGCAGGACTTGAGTGATGGCACTGGGATGGACAATGGGGTTGAACGCTGGCAGCTCTGTGCCTGAGGGTGGCTGTAGTTTCACCTTCATCACCTAGGGAAAAAGAAAGGCATCCCACAGTGCTGAGGGACATTACAGCTAGAGGCCCTGGTCAGATATATAAGAAGCTTTCACTTTCTAAGAAAAAAGAAATATAGTTTCGGGTCTTGCTCCACAGAGCTTTCCACCCACCCTACCTCTCCTGCAAAGGGAGAATCTCATGGGAACTGTCTGTGGACCCAGTCCCCAGCAGTAGCCTTACCTTGGGGACAGCAGACTGAAAAACAATGTTACGGATGGGCTGCGGGGCTGTGCTTAGCATAGAAATCACCACCACCAGCACGTCGGGCCTCTCGGGAAGGGCATCCTTGGCAAAGTGGAAGAGGATGCGAAAGCCATGCTGATCATACACTGTCACAGGAAGGATGCTGCCTGTGGGAAAGGCAGCAGGTCAGGGACAGGTGGTAGTCAGCCAAGAAGGGACTGGCAATCCTTCCCATCAGCCATGTTCCACACAAGCAACAGAGATACAACCTCCCTGAGATCTGACAGGCAAGCTTTCTCACATTCTTCAGTTTATGCACTCTCCTCATACCTTGTCCATTCTCCCCCCCTTACCCCCCTCAGTTTGTGTGGTGAGCTTCCAAACAGTTCATTTCCCCCCTTCCCAAGCTTTCATCCCAGCTCACTGGGTTTGATTGACTCCAGAGGCACAGTGATGTTGGCTAGCGAGATCTCTGGGGGCAGCGTGGAGGCAGGAGGCTGTGGTGGGACTGAAGTGCTTCCTGGTGGTGTGGTGGCAACTTTTGGAAGCGTAGCAGGCAGCTCTGAGTTCAGGGGCAGTGAGGGGTTAGGAGGAACACCCTGGAGCACAGGCAGAACATTGGAGTTTTGGGCTGTGGCGCCGGAGTTGCTCCGGTTCTGAAGATCCCTCAGAGTGAGCCGGGGAGGTGGCTGCTGCTTCTCCCTGTAGATTTAGAGAGAGAAAGCGAGGAGTGAAGCAGGGCACTGAAATGCCTATATCCATGAAAAAGGTGGGAAGAGATGCAAGATTGCCCTGTTCCTACTTACCATCGCACTTGTTGGGACTCTGGAGGCAGAGACTGTTGCAGCAATGTCTTGCCCAGGAGGTCCAAGTCATCCAGGCCACTTGTGAACGTAGGTTTGGGGGAGGATGTACCTGCATCTGCTTTGACTGGCGCTGCTATCACAACAGGGGTGATGCTGAGCTCATTGCTATCTGATGACTGCAGAAAGAGTGCACAGAAGCCCCCCCATCAGCAGGGTTCCTTATCAACACCATCAATCACTTCCTTACCTACTCCTTTTGTTCCTTCCACCACCCGCCCCATCAGCTTCTCTGGCTCCCAGCACGTTACCTGGAAGCTGTTCCAGCCACTGCTGTCACCAGCCTGGGCAGGATGTGGTGCTGGATCATTCAGGCCTGCCAGGAATAAAAGCAAAAATGGACCCTATCTGCCATGTGGGTAAGGACACTTAAAGGGGCCTAAATGAGGCATCTGTAACAGATCCCTCTGGTCAGGCAGGACATGGAAGCAGTAGGGCAGAGTCACCAACATGGTCTCCCATCTCAGGCCTCCATCCTTGCATAGGAAGGAGCAGGGAGGGTGGTATTTTCTCTGCCCAAAGATCCCCACTCTAAGTCAAGTTCCCAGTGCAACACATCACACTTTCACATGCATCTGGGGGACCATACTACTACCTCATGCTGTTGTACTTGAAGCACCTATCCTAGGAGAGTATACTTTGTTGGGAAAAATAGAACTCTAGAACTTTCTAGAAGTGGCACCACACAAGACTTGCAACTTGCATTTGAACAGTTCTGGAAGTCCCTATGTGTATACTGTTAATATGTTTGCACTTTGCAGTTGATGTCACACGAAGAGCTGGATGTGATCCACCCGTCATGCCATCTGCTGATGGGCATTGTATCAGTCTTGATTTGCCTGACAGGTCAGTTTATCCAGAGCAAATTAGAAGGTAAATCCCCTGTAGGTTCTCTGGGTGTCAGAAAAAACACTACGAGATTGAAGTTCAGAATCAAGCCAGAGTCTTTCCTGCCTTTTCCCTTGCTCTAAATGCGGGTGACATCTTGGTTTTTCATGAGTCACCTCTCCCAGAGCTCTCCTGCCACAAGAACCACCATCCACTCAGACTCTTGATGGTGAAGGACGTAATGGGAAGCTTTTGCTCTGGTCTTCTCACCTAAAGACATAAGTTCATCATCCAGCAAGGAAACAGAGCCAGCTTGGTCAGGCACAGGGACTGCTGAACCACCTGAAAGGGTGGGCAAGGCTGGGTAGGAAGGCCCTGTTGCTGGGAGCTCCAGTCCTGACAGATCCAGAAGCGCAGAGGTGCTGCCTGTAAAGGAAACACAAGGTGAGAAGGGTTGGGATAAGGTTTCTGTCTCAGAGTGCTGAGATGCAGTTCCCATCCTCACAACTGGGAGAGGGAAATCCTCATCTGTTCTCTCTCACAGTTCTCTCCTTTCATGCAACAGTCATCTCCACAAGCCATTCCCTCATCTCTTTAAGCCTATCTCTGACATCCTGCAGGTATCCCCCTTCCACTTCTCTCAATCTTCTTATACACCAGAGGAAATCAGCAGTAGGATCTCCGTGCTTCATCTCCCTATTCCCCAGGTCTCCTCACCTCGAAGGGGACCAGCCACCATCTCCCCATTGACCTCTTCTCCCCATACGAGCTGCTTGTAGAGATTGATCACCTGTGTCAGGTTGTCATTGGCTTGCAGGATCTCCGCTGAAATGGAAGAGGTAGAAGATTTTAAAAAGTAGAGAAACAAGACAGTGACTTTTATACCCATCTCAGCCTATTTCTTCAAAGTAAGGCCCAGGGAGCTGATGGTATCCCACCACAGGCAGCACTTCTGCCTCTGCTGTTGCAAACTGCATCAAAATACATTGGCAACTCCAGCTTCAGCAGCATAAGCACAAAATTTTCTTTCTACAACAAAGGGAATGAACACTGCTGATTGGGATCATCTGCCCCCACCTAGCACCAAGCCATAGAATAGCCAGCCTACAGCAAGCAGCCACAACAAAAAGTGGCAGGCTTCTAAAAAAAATGCTATACCAGAGACAGCCCAAGCATTGATTCCCTAATAGAAGATAGAGTGAGAAGCAGACAGAACAAGAAAGGTCAGGGTCAGGTCTGCTTACCCAAAGCTTCATCGTTGTCTTCGGTGTCGCTGGCAAGCCGGAAAAGCATGGGTCTCATGCGCTCACAGCGCTGATACAGCTCCTGGGGGAAAGAAGGGGCACTGAGATGAGCAGCAGGATGCTGATAGGGTACAAACTAAGCAGGAGGAACACAGGAGAAACAACTGTCTCTGCTAAACCCAGGGAGGACACTGGGATTGCCTTTCCTCACCTTCATCAGGTCCTCATTGCTCTCTGTTGTCTCCCCCTTGCTGTAGTTTGTCACCATCTCTGTCAGCAGCTTCACATTGTTGTTCACCTCCTCAATGGCATTCACTCTCTTGGAGATCTTTTCCATGCGCTTCTGGTCCTGGAGGGGAAACGCATGGGGAAGGATGTCCCTGCCTGCCAGCAGTGTGAGGAGGAAGAAAGGTTGGGCCAGCCAACACATCAGCTCCCTGTACTGCCCCCCAGAATAGACTCCACTTCAGTGGGAAAACCCCAGGTTATTTCTGCACCAGCACTTGCCAGACAGGGCTGGAACCACCACAGACCTTGTGCTGCAGTAGCTCCACCTACAGTCATTTCTCCAAGTAGCCAAAGGATGGCACAAGTCATACAAGGACTCTTTGGCGCTGCTGCTGAACAACTGATCCATTGCCCTTTGGTACCAAGCAGTGCCATCCAGGCCGTGGCTCCCTGCCCCCTTTTTCCTCAGCCATACCTCCTGAACCATCTCCTTGATGAGCTTGTTGGCAGCCCGAAGGTCCTCAGGATGGGAACTTTTCAGGAGACGTGCCAGTATCTGCAAGAGAGGAGGAATCTCTGAGCCCAAGCTGAGAGGTGGCAGCTGGCATTGCTCTTACAGCACCAGAGCTTGTGGCGATGCCCTGCCCAAAAGAGACCAAGTACAACTTGTCTTCCTTTCCCCATTGTGGTTCTGGTTGTGTAAGAAAGGTCTTTCTGTGAAAGTCTCCTGCATTCAAAGCCTGCCCCTCCCTGCCTGTTACTCACAGTAGAGACCCTGGAGCACAGCAGCACAAATCCTGCAACAGACAAAACTTGTTTTACACAGGGAGATGCCATAGGGTTGCGATGGGCTATTCTCTCTCCACACATGCTCCTTTTGTAGCTGTAATTGGCAAAGAGGGAGACCAACCATTTTCTCTCCTACTTCCTAGTCACTGAAGTCCTTCAAGACATCTACAATTCCCCATTCCCCATTTGTGGAAACAGATTATGTACCCTGCAGGGAATTGACATCACATCTCTACTGATGAAACAGACACAGAAAAGCCTAACACTTAAACATATCAGAGGTTTGTCTGAATGGTGACCTGACTGACAGAAAGGTAATATAGGATGAATCCAGGAAGATACAAGCAGCTGAGCTATAAGCACACTGCAGTGTTTTGAGCGGGGAAAAGTTAACAACATCTGGGGCTGGGATTTATTTAAACCTTATGGCCAGATAACTCTGGAGCCTGGAGAGAGCAAAACAAACCTCTCAGAATCTGCTGGGCTAACGCCAGCATGTCATCCATTGCACCATCCTGCAGTTAAGAGCTCCAAAGGTCAAACAGACCCACATGCTTTACCTAAGGCTGTTTCCTTTGTCATAATTTTGCAGAAGGCCCTCAACATTCCTCTGATGCATGTCCTGAAGCATTCAGAGCAGGAGCCTTGACTCTTACTGGATCTTCTACTCTGGAGTACAGGAGACCTCAGAACAGAGGTGTTGCCCTCTGCTCTTTACCTGCACAGACCTCTTACCTTTGATTTCTCTTCATCATCAAAAATGATGTTTTTGGGCCGAGGAGGAGGTGGTGGAAAAGGAGCATCATCAGGCAGTTTTGGGTCAGATTTCACAATACCTGCAGTAGAGACCAACAGAGATATCAGGAGGCTTCACCCACTGGGAGGAGGCACACTACCACCTAGGTCCATTCTTTCCTAACAGCTCATCAAGCCTAGCTGGAACACAGGGGATTAGGGTCAGCTTCTGCCATTCATAATCTTAAATTGTGTTGTTATGCAAATATTACCCCCCTTCAGCACTGTCCTGTCTTTGAAAAATCCAGCTCTCAGTACTACCAAAGCACTTGTATCCCTTCAGCACCAGTCCATTCCAGTGCGCCACCTCCTGTAGGGAACAAGCAATATTTTCTTCCAACCCATTAAGCACCTCAGACCCCCTGCAACTCTCTCTGCCCATCCAGGAGCTCCAAAGCACCCATTTCTTCAGCAGCCCTTTCTGTGGAGCCTGGCAGACCTATAGATGTGCTGTGTCTGGGCAGAGGGTATGGAGAGCCTGTTTTAGATTCTCCCTGGACAAATAAGGAGAAAAACCTTCCAGACCACTGCCTCTTACCTTGTTTCTTTAGCATTTGGTAGGCCTCCAAGATCTTCACCTCGTGAGGCAGCCCCAGTGTCCAGCTGTACATCAGCTCCAAGATCTTTGACTTCACTTTTTCTGGTGTCCGGCTGCCAAGATACTACAGAAACAGAGAAGAGGTGACTTGAAGCTCATGTGAGCTGTTGCAAGCCCAGCCTGTTTCCCTCCTCTCCTCCCCCAGAAGTGAGACAGTTCCCAACGGCACAAGGAAAAGAGGAAGCAAGCAGGAAAGCTCATGAGGCCCTTGCAACATGTCCTGTGCCACTACAGGAGGTGGGAGAAATGCTGGGCCAGCAGACCCTTGGTAACACCCGTGGATGGGTGGAAATGCTCAGGAGGGTCTTTATCACCTTGTAAAGGAAAGCATGCTGCTGTCAGAAGCTGCTGGGAAAGGCAACCCTTCAGAGAGCAGGACTGGGAGGTGAGGTGAAGGGCTGTAGGTGACAGTCCCTAGGGCAAGGCCAGCACACCCTCAGCTGCACGCTGCATCACAAAGTGCCTGACACTCTTTATAGCAAGCTGGCAAGCCACAAACACCTCACTGCTGGATGCAGCTTTCCCACTATTGTGCAGTCACCCTTCACTCCTATTCCATGGGTCTGCTATGTGCTG
The DNA here is from genome assembly GCF_019232065.1 of Centrocercus urophasianus. NCBI lineage: Eukaryota > Metazoa > Chordata > Aves > Galliformes > Phasianidae > Centrocercus > Centrocercus urophasianus. The sequence goes on from NW_024885344.1 coordinate 1,370,633, forward strand.
GTAGTAAAAACAGCAAATGTGCTGCCAGTGGCTTAAGGCAGATGACATCCTCTAGATCACCCCAGCAAGATGACTGCAGAATGATACTGTTGCAGTCCCTGGATATTCAGATATTCATCCACACAGATCACAAGCTGTGACTGACAGCCTCCAGTTTTCCTTAGTTATATTTAGTCTGTTTTTCCTTAACTCCATCCTTGCTGGCATCATGAGCTGACTGCCCTGGCTGAATGGAACAGCATGCCCAGTATGTGTTGCTGCTGAAACAGCAGCATCAGCAGAGGAGCAGGTAAGGACCTGGTCCTTCAGATGGGCTTGCTAGACCATGCCAACAGGCCTGGGCTTGTCAGTGTCTCAAGCAGACTGGGATACCCTGGAAAGGTAAGAGTCACAGTGTCAAAGCTGAGAGAGGTTCCTGAGCACAAAAAAGGCTTAGAAGAAATGCAGCGAAGGTGACTCCAGGCACGCTGATGGGCTCAGAAGTCTCCCAAGTGCTGGCTGCATCAGGTCTAGCTGGCCCTCAGCTTCCTGTGACAAAACATCAGCCTAGAGCAATGGGTGAAAGCTCAGCTTCCCATTGGAAAACTCAACAGGAACATGGATTAAATCTCTTCTCAATATTGTCCCATTTTCCCCACACTCTAAAAGACCTCTGGCCCCTCTGCTCTACCACTTCTTCCCAAAGCCCTCTTTTCACCATCATCACCTCCAGGAGGATCCCCAGGGACCCACCTTTGGTGACACCACCTTGATGAGCTCATTAAGGAAGCGGAACTTGCCCACCTCATCGTGGAAGCGCTTGCCGCAGCTCTTCATGCAGGACTCCAACACCTGGGAGAGGATGAGCCCATGAGCTAGGTCAACATTCGGCTTCTCGCCAGGCACAGAACCTGAGGCTTTCCTTACAGCATCTCCAGGGATAGGCCATCCATAGCTTCCTTGGACAACCTGTGCTGTTGCCTCACCACCCTCCGAATAAAGATCTTCCACCTCAGATCAACCTAAATATCTCGTTTTTTACTTTAAAGCCATTCATTACTGTTCTATCACTATTAAAATCACGTAAAAAGTCAGTCCCCCTCCTGCTTATGAGCTCCCTTCAAGTACTGGAAGGCCACAGTGAGGCCTCCCTGGAACATTCTCTTCTTCAGGCTGAAGAAACCCAACTCCCTCAGCCTGTCTTCATAGGAGAGGTGCTCCAGCCCTCTGATCACCATGGAAGAGGACACCCTTAGTGCAGCAGAGCCATCCTAAGGCAGAGAGCTCTCAAACCCCACGGTTCACCACGTGATAAGAGGAACAGAAAACTTCCCAATGACTCCCATGCTCCTCCCTAAGGACAAGGTCTCCCCCACCTGTCACCCTCCACTGGGTGCTGCCACTGCCACCTCTCTCCCACCCCACACATCGGAGTTTTCCCAGAGCACCACAAGCTTTTGGTAGGACACCCCCACTGCCCTCCATCACGTCCTGCCTTACCGTGAGGGCTTGAATGGCCTCCCATTCCTGCGGGGACTGGATCTTGTGAGCAAGGAGCCGGGTGGCGAGCGGAGGGCTGGAGGGAGAGGAAAGCTGCATGGTGATTGAGGAAAGGCCCACCTAGCCGTGCTGCTATGAGGCAGGAGAGCATGTCACAAGCTGAAGGCGCTGACAAAGCACCGGACGGCGAGGCCTGAGACCCACTCACCCCTCCAGCTCCTTGTTGAGCTGCTCGCAGAACGCATTGATGCCATCCCAGTCCAGCTCCTTGTTCAGCGGGTTGGTGGCCTTGTCTACGGGCGGCAGAAGGGCAGTGCGAGTGAGGCGGGTCCCCTCAACCCCCGCCCTCCCCCCCATCTGCCCCCGCCAGCACTCACTGATGCGCGCCTCCAACGTCTCGGCCTCCATGGCGGGGCCGCCGCCGCTCCTCAGCGGGGCCGCCACCGGCCCATCGAGAGAGCCCAGAAACCTCTAGAGCGCCGCCGGCTCCACCATAGAGTGCCGGAAGTCGGAAGTGCAGAGCGGCGCTCCGCGCGCCCCCTGCCGTGACACCGCCCGAGTTACCATAGAGTTCATCGCGTGGTGGAGAAAGCGAGACGCGAGAAGAAGGCCTCCAAGAGGAGAGTATAGAGAATGAATAGAGCCGGAAACCAACCGTCGCACGGAGCCCAACCGGAAGAAGCCCTTTCTGTTGTCAAGTGAAGCTACTTCTGGTGGGGCCGCAAACGACTTCCGCCTCGTGAGGGAGCTGCGTGTCCTTTAAAAGGACAAGAGCAGGCCAGCGCCAGCGCATGCGCCTTGAGTGTCCGTCCGCTCTGAGGGGAGCGGAGCTCAGGCTTTTAAAATGGCGGCGGCAAATGGCGGCGCCAGCTCTTGCTATTTTAAAGGCGTTATAATGATATCAAGCCTGCTTCTGCGCTTCTGGAGCAGTTGTTTTTAAATAGTTGTTAATCTTCCGCCTTTTTCCTGCTTGGAAAAAGCTTCCTCCAGGAATAGTAAACAGCTCTCTCCTTTCTCATTGTGGCTCTTAATACAAACGATGGTACTTAATAAGGGCTGTTTTCTATGCCTTCCTGTGGTCTTGGAGGGAGCACCGTGCATTCCCTGTGCGTTGCTTTACATCACTTACAGAACAGATCCCACAAAGCTAAGCCCCAGTGTCACCCTGATGGCTTTTCCGGATGGGCAGCCATTGTTTTCAGGGGAAACTTGGCCATTAAAAACTACCTTCTGGTGCCTGAACACAATTCTTTTTTTAACTCCTACCACCTTGCCTCACAAAGCTTTCTTCAGGGCCTTAGCAAATTGCCACATCCCTTGCTGTGTTCAGGCACGTTTTACGTGAGTTATTTCAGTCCTATGAGTCACTCCTGCCTATTACTGCTTTCCCTTCCATTTTTCTGAGAATCTTGAAGTCATTTGCAGGAGTCCAGGACCTCACTACTGCTACTGTAGGTCACGTGTGATCTGAGCAGAAGGTGCGTGTCTCCACTCCCTGACCCAGAAAGAGACTGCAGCAGTGGTTTTTCAGTCTGCTGTTTCAGTCTTTGGCTCAGGTTTCACTCTTTAAATGTTTATTTTCCTCACTTTGGCATCAAGCAGTTTTAAGCAAGCATAAAGCGAATGGCAGGCTGCGCCTCTTTTCGGCTGGCTGCAAACAATGGCAAATGAACTCATCCGTAACACTGATGTTAGCTGCAGCATTTCAGGCCTTTCTTTTATTGCTTAGAAACTTGGCAGGCTCCTCCCCCTTTGGTTGCATCTGCTTTCTGTGCAACTCAGATGACATGCTGGGGGGAAGTTTTTTACTGAGAGGGCAGTGAGGCAGTGGCACAGGCTGCCCAGAGAGCTGTGGGTGCCCCATCTCTGGAGGTTCAAGGACAGGTTGGATGGGGCTCTGGGCAGCCTAGAGAGCTGGCGGGTGGCAGCCCTGCCCACAGCACGGGGTGGGACTGGATGATCTCTGAGGTCCCCTTCAATCCAAGCCATTCTGTGGTTCCATGAAAAAGATCAAAATTATGCTCCCCATAACCAAGCTTGATGCATCCTGAGAAAAACCTTCCCCAACTCATTTTTACTGACAGCTGGAATCCCAAACAAGATTTAAAGCCTAATGGAGCGAGACGCTCCGTATTGTAATTAACGCTGATCCAGAAGGAAAATACTGGAACTATAATTAGCGTGTAGCCAGTTGCAGAGGAAAGTGATTACGCACAAGCCGGAGGCCCGGGTAGTTTGCGTGCCAGGGAAACAGCAGCTTGGGCTGGGAGCTGTGCTGTCCCACAGAGGGCAGCAGCAGGCAGGAGATTGGCTGGTGCTGCTCAGCCGTGGCTTGAAGCCACATTCGTGGTGAATCATGGCACAAACAACGCCGGGGAGGGCTGCAGGAATGTCTGGGTGTGCTGTGCAAGGGTTTTTCCAGGCAGGTAGGCCTCCCCAAGCTGGCTGGCTGCATCCAGAGCGCTCCGTCACCTTCGCTCCGCTCCTACATTTGTTTGGTTTCTCTCCAGTGTGTCTCTGTGAACCGTGCAATGTTTGCAGATGTGCTTGTGTGCAAGAGATACAGGTATGATGTGCTTCCTGTTGGCTCTGGCCACTGGTGTTCCCTTTCCCCTGCCACATTCCTCTTTCTGTGGCAAAACTTTCTGCCAGAGACCTTTCACTTTCCTGACCATATTGTGGTCTTTTCTTCCCTTTTCTGATTTCCCTACTCCAGCTGATGCAGTGGGCAGTTCCTGTGTTTTTGGCTACTTGCCCTTGAAACAAGGCTCGCAGCTCCTCTGCTAACATCTCCTCAAACCATGAACCTCTTACATGATCCTCTGGATACGTAGCCCTGCTACACCTGACCTTTGCTCATGTGCCTTTTGCAATACTTCCAAACACATTTCCCAGTGGAGTGTTGCAATTATAGAGCCAAGTAAAGGGCTGCATACTTCTCCAGAGGGAGAGCAGGTTTGTGCTCCTTTCATCTAGTAGGAAGTTTCTTCTTCCCTTGCATATGCAGCATTTTCTTGTGGTATGCAGTCATCACCAGGAGCATTCCCTTTCATTTCTTTCAGCGTTTCCCTTCTTGCTGCAGGAAGGCCTGTCTCCAGTGATCAAAGACAACTGCAGGAGGAGAATGAGGAAATAAAGTGTTGGAGAATGGAATAGAAAACCTGCTTGGAAGATCTCTGCTTGGAGTGAGACTCAAGGAAACACATATCCATGTTTGCTGCCTCTGATTCCCCTGTTGTTAGTGTGGGGGTAGCAGAAGGTAACCTCCTACTGTTAGGAGTAGGGATAGAAGCCCAATTCCTGGCTGTGGCCTGGGGGCTGATGTATTATACATCTGGGTAAGCCAAAACTAACAGAGGGAGAGGAAGATCTGCCAAGTCACAGTCAGAAGAGTCTGGTAGTCCTTGAGGACCACCAGGGGGAGCATTGATGAACTCATTCTCTGCACTGCTTCTACCTGGAAAAGATACTCTACTGATAACATGCACTTGGGATTGAAGTGTTGAGAGAGGCACTCGAGCAGGTGAGCAGTTTAACCTGTTCTCACTCCAGCCCCGACTTGCTGTCTTATCTATAGTGGATTGAAGAGATGTAGTTACAAAACACAAGTATTGGAAAAAAAATGCCTTCAGAGCCTGGATTTTGCAGAAGTACAGTTTGGCTTTAAAGAACAGCAGGAGGGAAAAGAAGAAAAATCCTATTGCTAAGGCATTTTTCACAGGCAGCCAAGCATGGTTTGAGCAGAGACCAGTGACATGATACGAGGAATCCTGGAGTGGATCGGGGAGCCCAGATGCAGCAAATCCCTGAGCCCGACTGACAAACACATCCCTGCATTGCGGTGACGATGAAGTGTGTGACTTAGCAAAGCATTTACTGGGGATGTGTAGTTCTGCAGCAGCCTGGGGAGCTCTGAGATGCAGCCTTGCGCAGTCTCTCCTCCCGACACAGCATGGGGAGGAGGCATTCCCATTGCAGGGTGCCCCAGTGCCTTGTGCACGTGCTCTTGGCTTGTGCTTGGCAGCTGGGTAAGCTGAATAGACACTTTTTGGCCTGGAATTGAAAATCCCATGTTGCCAGCAGTCCTGGTTTGGCTGCAACTCCCTCAGGTTCCCTTGGAAACTTTAGTGCTGGCTTGAATCTGGACTGCGAAATAGCAGGAGCAGTGGCTCTGCCTCCAGCCTGGCCATTCATCTTTCTCTGCTTGCTGTGGATCCAGTGCCAGGGCACAGCATGCATAGGGCTGGAAATAAAAAGGGAACTGAAACCCAGGTGGAGGTATAGAGTTGTGTGTGTATTTCTCAGGGATCATCCCAGCCTTTTGTGCACTCTAGCATGGTGTGGCAGATTTTGTCCCTAGGGACAGCTTTGGGATAGTGTGGGCTGGGTAGAAGACTCAAAGAGTCATTGAGTGTTTAACTCTGTGGTTGAGAGCTGTGCCCTGCTCCTCGCTCTCAGTGCCAGGAGCAAAACAGCTCAGTCCTGTAAGCCTGGATCTCACTTTTGAAGTGCAGTCCCCTGCAGCAGCTGCTGGAGGCAGCCGGAGCCTTTGTTTACCCGCTAATCCTCCCATTTCCACTTTTCCTCTCTGACAAGGGAAAATGTCGCAAAACAGGTTGAAGGTGAGTGGGTATGTGGTGATGTGAGCGTGTGCTTGGCTGAAACTGGGAAAGGTTCTGTTTGCGGGGCAGGGCTGAGCATGCAGTGTGACTCAGTGTCCCAGGCTTCATGTTGTGGGCTGCTGGCCATGTTTGACCTCCTGGCTTGTGGGGTGGTAGAGGCAGTGTGGTGATGAGGCAGGGACCATAGAACGATGGAATACTCTGAGTTGGAAAGGACCCATAAGGATCATCAAGTCTAATTCCTGGTTCTACACAGGACCACTCAATCAAATCAGACCCTATGTCTGAGAGCCCCGTCAAGGTGCTTCTATAGCTCTGGCAAACTCAAGGCCATGACCACTGCCCTGGGGAGCCTGTTCCAACCCTGTGCTGAAGAACTTTTTCATGATATTCAGCCTGAAACCCTGGAAAAACAGAAGGGAATCCAGTAAGTAACTGGTTCACAGCAGCCTGCATTTAGGCCATGCCTTGACTTTGGACTCATCTTTGGGCTCAGAGACCTCTTAGCTCCGGTGATCATCACCCATCCATTTGCTGGTGGGCACTGGGCTCTCTCCACCTCTCCCTGAGCTGGTTCCTTGGGGAGCTGTGTCTCCATCAGAGCCAATGAGGAAAGATTCACACCCCTTTCCTAATGAGACATAGTGAGTAATGGAGATGTTCCTCAGGGACAGTGTTGTAAGCGGTGCTACATGCATGGTCAGGACCAGAGAGCAGGTTTCCACTAGCTTCTCCCTGCTGTTGTGCAGCAGCAGACACTGATGCATGTCCCATCTTGACAGCAGTGATAAGCTGTGTGGTGGTGGGAGCTTATGTCACAGCTGCAGCCACCATTCCTCTCATGGTTCTTATCAAATCTCCTGGCTTGCCAAGTCTGTTGCACGCCGGATGGCAGTGTGTTTGGTTCTCCATGTGATAAGATTTGTCTGGTGTGAGTCGTGTCCCAAGCATTTTGCTTGTAGTCCTCTCCCCCCTCTTGGGAGTGAGTGATCTCTGTCTAGGAATTGGACTGCAATTAGGGCAGTGTCTGCTTCGAGGCAGGATGGGCTACAGAGGGGAGCAGCGCAAAGCAGCCCAGAGAGCAACCAGCGCCTGGCCTGGCTCTGCTAGCAGTAATGGGGAAAACAGCAGCAGCAGAAGGAGACATGGGCTGGAGGGAAGGGAGCCAGAGAGAGCAAATGGCGCAGCACGACCACTGAGAACGCAAAATAAACATCCTTTGTGGCCAAGCAAGGGCTTTATAAACTACTGACTGTCTTGGCGGCTGCATGAGAAGGGTCAGAAATGGGAATAAAGGCTCATGGGAGCATCAAGAGAAAGGACAGCATTCCATATGGGACTGATCAGCCGAACAGCATGTCCTCAAGTGCATGACACGTCCCTCAGTGCCGAGTATAGCCCTAGAAAGGGAGGTTCGATGTCCCAGCTGCTGCTGATCACCCTGTGGTACTGTGCAAGTGCTCACTGACCCTGCAGGTCAGCTGCTGGCTTTGAGAGCTTTGGGAGCTCCAAGCTAGGCTGTGGCTGTAGTTCTACTCAGGCCTGCATGAGTGGAGCCTCTGCACTGTTCCCTGGAGTTTCTGCAGTGCTTTCAGTCTGTCTCTTCTCCATGTGGCTTGCTCTGGAGGTCCATCTGTGCATTTCTGGTGCCCTTTGCTCTGGTAGCAGGGAAGGCAGGAACAGGGAGCGTCAGTTCTGTGGGCCTGGGCTTTTCTTAGGTTTCCTTTAGATGCTTGCAGTTCTCTCTTTAGAAGCCCATTTCCCGCACTGAGTCACTCATTTTGGGATTTTGCTTCCCTTTTTTTAGAGCTTTTCTTTTCCAATTCCATCTGGTTTGGTTTTTACTGTTTCATTTTGCAGGACCATCAAAGGGAATGCATTCTAGCTAATTTCAGAGCAGCAGAAGCAGATAGTTTCAACTTGACAGCTCCTTCCTCTGCAGACCTTAGCCACAGCCTTGGATCCAGAGCCCCTCCAGACCCTCTCAAAGCTGATGGGGTAAGGTGGCTTGCTGCTTCCTGGCACATATGAGAGGTATAAGGATTTAGCAATGTGAGCATAGGAGAGAGACTTTTTTCTTTCCTTCTCTCCAGCCCATGAGCTGTTAATTCTTGTGGCTTTTCATAACTTGCTATTGCTCCATTAGCATTTTTTTCTCTCTCTCTTTCCTCTTTTTTTTTTTTTCCAGTGGATGAGCCACCCTTGGCATCGCTCCTCATGCGTGTGACTCAGACAGATTCTGCTTGTCTGAAGGATTCCTGCAAATCCTCAGAGTTGTCCAACCCGCCTCGGCGCAGCGCTGGAACCTGTGAGAAAGGCGCTGGGAGTGAGCTGTGCAGCACCAGCAGCCTTGTTCCGTGGCACTGGGCATGGAGGCTGTGCCTGCATTCTCACTGCATGCCCTGGCTGCGGTGTGGGGCTGGACCCCAGCATTGCTGCTCTGAGGTTGGTGGAAGGAGGTCTCCGTGGACATTTTGTGTATGGCGCAATTCTGCTTTTCTCTTCTGCTTGTTCAAGTTCTAGTCAGCTGGCCTCATGCTGTCTCTGCTGTGGGAAGTGCTCTCCTTGAATTCAGGGAAGCTGGGCTTGGGGCGTCTTGGAAGTCCCCTTGTTTCCATTGTTGGAAGGAGACCATTCATTTTTAATGCCTCTGGTTTTTGGATTTAATTGGAACCACCCAATGGCTAATTTTTTTCAGAGGCACTCAATGCCTTAGTAACTTCACTAATAGTAGATGGTGCAATGAGAGATCAGCATCTCCAACATCTGAGCTACATTAGCCAGGTGAGCCCAGCTTCCTTTCAGCTTCTTTGCAAGGACAAGCTTGCAAAGCTGATTTTTAATTTTAGAAAATCTGCCCATGGGAGTGAGAGTCCAAACAAGAAGAGTTGTTTCAGGGTGTAAGCTTGTGTGTCTATGCCTCAGTTTTCCCGTGTGCAAGATGAGGAGCCTGCTGTCTTCCTTACTCAGTGGTGAAAGAAAGCTGTTTGGGATCATAATCTTTTGGCATAAAATGCATGTGGAACACAAAACCTCATGAAGCTGATTCTTTGTAGGAAGCTCTGTGGAAGAGACTTTACCTGTTTAGCTTATATACAACAAAGCAGGGAGATCCCAAAAAATATGAGAGTGAAAAAAGCCATGAGCTTTCTACGCATCTTCTCCTTTGCCATTACTGAGGAAAGTTTTTAACACAAATGCATTTTTATCTCCAGGCTTGTTTTTCAAAGCCTTTCCCACAACCAACATTCCTGACATGCCCCATGAGGGAAAGAATTAGAGAAATGAAAGCTGGAAATGGAAATGGGTGGCAATGTAATCAGTCCTCTGACCTCTTTTCCATACATTCTGCCAGTTCTTCTGCCCCTCGGGCAAGCTGAGGACCCATAGCACATGACTCATCTGGTTGCTTGAGTTGGTGTCTGGTATTACGAGCCAGCTTCCATGCATGCAAACTTCTTTGCTCCTCTCCCCTTCCATGTCTCATACTCCACAAAAATGCTGCCACAGACTTCATTGCTTCCCAAGGGGGATGTCCCCTTGAAAAGCAGAAGGCTGTAACTTGGTCCTGGGGATTGAAACCATCCATCAGAACACATTTGAACTCTCCATGGAGATGAGAGATGTCAGTCACTGTGGCACCTTTCTGACACGACATGAGGGGAAGAGATGGAGGGCGAGGCTACAGCCCTTCCCTCTGCTCTTAATCTGCTCCACTGTCTTGGTTCTGGTTCCCCTTTTCCCTCCTATATTAGAATTGTTTAATCTGGAGAGGAGGCAGCTCAGGGGAAACCTTATCGCTCTCTACAACCAACCTGGAAGGAGGCTGTGGCAAGGTAGAGGTCAGTCTCTTTTTCCAAGGTAACAGTAATAGAATGAGAGGTGATGGCCTCAGGTTGCTCCAGAGGAGGTTCAGGTTGGATACTGGGGAAAATTTCTTCTTGGAAAGAGTATTACTGCAGTGGCACAGGCTGCCCATGGAGGTGGTGCAGTCACCGTCCCTGCAGGTGTTCCAGAGCCGTGTGGATGTGGCTCTGAGGACATGGTCAGTGGGCATGGTGGGGGTGGGCTGGCAGTTGGACTGGGTGATCTTAGAGGTCTTTCTGACTATTAATGAATCTATAATTCTGTGATTCTGTGATTTCCTGCTGCCCTAGCTCTGTGGAAAAGTTGTTTCTGTTTTTTTGTTTTTTTTTTTTTTTGCCAAATTTTAGGTCTTCAGCTAGCTATGTCCCTCCTCCTCTGCATTTCCCACAACCCTAGGAAGAAAAATTGCATTGTACAGCTGAAGGGAGGTGATGCTGGTAGGGCTCCTTCCAAATGTTGGTGTTCTCTAATCCCAAATTTCCAGGTTTGGAGTGTGGATGCTACTTCCATACTGCCCAGAGGGGCTTAAGATGATGCACACCCAGGGAGCTGGGGTATGCGGGGTGGCTGGGCTTTACACCTTGTCTTCCAATCCTTTGTTCTTTCCCATTTTAGTGGAGAATTCGAGTCCTTCTGTAGAGGACCCATCCAGTTAGGAAGCAGGTTAGTATTCAGAAGCACTAGTTTCCTTGTGTTTATCATTGCCTTGGCTTCTGCATCTCCTGGACTATCCACTTCTGTACACACCTTCCAGATCCACAGACCTGCTTATCCAGTCTTCTGCTTACCTCACTGCTTGCTGAGGTAAGTACGTTTTGTTCTCACCGTCTTCCTCCATTAGGAAGCTGGCTGGCTGACAGAGCCTAGGGATAGGTTGGGTGAAGGTTGTGGATTATCTGTGTGGATTATCAGAGGCAAACCAAAGTCTCCCTGGTGCAGGATGGTCCTTTCAAAATTGTGTTTTTTTTTTTTTTTTTTTCTGACTGGGGGAGATAGAGGCGAAATCACAGAATCACAGAATCACAGAATCACAGAATCACAAGGTTGGAAACGACCTGCAAGATCATCTAGTCCAACCACCCTCCCATTCCTATTAGTACCACAAGCTACTAAACCATCTCTCGTAGCTCCTCATCCAGGCGCCTCTTGAACACTACCAGGGACGGCGACTCCACCACCTCCCTGGGCAGCCATTCCAGTGCCTGACCACCCTTTGAGAGAAAAAGTTTCTCCTAATATCCAACCTAAACCTCCTCTGGTACAACTTCTGGCCGTTTCCTCGGGTCCTACTATTTGCCTGGGAGAAGAGGCCAGACCCTTTTGCACCTCAACCTCCCTTCAGGAAGTTGTACAGTGCAGTGAGGTCTCCCCTGAGCCTCCTCTTCTCCAGACTGAACAATCCCAGCTCCCTCAGCCACTCCTCATAAGACTTGTGCTCCAGACCCCTCACCAGTTTCGTTGCCCTTCTCTGGACGCGCTCCAGGGCCTCAATGTCTTTCTTGTAGTGAGGGGCCCAAAACTGAACACAGTACTCGAGGTGCGGCCTCACCAGTGCTGAGTAGAGGGGGATGCTCACCTCCCTGCTCCTGCTGGCCACACCATTTCTAATGCAGGCCAGGATGCCGTTGGCCCTCTTGGCCACCTGGGCACACTGTCGGCTCATGTTCAGCCAAGCATCAACCAACACCCCCAGGTCCCTTTCCTCTTCACAGTCATCCAACCACTCATCCCCAAGCCTGTAACGCTGCATGGGGTTGTTGTGGCCAAAGTGCAGAACCCGACACTTGGCCTTGTTAAACCTCATCCCATTCACCTCAGCCCAGCGATCCAGCTTATCTAGATCCCTCTGCAGGGCCTCCCTGCCCTCAGGCAGATCGATACCACCTCCCAACTTGGTGTCTGCAAACTTACTCAGGGTACACTCAATCCCTTCATCTAAGTCGTCAATGAAGATATTAAACAGGATGGGCCCCAGTACCAACCCCTGGGGGACACCACTTGTAACAGGTCTCCAGCTAGACTTCACTCCATTGACCACCACCCGTTGAGCACGGCCCTCCAGCCAGTTCCTTATCCAACGGAGGGTAAAACTGTCCAAGCCACGGGCAGCCAGTTTCTGCAGAAGGATACTGTGAGAGACCATGTCAAAGGCTTTGCTGAAGTCTAGGTAGACTACATCAACTGCCTTTCCCTCATCTACCAGTCTGGTCACCCAGTCGTAGAAGGAGGTGAGGTTGGTCAAACACAATCTGCCTTTCATGAACCCATGCTGGCTGGGCCTGATCCCGTGAACGTCGCGCACGAGCCGTGTGATCTCTCCCAGGAGGATTTGTTCCATGACCTTCCCTGGCACTGATGTCAGGCTGACAGGCCTGTAGTTCCCCAGATCCTCCTTATGGCCCTTCTTGTAGATGGGCGTCACATCAGCAAGCCTCCAATCCTCTGGAACCTCTCCAGTCAACCAGGAGCGCTGGCAGATAGCTGAGAGCGGCTTAGCAATCACCCCCGCCAACTCCCTCAGCACCCTAGGATGAAGCCCATCCGGTCCCATGGACCTGTGACTGTCCAGATGGAGGAGGAGCTCTCTAACTGTCTCCACCTCGATCTCCGGGGAGACATTCTGCGTGTCAGCCCAGATATCCAGATCAGGGCACAAAGTGCCCTGAAGATAGCTGGTCTGACTATTAAAGGCAGATGTAAAGAAGGCGTTGAGGACCTCAGCCTTCTCCTTGTCATCTGTGGTCACGTTCCCCGCCGCATCAATTAAAGGACAGAGATTATCCTTGGTTTTTCTCTTGCCATTGATATATTTGTAAAAGGATTTCTTATTCTGCTTTACTGCAGTGGCCAATCTAAGTTCAAGATGGGCTTTTGCCTTCCGGACTTCCTCCCTGCATACCTTAGCAACTTCCTTGTAATCTCCCCTCGTAGCCTGTCCCTTCTTCCAGAGGACATAGACTCTCTTTTTCTTCCTGAGTCTTGACAGTAATTCCCGGCTCATCCACACCGGACTTCTCCCCCTACGGCTCGCCTTACAGTATTCAGGGACAGCCTGTTTTTGAGCCTTTAAGATTTCCACCTTGAGGAGCGTCCAGGCTTCCTGGACCCCTTTACCCTTAAGGAGTGACTCCCAAGGGACCCGTGCTACAAGCGTCCTGAGCAGGTCAAAGTCCGCCCTCTTGAAGTTCAAGATAGCAGAAATCCTAGGCTTAGCTTCTTGAAATCCACCCCACAGCCCTCTAAGGCAGGAGGCTTCATAAAAAGGGGGAAACTGAGGCAGAAATGAGCCTTGATGAGGACTAGAGGGAGGAAATGTTACTGGAGCCTGAATGAGGTCAGAGTACATGGTTTAAATCAGGTCACTGCTTGATATTTATTGTGTAGGGTTTTTCTTTTTTCCTTACTCTCTCCCTGAAATCCTTCCCCAGAGGCTATTCAAGGAAATAAATAGCCAGTGGAAAGGGACAATAGCTTGCTGTGGAGTACAAATTATATGAAGCAGTAGGAAATAATAGCAGAGTGAGCAGCTGCTGCTCCGAGAAGGAATGCGTGCTCTCTCCAGCTCCTTTTTGCCTTGAACGTGTGCCGATCCTGGTCTGCAGCACAGACTCCTTGGTGCCTCGGATGCAGATCCTGGCAGCCAACTGAGGAGGGAAGCATTGGTTCTGGCATACAGTGTGGCTGCTGGGTGGTAGTGGTGGTGGCAATAGGTGCTGCTGTCAGAGGTCACCCAAAGGACTCTGAGCCCCCCCGTGGGTGCTCCTGGTGGCCTGAGGCCAGAGGGATAGAGGGAAGGACAGGAAGGAGTGTTAACCCCAAACTCTACCTTTTGGGACCTTTTATCTCTTCAGGAACATGACAAGGCCTCTTCCAGCTCCAGCAGTGTCAAAGTGGCCATCCCACATCAGTGTAGGCAGCTGCCCTCCAGCCAGGGTTGGCATGGGATGGACCTTCAGGTCAGGGGGTTGTATCCCTATTGTAGGATGATCTCTTTAGGGGTGAAAGGTTCCTTGGTCCCTTGCACAGGTGACCACCAGCTTCCACACCCATTCTTTATGTTTTCCTCACTGCGTAGCACCTTCACCTCCTTTGTAGATGCTCTGTAGCCAGATTTCCTCTCTTTTTGGGGTTTACATTTCCATCACATCACAGCATTTCCCTATGCTTGTGATGTCTTTGGGAAATAACCAACCTGTCTCCTTCCTCCTCCAGTCATCCCAGTCATCACCTCCTGTTGCACCGGAGCATTTCAGCCTTTCTAGGGTTCCCTTCCTACATGGGGAGCACACCCCATTGCATGAGCCAGACCATCTGCACAGAGCTGGCTCCTGACCATGCAGAGGTTACAGACGAAGGAAGTCGCCAGCGCTGGCAGAATTGCTGCCGGGTTTCCCACTATTGTTCCCAGTGGCAAATGGCAAAGGGGTGAACGCCCCTGCTGAGCGTTTGCACGAGGGGGGTTACTGTTATCTCGAAGAAATCTCACAGCCCCTCTCCTCTTTCCTGCCTCTCTCCCTGCCTGTGTATATTCTCACATCCGCAGCTCTGCACACAACTCCCTGCGCAAGTGGTTTTCTCCATCCCTGGGACACGTGCTGCTCTCCCTCGTGGGCAGCCTCACCCCCTGCCAGGGGGATCAGTGGGCATGATGAAGGCAATGTGAACATGTGTGTGTGCGTGGGACGCACCGCAGTGTGATGGCAAACAGACCTAATGCTGGAAACCACTGTCTGTATGCAACCACCCACATCACCTGCTCCTGCAGACCAAAGTTCAGCCCTGGGGAGTTTCACCAGCGACTTCAGTGACCTCAACAGTAAATAAATTGCCAGAGCCTGCTGGTCTTTATGGCCCACTGGTCACAGATAAATAGGAAGTACCTTCAGGGAAGGAGTGCTTATCAGCCTTTATCTCCTGTCACATCTGGAGCCTTTGGGGGAGGGCAGGAACTGCCTCCCAGCTGCTCTCTGCAGGGATGGGGCTTGGGAGGGATGGAGGGGCTGCTGCTCTTCTGAGCTTCCCTCTTGCTTTTCTACTGATTTCTGGATTCTGGAAATACAGCACCAACAACTTCTACCAAATCTGAGGAACTGTCTACTGACTTGTAGCCCATCTCTGGCAAGGATACCAGTGGAGTAACACTCCCCATTTCTGTTTCTCAGTGTTATGGAGGATGGAGCTATCAAACCCGCTGTGCTTGGCTCCTGAATCTCAAAGGTTATGGATTCAGTACAACTTGAATGGGAGATTGTAGAAAGCTTCCACATATTGCTGGTGCGATCCATGAGCTGGAGATGAATCTAGAGCCACAAGAAAGAAAGGAGCTGGGAAGCTTTTTATTTGGCTGAGCTGTTACAGCAAGAATAGAAACGAACGTGGTGGTCAGACCTCCATAGCAAGCTAGGGAGCTGCTTGTCCTACATGGTGGCTGCAGTAGCACCACTAAGGGCCACGTGCACTGGTGCCTCCATAGGGAATTCAACAAAGAGGCTGGTCCCTAGGGGAAAGATATGTGCATGACTCAGTCTGCTTAATATGTTAATATATAATCCACAGGGAAGTGAAGGGATGTGAGGTCGTCTATATGAAGCATTTCTGAGCTAAACTGCTGGTGGTTCCCTGCCTGCTGACTGCCCTCCAAGGAAGATGGCTGTAAGGGCTTCTGCTCCTGCCTGCTGTTGCCCAGGGTGTTCAGGCTGGCATGCAGTCAGCGAGGCTATGTGAGGGATGGGATAAGGCATGAAGACCTCCACTCTCAATCCTTGCATTTCTTGGGCTGTGAGCGGTGCTGTCCACCAAATGGGGGGTTGGACCACTCTGCTTGAATCCTCTTCATACCTCTGTTCTCAAGCTCTATCTTTCCTTGTGCTGAGGGCAAGCCTGTTACCATCTCCTCTCTTTTCTCATTCTTTGTTGTGTGCTGCCTGCACTTAGCCCACTCTTCCCCTTATTGAGAAGCCTATGATTTTAGGCCATGAGAGGAACCTCTGCCGAGAACAGTAGATGTTCTACTGGCTCGGACACCTTCTCCAAGCAGTGTGGTGACAGGGGAGGAATGGCGGATGGAAATCCACAGACCCCTTTTTGTTTCTGCCTCAGGGAACGTTTGAAATGTTTAACCTGGATTGGAAGGTTGGAGGCACCATGAAGATCAAAGGCCATATATCTGAGGATGCTGATAGGTAAGTGCAAAGAAACTCACCGACGCTGAAGGTGAGTTCACGAGCAGGTGGTGTCAAACATTTTCACAGCTGATGGAGGCTTTGGGGGCAGAACTGTGTATTGGATCCTAGCTCTTTCAAGACCCTGTCCTGCTCATGCAGCTGACCTTCCTCCTACTCACCCACAGGTTTGCCATCAATCTCGGCTGCAAACCCTCGGATCTGGCGCTTCACTTCAACCCCCGTTTCAAAGAGTCTGTCATCGTCTGCAACTCCTTGTGCTCTGACAACTGGCAGCAGGAGCAACGCGATAAACATTTCTGTTTCCACAAGGGCTCCACTGTCAAGGTGAGGGCTCTGTGCTGGTGTGGGGTTGTGGGATGGTGAGAGAGATTCCTGTACCCCATATCCTTCCACTTGCCTGCCCAGTGCCTCCCTTTCTCTTTACTGCTCCTTCATCCTCTGGCTTTTTGGTCCTAATTGCTATTTCTTCTCCTTCAAATCAACGGTGGAACTCTGTGTGAGCCTTCTCTGTTTCAGGCTTTACAACTGCTTCCAGCCCAGGGATGTGTGAAAGCAAAGGAGGTTTCCAGGAAGCAGGATCTTGCTGCTCTGTATCTTATTTCTCTAATTGCCTCCTATGCAAACACAGGTTTTAAGCCAGACCTGGGCTGGAAGCAGTGTGGTTCCCTATCTTCTCTGGTCCCCAAATACTCTTCTGTCCTAACTACTTTTGGGTACACTGACAATCTGTCCTACCTCTCCTCCTGCCAGGGATGCTGCCTCACTCTGTCCTATGTCCCAAGATGCTACTAGGGCTGTGTTCAGGAGTAGATCACTTCATATGGCTGTAGAGAAGAGTCTTATTTCCTCAGTCATGGCTGAATGCTGGGGAAGCAGAGGATAAGTGACAGCTTTGAGAAGTCCCTTTTATTTGCAATGATCAGTGATGAGTCCCTGTTCTGTCTGTTTGAGCATGTTTACGTCTAACACTCCTTTTTCCTGGCTGTGATGAGGGCAATAAAACATCAGGTTCATTCTACTCTGTTCAAATCTAAGCCATGTGGTATATTTAGCAAAGGCAGCACTTAGGTTTATCTGCTCCAAGTTTACAACCTGAGTAGCTGAAACAGCCCCAGGAGAGATCCTGTCCCCGGGTCATAGTCCGATTGCCAGCTCACATCCTCAATACCAATGGCTCATTTTCTGCAGCTCCCCCAGCACAGCCTCCAGACCAGGTCTGACCCTCATGTGTAGCATTATGCCTTTGGAGTGGATGCTTACCTTTCCTTTTCTCTCCAATTCCTGCCATCCCTTCCTCCCTCCCTCCCTTCCTCCTTTCCTCCTCACAGATCATCATTGAATTCCTGGGAGACAAATTTGTGGTGAAACTACCAGATGGGCATGAAGTGGAGTTCCCCAACCGGCATGGCTATGACAAGATCAGCTACTTGAACATTCATGGAGGATTCAAGGTCACCTCCTTCAAGGTGGAGTGATGAGTTCCGTTTCCTAGTGCTAATAAAAACCCAGCTGGGACTGCTTGCTCCAGCTGCTCTGGCTTCTGTGAGGTCTCTGGCTCTGTGGCTCTATGAGAGATGCTGGCAAAGACCGAGCTTTGTCCACTAACAGAAGAGGAAATAGCTGCTAGATAAGGCCAGGTGCTTTTCTGGTTCAGACCAGGATGTGGGGTTGAGCAGTGCACAGGGCCAAACACACTGGAGGTGGAGTTCGGGTGGAGAAGAAAAAGGAAAAGGAAGACAGGATATGATTGCTCAGGGAATGCTTGCTGAGCCTTGTCACAATGCACCATTTCTTCTTGCACCCACATTTTTGGGAGGGGAGGGGGAAGGAAGGGGAACAAAAAGACTGATGTGAGAAATGTGGCGTTTGGTGCCACAAAAGTACATAATTAAACATTAGGTTTGGGAACCTCAGGGCATGGCTTCACCATTTCCTCTTGGCTGCTTGCTCTGATAGGTAGAAGGAAGAGCTGTGTGCCCTCCTGCTAGTATAGTGCCAGGCTGTGTGGGGATGGGAACACAGCTGTGCCCCATACTGGCATTCCTACTGTGATAAGGGGTTGTCTCTGGCTTTCCCCCTTATCTCACCTCACTTATCTGGTGCATTCCAGATAGATTACCCATTACTCTGACATTACCATGCTGTAGCCTGCTTGAAGGGAAAGTGAGGCAGGGGAGAGCAGTGAGGAAGGAGTGTTTTTGGGTGGGTTAGGCAGCTCCTACTTGTGTCTCTCACATGGGACTGCAGGCTATTAGTGCTTGATTATCTGATGCCACTGATCTAATTAAGAAGCATCACGCCAGTTGCAGGGACTTGTAGGCAGGCCTGGAGTGTGCTGGGTCAGTCCTGTTCCCAATGTCCCTGGGGAGGGAGAATGAAATATGCAGAAAATGAGGAAGCAGAGAGATTGCAATGCCTCCAACAGCGCTGGGAGGAAGAGCAGGGGAGGGCTGAATGCGAGGACAAGCATCACCTCCTTGCTCTCATTGGTCAACATGTGATGTTTATGTTGAATTGGAAGGGGCCTTAAAGATCATCCAGTTCCTCCCCGCTGCCATGGGCAGGGCTGCCACCTACCACCAGCTCAGGCTGCCTAAGGATCCAACCTGGCCTCAAACCTTCAGGGATGGGGCACCCACAACTTCTCTGAGCATTCTGTGTCAGCAGCTCACCACTCTCTGAGTAATGAATTTTCCTCCTATCATCGAATCTAAATCTTCCCTATTTTAGTTCAATAGCATTCACCCTTGTCTTATCACTATCACACTGCGTACAAAGCCAGTCCTCCTCCTGCTTATAAGCTCCCTTCAATTACTGGAAGGCTACAGTGAGGTTTCCCTGCAGCCTTCTCTTCTCCAGGCTGAACAAGCCCAACTTACTTATAGGAGAGGTGATGGGAAATCCCACAGGGATCAGAGTGGCTCGACCAAAGTGGTTGAGGGAAGATGATAAGGTTGCTGCAACTGAGGGAGGGATGCACCAGAGAAGTTAGTATCAAAACTGCTTTAATAAGGACAATAAGTGCACGGGGTACAGAGTGGGGGCAGAAAGGCTGTTTCACAGACGTAGGTCTTTGGTCTGGAGCTTGTGCCACAGTCCAGGAAGCAGAGAACAGGGGGAGCTCATCCTGAGAGCCATCTCCCTGGCACGGGCTGGATGCTGATCCTGCATGGCCCTGCTGAGTGCTGATGGTTGGAGCTGGGAACGTGTTGGCACTGCTCTGGGGGGGCTGAGGGAGGAGGGCTTGCCCTTAACCTGCCTGCAATGACTGCCTGGCTCCCACGTATAGCACGCGCACGCTGGAGCCTCTTTATTCTGCACAAGGACTAGGCGGCGGGTGAGCCACGTAGGAGCGCAGCCCAATGGCATCTCCCCCTACTGTACACCCCCGTCTGTCCCGGAGAACAAGGAGGGTGCTGTGAGGGTCCTTCTGGTGACCTCAGCCCCCGAACATCTTGGCTCCACACCACGGCACAAAGGCGCTTCTGTGCTAGGCAACGTGGAGGCCGCTTGTCCCAGGGTGGCTGCATCACCCGGGGATGCTCAGAGAGGGGCACTCAGCATCCTCCGTGTGTGTCCTTGGGACAAGGCACTCTGTAAAGAGGGGTGTTTTGGGGGGGGATGGGTAGAGGGACAAGGGTGGGGAATAATGGCTGCAGAGAGGGAGTCTCCTTGTTGTGAGGTGGGTTGAAGGGAAAGGGAGTTTTTAAGGCAGTATTTGGTGCGCAGACAGTCTCACCTCTGGCAAACCACAAAGTTTCTCCCCCTCCCTGCTGCAAGGAGACTCCCTGCAAGGACAAAGAGACTTCCTCAGTGGTGTTCAGCAGCAGGAGGCAAGGGGAAGGTACCGCAAGAGGAATGCTGGCTGGGTGCCTGGTGCAGCCACTGCCACCTCCATGGCTGCCACTGCCACCTCCATGGTCACCCCTACCTTCTCAGGGCAGGGTTTTGCACCAAGGGATCGAGCTCAGTGTCTGTGGGCTCTCTCTGATCCCTGCTTGTCACTACTGCTTCCTTTCCTGAGCAAATCGTTTGCTTGTGAGGGGATGTGGGCTGGGGTGGGAAGGGGCTCGAGGGTTTCTTTGGCACATGGGAACGTTTGTTTGGCATCTAATAGGGAAAGAGAAGGGCTGTATCTTGGCACAGTGCAGTGCACAGCCCTCACCCCTCCTTGCAGCACCCTGCCAGACCTGGGGGCCCTGCGGGAAATGGGGTCCCCTCCTGCCTGCCTTGCACTCTGCTGCCCTAAGGTGAAGGCCAGGAAGTTGCCTGCTGGGTCTGCCACCAGAGGTGGGAGATAAGAAGGAAGGTGATGACCACAGCACTGATGTCTTTGGAAGTGGGGCTGTGATGGTGGGATGGCCATTCACACCTTTACTTCATCATCCTCCTCCTCGTCGGCATACTCGAAAGAATTGCTGCGGCCCCCCCGGGTGCCAACGTACCCCTCTTGCAGGCTGGGGAGCTCGTCTTCCTCATCCTCCTCCTCTCCTTGGTCCCAGGTGTCCTCTGGGGATGGTCTGGCTGCTGTCACTTGTGGCTGCCACGAGTTGCTGCTGGGGCTCTCCCAGGCAGCCCGTGTCCAGACTTGCCGGGCACCCTCACCCTTCTCTGAGCTGCGTGGGGTGCTTGTCCCCCCATAATGGCGAGCCAGGACCTGGGCTGCCCGCTCGAACTCTCCTGCCTCAATGGAGCAGTCGTTCCAGTGCCCCTGCCATAGGGTCCCTCCGGGCACTGCCCCTGGTGCAGAGGCCTGTGCTGGATCCTCTCTGGGCTGCTCAATGGCATGTGCCTGTCCATTGGCACGGATGGACAGTCCCAGAAGTGAGCCGGCCTGCCCAGAGTGGTCCCAGAAGCTGGGTTTTGCCTTCAGCTCTCCATGGGATGTGTTTGGTCCTGGAGGGTCTCCGTCCTTGGTTCCCTCACTATGTGGGAGCACACAGCTGCCAGGTGGGTCTTGGCCATCCTCTGCTACCTGATTCCCATTGGTTTCAGAGAAGCTCATTGCCTGGAGGAGCTCACTCATGAGAGAGGGCCCCAGGTCCAGGCGGAAAGAGAGCAGGGAGTCTGAGCGATCCAGCTCTTCTTCCCCAGGGAAGGTGCTCTCCTGAGCCTTTTCCAGGCGAGGGACACGAGGGATGGTGCAAAACCCAGACTCCAGCCCTGCAAAGTAGAAGTGATGGTTGGTGAGCACAGCCAGGGTGCCACGGTGGGACAAAGCCTACGTGGCCATTGGACAAGGGATGCCGATGCCAGTAGAGGTTGGTGGCACTGGCCAGATTACCTCCCTTATAGGGCCCAGTGGCATCACAATACTGTAGCCCAGGGGTGCTATCTCCAAAGCCCAGGGCTGTGGTCTCCTGACGGGCAGCAAGCATGGTAAAAGGCCGGTGGGAATGAAGCAGGGTGGGTGGGACCAGGAGATGGCAGCATTGCCTCAGCTTGCCTTTCCCTCTGAGCCCAACCATGTCCCTTGGTTGCCACAGGCACCCAGACCCTCCTGAAATCTTTGGCCTCAGCCTCTGGAAAAAAGCTGAGTCACAGCCCAGTGCTATGAGGCTAGAGAAGATCCCCTCAGCTGTCCCATCCACCCATCCCACATCCCTTCCAAATGGGGCCTTCCTGAATGCTGGCCAGCGGGATGGGATGAAGGAACAGCAGGAAAGGGAGGGATAAAGACCCTTGAGAGACACATGGAGATGAAGGGACTGGGACACCTGGGGGCTGCTGGGGGCTTCAGTACGGAGGTGGAGATGGCTGTGCTGTGGCATGGGCATTGCCACAGTGGGACATAAGGGTGTCTGGGCATCAGCTACCACCCCCATCCTTGCACTCACCGTAGGTCTGGTGTGCTTTGGAGAGTCTGTTTGAGGCATTCTTGAAGGAGTACTTGCTGGTCAAACCACCATCGCTGTCATATGCTGTCTCATTGAGCTGTGGCAGCGACACAGCATTCTTGATGATGGGCGAGATGGCCGGGGGTTCGGGTGATGCTCCTGCCTGGCTCCCGCTGCCCCGTCTCCTCTGTGGTGTCCGTCGGACATGACGCAGTGTGCGGGCAAAAAAGTTGTTGGCCTTGGCTGGCTCAGCTCCGCCATGGTTGCTGAGGAAGGAGGTGTCCCCAAAGACATCCCCGCCGCGTCCCACATGCATGGTGTGCCGAAAGTCCCCCAGTGGTGGGCTGATCATGTCTGGTGTCAGCTCCGACTTCAGCCGCCGCTTGCCATGGGAGCCCGACACCCAGCTGAGCACTGGCAGCTTCCCCAGGCTCATCTTGATCCTCCTTGTTCCACACCTTCCAAAGAACCCAAAACCAGTTTCCAGCAACGGGATGGCCTGTCACATCCCCATCACCAGGAGGTGCGAATCGCCTTGCCTTGGTTTTGATCTGGTGGCAATGCTGCCTGCCCCTGCGTCCCTGCTCTACGTTACGCTCATGAAGTCACCCAGCGTGGGGATGTCCCAGCAGTTGGTGGCCTTGGCAGAAGTGAGTTCTTCAGGAAACTTTCTCACCCGGTGATGACGATGGTCATGGCAAGTAGGTGTCCCCAGGAGGGTCTGTGGTCATCCCAGATGCTACTGGAAGCTGATCTAATGTTGGGAACTGCTGCACAGGTGGGTGCCAGGAGCTGCAGGGTGGCTGGGAGAGCTTCTTGATTTCCTAAAGAAAACAAAGAAAGGTGAGGTCCTTGGAGAGAATTTTCCCAGTCTCACTGGCTTTCCTCCTGGGAGCAATGGGGCTGACTGGCCTTGGGGAAGTGTCCCCAAGAATGTGCCCTTCCCTCTGCCCATTGCAATCCTTGCTGAGGATTTCTTCCCCATGCCCTGCCCCATGGGGTGAGAAACCTCTCCCTGCTTCTCACTACTCAGACAAACCCTTCAGGAGAGGGTGAGGCCTGAGGTATGGCACAGTTCTCAGGGAGGAGGAGGAGCAGAGAGGGAAAAATGCAATATTTGTGTATTGGTTTGTTTGTCCTTCCCTGGCTGGATCCCAAGGTGCTTTGCTGGGGCGTGAATGCAGAATGCAGCAGCTGAGCATGGGGGGAGGCAGGCGGTGCTGGAGGCTGCAGTGCTGGGGCAATGACCGTGGGGCTGCATGGCCTCTGGGGGAACAGGATGTCAAGGAGGATGCTGGGATCTGCGTGGCCCCAGCAGTGTGTGGTGGCCAGGATACCAAAGGCAGATGCACAAACCCTACACAACTCAGCCCCTGCTTGCCCAGACCACATTGTTGTATCTCCATCAATCTCCCCCTGCAATGCCCTCTGCCTGCTAGCTGTGTCCCCATGTCACCTTTGAGCAAGTGCCAGAGAGCCCTGGGCACTGGGCTGCTCTCCTGGCAGAACATGTGTTTTCGCCTTGCCTTGGCCTTGTTTGCTCACCCGGGGCCCCTCTTATCTGCCAGGGGTTAATGCCTGGGAAGGGAAAACACACCTCCCCCCGGGGAGGCTGCCACCATTGGCTGCCTCCCTTGGTGGCACCGGTGAGGACACTAGGACAGTGGCAGCATTGCTTCCTGCCTATCCTCAGTCCCATGGCTCTTGTGGCTGTGCAAAGCCTCAAGAGTGGGGACACAAGGAAGGTTTGGAATGGGAGGATGGTGGCGGGACATGTTCCTCTGGCACAAGGCACAGGAGCTGGGAGGAGGGGAATAACACCTCTCCCAGGTCTGTGGACCCTCAGTGGGGATCCTTGGCTCTCTGCTACGTCTCTGCCCTCCCTCCACCCAAGTGTTGCAGGAACTCATGATTCCCAGGGCAAAGGCTGACCTGTGCTCTCCTTTCCTCCACTGGGCAATGGGAGCCTTGTCCAGCTGACTGGCCTGTCCACCTCCCCCTCCCCAGCTCCCTGCTGCGGGAAGCCCCCTCACTTCGATGGCCGGGAGCTTCCTCCTCCTCCTCCTCCCGCCCTGTGTCCCCTCTGAGCTCGGCTGGTTTCCACTGGTTTTCCACCCGCCAGGAATGGCCGGAGCTGCTCCGCTCGCTGGGAAGAGCGGAAACCAGCAAGGGGGGGAAAATAATCCAGATGTCTTGTTGGCTAGAGCTGCTGAAAACAGCCCTCTTTCCCCCTTCCTCCCCCCTCCTCCTCTCTTAGCACACACCCCAAGGGGACAAGCTCCAGAGAGGGAGAGGAGAAGTCTGGGGTGGTCTCAACAAGGGGGATGAGGTTGGAAATGGCTGTGGGCGGCCGGGAAGCCTTTCCCAGCCTTCCCAAGCGCCGAAAACTCCCTCTTCCCAAAGGAGGAGGAGAAGGAGAGGCAGAGTCTCCTCCAGCTGCTCACTTTGTTCTGGGACAGGGAAAACTGGAAGAAACGGGGTTTTGGGATCCATGCAGGCAGGAAGGGGGCAATGGGCTGGGGCTCTCCCACAATCCTGGAGCAGCGCCTAGCAGTGGATGAACGATCCCAAGTCCAGCTTCTGTGCTGCCTGCTGTTATGTATATATTTATATCTCTGCCTATAACAAGGGTGTTTTTCCAAGCAGGCGCTCTGGGACGTTTCCAGCCATCCCCTCCCTACTCCCTCTCGTGCTCTCGAACTTCCAAATTAAAGCTTCCTGGGGTGAGAGTGGTAGCAATGGGGTAGCAATGAGGAGGGGGCTCTGCTGCTCTCCCCCATCCTTGGGTCCCCTTCATTTCCCTGCTTCCCTTTCTTTGCTCCCGCTTTCCCTTCCTTCCTCTCCACCCCGTTTCCAGTCGCATTCCTGCCATCTCCCTTTCTTTTTCCACATCCTCCCCGTCCCCATCGCTTTGCCACCCCTCCCGCTTTTCCCACCTCCTCACTCCCCTTCTTACAACCCCCTTCCCTTCTCCTCCGATACAACCCCCCATCTCTCCGCACATCCATACCAAAATTAGTATACTAATACCTCTTTTTTTGGCCACTCTTTTTTTTTTTTGTCTCTTCCTCCGTCCGAAAAGTTGGGAGACGCTCTCCGTGCGTCCCTCCAAGTTGGCTGTGAGGACAACCGGCGCTGCGTCCCAGCGGGGAAGGGGAGGTGCGCCCCCCTTTTCCCACGCCCGTCCCCCCAAGCTTGGCTCCCCAGGCTGCTCTTTGGGTGCCTGACGCCCCGGTGCCACGGGAGCGAGGGAGCGAAGCTGGCGGGGAGGGGACGCGGGAAGGAGGGGGCGGGCTGCGGCACTACCGAGCCAATCCTCGTCCCGGCACGGAGACCGGAGAAAATGAGATTTATTCCAACTATCCAGGACAGAAAACTTCAGGAACTTCTCTGCCTTCCCCCCCCGCTCCCCCCCTCCTTCCCCCGCCGCCCTGCTTCCCCAGTGCCATTTCCTTTCCTTCAGCATTGGCTGCCTCCTGCTTCCCTGGGTGAATTTGGGGGAAGGGGAAAGCCCAGGCCTCTGCTAAACTGCTTGGAGAAGGCTGGCAAAGGAAAGGAGTTTGCTTGAGGTGTGTGAAAACCTCTGTGATAACATGGGGTCATTCCAGACCATGTTGGATGGGAAGTCCCCACTACCCACGATACAGAACTGCCAAATCAAATGGGGAGAGAGACCCCAAGTCTGCAATGTGCGGTCACACCGGGACCTCCAGGCAATATTGGGGTGAGCACTGGCGGATTAAGAGCCTCCCTGCAGGCTGACCCTGGGGGGTCATATAGGCATCACGGTCTCAGGACAAGCGTTACGAGGTCAGGACAAGTATTATGGGGTCAGAACAAGCGTTATGGGATTGGGACAAGCATTATATTGGTGCCACCACGTGGAAGTGGCACTAGGTGTACTTGTGGAGGTGGCATGAGTTTCTGCCCACCTGTGGGACACTGCGTCCCTCCACGATTCATTGCTTTGTCCCTTGATGGTCACAGGACAGAAGACCCTACCAGTGCCACCAAGGGGTTCAACGCTGGTGGACACAGCTTTGCTTGTGTCCTTGGTGACTCCATGGCCTAGCGATGAGGCTCAGTGGCTCTCCTGGAATGTGTGACCAGACACCAGCACTGCACCCAACCCATGGAGGAGAAGGGAGGTGGCTCTGCTGGTGAAGGCAAGATGGGACTTGTTGGGGTGAAGCTTGAGGAACGACAAAATGTCTGCACAGATGTTGAAATGGAGCCTGGCCTCTCACTTGGCTCAAGTGGCCTTGGGCAGGATGGGCAACATGTTGTTGGCCATACAGCTCAGCTCCAGCTCTGCTTCTGGAGGAAGGAGACCACGGCCTCTCACCTAGGACTACCACTACTTGTGGCTTCTCTGGCTCGAACCTTTTCTGACTTTTGCTTCTCGAGGATTATCCTTCCCAGTGAATAATCCAATGTTTATCTGTAGCGTGTGCTGCTTGTGATAATGAGAGGAAGCTCTTTGCTGGAGATAGGCTTCATGCCACTTCCCAGAGGCTGCGAGCAGAGCAGCTCGCTGCCTCGCTCATTGCTTAGAGGCAGCTGTAGGGTTTTGGCACAGCATCAGCCTCTCAGCCTCAGGCTTCTGCCCTGTGAAATGGAATGGTTGCAATTTCTGCCTTCCATGAAGGCCAGATGTGATGTTGGTTATGAGTACAAGACTTGAAATACCCCTAAAATACCAATTTTTGGGGTATATCTAGAGGGCCTGTAGCTTGGAGGGTGATGGGAGCTCAGGTGTTGAGCTATGCCAACAGTGGGGAAAGGAGAAGAACCCATGACCTACTTCATCCCTACTTGCCAGAGCTGTAGTGGGCACCTCCCACCCAGAGGGAGTCAGACAGGTGATGGAAGAGGCAGGGAAGGTACTTTCTTCAGCTCTTCTCCCTCTGCAATCTCCCAGGGCATCTCTGCCTCCAGTCCCATCCCAGTGCCCTGCAGCGGGGGCTGTAGAGGGGAGTGGTTGCTGACTCCGCTGGGGAATGCAGAACAAATCTCTTCCAGATGGGGCAGGGGCCATGCTCAGCTCTTTGTAGCTCACCCCCTCCTCCTCTTTCTTCTCCTTGTCTTCCTTGCCGGTGCTCAGAGCATCTCTGTGCACTGGGCTGTGCTCTGTTTCCAGGAAAGCAGCTGGAACCCCCCCTCTCCTGCTCTTCGAACCTTGTGGTTTTGTGTCTGTGCCAGCCAAGCTGTCCCTTTGGGGATGACATTGAAGCATGTTGGAGACCTGTAGGATTTGTGCTGATTCCAGGACTCAGCCCTCATCCCAACCCTTGGGCACAAAGTGATGTGAATAGCCCCACTATACCTTGGCTTGGGCTGTTTCCTCCTTAATCCCCCTCCTTGTCTATTCAGCTGCCTGGAAAGTGTATCTGTATAAACCTGCTTCCCAGCCTCCCCTTCTGCTGTACATCTGCCCCTGTTTGTTCTTGCAAGAGATGTGGTGGGTCTGGATGGTCTTGCAGAGCCACTGCAAAACCCATGGGTGCCCATGGCGATAGCTAATGGCTGGACCCCTCCCAGCCCCATTGCCCCAGACACCCAGCTGCCTCATTTACCCTGAGTCACCTCTGCCTTTCATCCCTCTGCAACACCCCAGGCAGCGCTACCAGTCTAGCCATGATGGAGAGAGACTGGCTATCCAGCTTATCGTTGAGCAGATGAGTGGCCCTGCAGCTTCCCTGGGTGCTGGTGATGTTTGCTTTGATTCCTGCAACATCAAAGTTGGGGCTGTGCAAATTGACCCCTCTCCTCCTCATGCTCTCCCCCTGGGCAGAGCACTGCAGGGCTGAAGTGTTGCTGGTGTGACAGGAAGGGAGTGAGGGATTGGGGGGGACATGGGGTGTCCTGGTGTGGTGGAGAAGGCAGCAAAGGACCTTTCTCAGGACGTGAAGATTCTCCTTCCATTTTGCTTTGGGAGAACTTAGTGAGAACACCCCAACCTGGGGATGGGGCATCCAGCCCTGGTTACCTATACCTCTTCCTGAGCCCCATCCCTGGAAATTTCTTGGGGAAGGATTGTGAAGGGGAGGGCAGGCGAGAAGGGGCTCCCTCTCCGCACACCAGCAGCCCATATCCTGTTGCTGCCCAGGCTCCCTGGCTCATATTTCCTCATTAACTGGGAGTGCTGCTCGTTTGTGGGCGACTTCCAGATGTTTCCATTCTTCTCACGGCAACCAGGAGGATGCATACTGCATGGTCTGAAAGGTGCTGCTGGCAGCCCCTGCTGCAATGGGGGGCCAGGAGGATATGCATCCCACTGTGGGTCCAGGTTCATTCACCGTGATGTTGCGATGAGCAGGCTGGGATGGTAGCACATCCCAAGATGGGTGATGGATGAATTCAGTGGGGTACCCTTTTGCTTCCCTGCTCTGACACCAGCTCTGTGGGCACCACATTGCTATCACCCCATGGTTTCTCCATTGGGATGGTGGTCCCTCAGCCTGGTGATGATGCTTGGGAGAAGGATCCTTGTGCTGCACCATGGATGGAAAGCAGACAGCAGAATGGCGCTCACAGGAGAAAGGCTGATTTTGACACTGTAAGAGTCCCTTTATGCTCTGGGACGGGGGGAAACCAAGAGAATAGGATCAACCACATCCTGCTCTTGGGCTTGCAAAGGGACGGGTGCTTCTTCCTGGGGAGCTGGGCCAGGAATATTAAGCCTTGGGGATTACCAAAGCCCAGGAGGAGGTAGGGACAAGTTCTCAGGCTTCTGCTTCCCTGCCCTCTGCCTATCTCCTGCTATCCCAAATGTTTTCATCCTCTTCCTCCTTTTGCCCATGGCCTTCTCCTCATGCTTGTGGACGTGGGGGTTTTGCAGATTGAAGATGGAGATGCAAACTCTGGCACAGAAGGGAAGGAAGGGGTGCTTTGTGACACAGCAGTGAGAGGGATGGGGGTTGTTGCATAAAGCAGAAGCAATCCTAGAACAGCTGCCTGTAGCCTGGAAACACCTCTGTGATTCCGTGCACTGGGAAAGGCAATGCAAATATCTGTTTAAATATGGATATTACATCTCCCACCACCTGATTCTCCAGTTCCTTTTCACAAAACCTAAGGAGGTGTAGGAGGGACTTGGGGGTGGGCTCAGCTTTCCTCTCTGCAGTAAGAAGCAGCTCTCTGCATAGAGGGGCTTCTGTGGGTCCGTGTGCCCTTTGCTGGCATGGGCCCTTTGCTGGATGAGGAGGGGAGCATTCTGTGGGATTTCAAAGGAATGAAGGAAAAGACGAGCTGACAGTCCCAAGAGAAGGGAACAGGTCCCCAGGGGTGGCATGTCCATGGAAATGATTGGGAGCAAGGCTTGAGGATGAGGAACGGCATGATATGTGGAAAGAAGGCAGCACTGTGGGGTTATAGGGAAAGAAGAATGGGGATGGAGAGAGGAGTCATCCATGGATTGAGAGGATTACCATACAAGAGGAACCTGCCTTGCTCCAAGGGAAGATAGGGGAGTGGGTGGAAATGGGGCCTGGACAGCTCTTTAATCCTAATGGTTTTGCCTGTCCATCGAGCTTGCATATTTTTGTCCACGGAAGGAAGGGGGTGGGGTGCAGAGGCAGCTAAAAATAGGGGTGTCCCTGCCCATTCCCCCAAGGCGGGCATCCGTCTGTCTGTCTGCTGCCTGTGGGGCTGCTGCGGGATCTGGAGGAGGGGAGCAGGCCTGTCCTCCTCCCCAAAGAGTCTGGCTCTGCTTTTGTTTGTCTCTGGGCCCTACGGGGACAGGAAGAGGCTGCGAGGCTGGGAAACAATGGCTCATTCTCTTGGCGTCAGCGCCTGGCCAGCAGTGATAGGGGACACGGGCTCCCGGCCAGGAGGAGGCATGGCCTTGTCCACCCCAAGGAGACAGCTGGGGACAACGCCAGGAGAGCTGGCTGGATGCAGGCTGACTTTCCCAGCCTGTCCCTTTGCCCTGCTGTACCCTATGCCTTATATCAGGAGTGGTCTCATGTAAGCACACCCTATGGAGGAGGTGATGAAGGTGATGGCAGCCACTCAGTGAGAGGTAGGAAGTGGCACTGGGGCAACACTTCCCTTGTCCTTGGCCCTATGAAACCTGCAGGAATGATACGGGACAAATTTGGCATCCCAGCATGTTGGTGACCAAGGGACATGGATGAGTGTGTGTTGCAGGTTGGACAACCAACCCTTCCATACCAGACCGTTCTTGTCCTCCTTGTCAGTGTTCGATCCACCTTGTGCTAGAGCTGCCTCTCCCTGGCCATTGCTTTTCCACATGTGGGATAAGAGGAAGCGAGGTGAGAACCTGAGGTTAGGCAGAAGGAGGTTAGGAGATGTTCTATCTGGGTTGAGCAAGAAGGGGAAAGAAGCACTTCCCTATGTCCATACCCCTTCCCAAGGTCTTGGATGCTTGGGGCTGAATGCTTGCCAGGGCTCCTCTTGTTTACTCAGATGGAAGCTGACACATCCAAGGTCTCTGTTGACTCCACTTTCCCACATGCTGCTGCCGGGCGCATTCCAGGGCAGAGTGGAAATCAGTGCTGAGGCATGCGAGAAGATTTGAGTTGGGGATGCCATTCCATGCCTCTGGCCATGCAGTAAGGAGCAGGCACCACTCATTGCCTCTGCTGGGGCTGGCACGGAGCCTGGTGGGAAAGCATGGATGGCGACCTGGGATGGGAAATCTGCCTCTTGTTCAGCAAAGCTGGGTTATTGTTGCCATCCAGAGAGCTGCATCTGCCGAGGGTTAACTGCTCTGGGCTCTGCTTCGCTCTGCTCATGTGTGCACGCCCTCCCAGCCTGGCGTGGATGCCTTTGGTTTTAGGAGGGAAGACCGCAGAGCTTTCAGAAATAAGTGCCAGGAGATAAAGAAGGGTTTGCAGGGATAGGACTGGAGAGCTGTGCTCACCCTGTCATTTCAGCCACACTCTCCTCTGATAGGTCTCAGGGATGCTCCATCTCTGTCAGGACATCTGGCATCTCTGCATCCTCAGACTGCTGGAGGAGGACCACCACGATCTCTACGTCCCTGGGCTGGCCTGCAGCAGCCCCCTT
The DNA here is from genome assembly GCF_019232065.1 of Centrocercus urophasianus. Taxonomy (NCBI): domain Eukaryota; kingdom Metazoa; phylum Chordata; class Aves; order Galliformes; family Phasianidae; genus Centrocercus; species Centrocercus urophasianus. The sequence continues at coordinate 1,401,656 of NW_024885344.1, forward strand.
ATGCCCAGCCCCAGCATCTGGAAGAAGGGGCCTCACCTCCCTTCTCAGCTGCTGCAGGAAATGCATAGCCTGGAGGTCAGGGGCCTGTGGCAGCTCCTCCCGTGGGGGCCAGCCACCCAGTGCAGGGTCTTGCATCACGTTGGAGAGGGGGAGGGGGAGAGCCAGGCTTTTCCTGTTTATGTGACTCACAGACCCTCGAGAAAGGGAAAGGGCTTGGAAAGTGCCTTGCTCTTGGGCAGGCTCCAGCAAGAGCTGAGGATTGCATCCCTGCAGGAAGTCTTGGCTAACCCTAATCCTACCCCAGGGTGTGTGGGCATCCAGCTCCTGCACCAGCCAGAGGCTGGGGCTGCTGAGTTTGGGTCAAGGGGGGGCAAGCTGGAGCAGACTCCCAAGGAAGTGAGGCATGGCTCTTATTGCATCCCATATATATGTGTTGGCTTTGGGAATGCCAGGTGTGGAGGAATGCGTAGGGGAAGTGTTCATATAACACAGCATTTAACCAGGATGGCTCCAGCACTCAGCATGCAAAAGGACTGCAAGAACCTCCCGTGTCACCTAGGGCCACATCCTGCAGGTTGTTTATGGAAGCCCTGGTGGTACATGGAAGGAAATAAGGTTCCAGGTGTGCTCTCTCCTTTACCTCCAGCACTCAGTCTGGCTTTGGTCAGATCTGCACCACTTTTGTCAGATTGTCAGCTTTGGATCCCCTTGGTAGCCCTTGGTAATGCCAAATGTGGGCTGAGGGGTGAGCTGTGCAGACCCACCTCTAGCTCTCCACCACTGGAGGGCACATCCCAATAGGTAATACCAATGGGAGCAGAGGGGAGTTATGGCACCCTTAAAGGACAGGAGTTGGTATGGGTCCAGAATTTCCAGGGTGGAGAGACTTGGGAAGGGCCCCAGCAGAAAGGAGCAAGGAGCCCTAGAAGATCTGATCTGCATGGCAGGAATTGGGCACAGCTCCCCACGTCCTTTGTAAGGGCTCCAAAATGAGGCCACGCTGACCCAAAGCTTTTGGGCTTGGCCCTGGCACTTCCCCAGCCACATATTCCCCCAAGGGCTAGGACGGTGGGGTGGTGCCACCCTATGGCTCTGCAGCAGTGTTACAGGTGTGGGTGGCACTTTGCTGCTCTTTTCCCTCTCTAGGGAGACTTGGCTCCTTGGCTCCGTTTAGCTGGAGCACAGCTCTTTTCCTCTCTGCATCCTGGACAGGATTGTTCTTCAGCCATGGAGGAAAAGTCCTGTCCTGGTACTGCCATACGGAAACCCCAGCAATTAGGTGGTCATTGGGTTGTAATTAGATGAAATTTAAGGTCCCTTCCAACCTAAGCCATCCCATGATTCTGTAATTCTAATATCACTGCATGCCTGTCTCTTGCACTTGCATTGTTCTGCCCGGGGCAATCAGGTATTCCTGAGGCTGGAAATCAGCAAGCTGGGGTTTGTTACCCAAACCATGAACCACAAGGCCAGGTGCACAGGTGAGCAGGGATCTTACCTCTGGCAGTTTCTGCTGAAGGTGTAGTGAGTTGCAAGGAGAAAAAACAATGTGCTTTCTCATATACATTGGCATCCCATGCACTTAAAGCCCCAGCTACTGTAGCAGCAGAGAGCTTTTGGAGGCTCGACAAACACTGGGCAAAGGTTGTTGCCCAGAGGAACATATCTGCTGGTGGCCTGGGTAAGCAGCATCTTCCCTCTCTGGCACATGAATCCTGTCCTTTCTCCTGGGATGGCAGTCCCCTCCTGCCTCTACTCCATCAATATCTGGCCAATCTCAGCCCGACAGTTGCTTTTGGGGACTCTGGATGCCAGGGACCCCAAGATGTGCTCATGTCCGTGTTTAGGAGAGAATCATAGAATCATCTGAATTGGAAAGGGCCCTTAAAGGCCATCCGGTCCAACTCCCCTGCAATGAACAGGGACACCCACTGCTCGATTGGGGTGTTCAGAGCCCCTCCAGCCTGAGCTTGGATGTCTCCAGGGATGGGGAATCCACCACCTCTCTGGGTAACAAAACTAAAGGAGGAGCCACTTGGGACCTTGACCATCCTGGGGAGGAGGAGGAGATGATCAAAGTGGTATTTGCATGATATTCTCCTTCTTTCTTTCCAAGCTGCACAGGGGACCAGGGGTATTTTTGAAGTGGTCAAAGCAGAGCTCCCAGAGAAGTGTCTGATCTCTTGGAGATATTTTATTTTTCTGAATTCAGATTATTCACAGCCAGTTTGTATGATGGCATCTGAGCTGCTGCTTGTAATTCTCACTGTCTCGGTGCCAGTGACTTCAGCTGCTCTGCCAACACAAGATGGGATTTTTATTCTGGTTTGTCTTCACTCCCATTCTAAACTTGAGCTGACATGAGATGGTAGAAGCACGCTCAGTCTGGGCAGCTAGATCACCTTTTGGGAAATAGGTTAAAAGAGATGGAAAGAGCCTCTCCAGCACTGATTGAGGTCTAGGGGAGGACATAGGTGGAGTGGAGGGAAGATAACTGGTATGTGCAGGAGTGCAGGTGAATGCTACAGAGCTATCTAGACATATTGATTTCTGTTCTGCACAGTGCCATCATCCCTGTCTGACTTCTAATACAGATTGATGACCCTGCCCTTTTGGCCCATTTGCCCTCTGGCTGCGGGTCAGCTACTCATTTAATTCAGTCAGCCTGTATTTGTGGCAGACCTCATTCCCTGTGGCAGACCTCGTGCCCCAGGGAGGAGCAGTGATGGTCAGGAAGGACAGACACCCCGTTTCCATCTCTTGCTAACAGGGCAGGGTTGAGGTTGGTGTAAAGCATCTGAGTGCCACCAAAACCAGCAGTAGGAGATGTGCCTGGAGTGGCCGAAACATCTGTGGGGTCCTGAAGAACCATGGAGAAGTGGCAGGGTATCAATGCACAGTGTTTGTGGGATGCTAGCTGGGGAGAGCTTCATTCTCTGTTCCCGTTTTTCAGGATAGCACTGGGGCTGTGCATGTTGGCTTATGTAAAAATTTACCCTGGTTATTTCGCCAGAGATGGAAAACAATATCTGTTTGGTATCCTAGAGTTCAAAGGGCTTGGTGCAGCACCCACCAGCTGGCTGAGGTTGATGTGGTCACATTGACCTCTGGTGGCTGCAGCCTCAGCGTGCAAGGAAAGCACCGAGGGAAACTGGGTGGGTTTGATGAGCTGCGGTGTGCTGCAGCTGAAATGCAGTTGGGATGCAGTCCCAGCCTGCTGGCATGGAGGCCCTTAGCCATGGGGCAGCTTTGGAGCAAAGAAGCCCACCTTAGTGACTGAATCCCATAAGCCTGCTCTAATTCAGCTCTCACTTGCCACCCCACACACCTGGATGCCCTGATGAGGACGGAGATGTGTTGTCAACACCTAACCAAGGAGCTCCCACATGCTTCTCCCTCTTTTAGCCCCAGGCAATGGGTGTGTGCGTGAGTGGGAGGAATACTGAAGGAAGCATTCGGTTGTTTTCCTATCTCCACACACATGTGTGCATTTCCTTCCTGCCATGAAGGCCTTGTTCCCCTTTTCTGCAGACATCTGCACTGCCATGGAGAGAGGAAACCACTGCTGTCCTGTTGTGGCCCAGAGAAGCGTTGGGGAGACGAGCAGCCAGAGCCTTTGCACAGGCTGTTGATGTAAGCACTGAGCTCTGTGAGAGATAGTAGGAAAAACAAAAGTGTTTTTTATTCTTTGTGTCTGTTAGTTAAGCTGGTGTGAGACAGTGATCAGACCGTGCTGGAGTCGAGAATTCTGTTTCACGACATCTTCTGAGCATTTGTTCCACAGAGGAACAAAACTGTTGAGAGGTTTTGTGACACCGAGTGGTGTTGGGCAGCCAGTATGGGGAGAGATGGTTCAGGGGGGGTGGTTTCAAGCTCTCTGAAGTCGACCGTGGAGACCAGCTGGAATCTCAGCATACCTCCCTCCTGAAAAATCGTTGGAAGGTGTAAATCTTCACAAACCCCATTCTATGATTTTATGATCCCATGAAAACCAGAAGTATTTTATTGAAGGCATTGCGATTAGCTCCTGTAAAGTAGGAGGATTCTGGGCAGGTTTGTAGACCTCACAGAAGACCCATAGTGTCGTGGGCCATATATGCTAAAGCCTTCCTCTCTCGGTGGAAACACTGCATGGCTCACTGTTTGCTGGCCTGTCATAGGTTTCCTGTGTGAGCCGATGGTGTTTGGAAAGTCTTAACCGTGCAACTATTTTGGTCAGGATTTGAAAAAAAAAGAAAACAAAACATGAAACCACCAACCCAGCCAGACAACAGAGTGCACAGCGGCATTCTTGGTGTGAAGTCAACCGTATCAGCACAGGAGTTGGTACTACTGATAGAGCCAGTGTGGAAACGTGATACCTGTTTGTGTGTGCCTTGTGGTGACATTGGGACAAACTGGTCTAATTTTTGGGTTATGCTGGGGGACTCGATGATTCCTATGGGTTCCTTCTGATTTGGGATATTCTGATTCTGTGATTGAAAGTGGGCTGTCTGGTACAGCTGTCTTCCAAAGGGTGAGATCCTCACCACTGTGCCTCTGTTCCATGGTCAAAATATGGGATGGGACATCTGCATCCTCTCAGGAGCTCTCTGTTGGCCTTTGGGGTGGTCTGCAGCTCTCAGGACTCCTGCCCACCTCTGAGAATAGATGTGACAGATAACACTTGATGTGGGAAGCACTCTGTCTGATTTCTGTCTGATTTCCGTGTGCTCTGAGTCACAAAGCACCGCAGCCATTGCCGGTGGGGTCAGGGCGGGTGGAGGAGAGCCTTCCTTAAGTTTGCTTCTGTCTGGGTGAATGAGAAAAACCAACGCTGTTTGGGACTTTTATTGTAAGGGGCAAAGATCTTATCTTCTATCACTACATAATATCCTGCTCAGGAAATCTTTTCTCTAAAGAGAGAGAGAGAGAGAGAGAGAGACCTGAGATGTTTGCAAGAGAATAACTAGCAGGCACAAATCGACAGGGCTTGAGTCAGAACCCTTCCCTGCAGGCAGCCTTGCTCCTACTTGTTTTTGATCACTCATTTGCAACTGGATGCCTCTGGCTGGAGGTAAGGGCTGGAGATGAAGCCGTGTCCTGCCTGAGGACCTGGCTGGTGGTCCTGCATCCATAGGAAGGGGGCAGGGCGAAGGGGGGGGGGACCCCTAGCAGGGGGAATGGGTGAGTCAGCAGAGAATTAAAACACCCAGGTGTCAGCAGGTGGGACAGATGCCATATGAGAGGAGGCGGTGTTTGCCAGAAGCCTTGCATGTGCGTGTGCCTGGTGTTTTCTCACTGGGTGTGTAACAGCAGAAGTGGTGAAGCTGTGTGATGTACAGAGGAAAATGTTGGGAGTGAGTCTCTAAACTTGTCTTAGATGGGGTTGTGCTCAACTCTGAAAAGGACACGGTGGGGACCAGAGGAAGTGCCTCCACCAGCCCCTGCAGGAGAAACAGAAAGGTTTGGGTCATGCAGGCGGTGGATGCCCCATCCCTGGAGACATCCAAGTTCAGGCTGGAGAGGCTCTGAGCACCCTGGTAGAGCTGTGGGTGTCCCTTTTCATTGCAGGGGAGTTGGACCGGGTGGCCTCTAAGGGTCCCTTCCAACTCAAATGTTTAATTCTGTGATTCTATGATTTTGGGTCCAGGGTGAAACCTACAGCTCTTTTATGGTGGGAGGCTTGATTCATCCCTGGAGCTTGTTCTACACTTTGTTGATTTTCACCTCTCTTGGACCCCTCCTTGTCCTTGTGGCATGGGGCTGGTTTGGGCAAGAAGGAACATGGCAGTGGTGAGAGCAGTCCTTTGTGTGCCCATTGGGGCACTCCAGCCCTGCTCCTGGGGTGGCTGTGCCTGCTGGAGCTGGGCTGGAGGAAGGCTCCCTGCCAAGAAGCCCTATGCTGGGTCTGGGCTCAGTCACACTTCCCGGGGATGCCTCCACACCCAGCTCCACCTGCACACATTGCTGAGGACCAGGGACCGAAATTAAGGCTGGAGCATTTATTCTTGACCTCCACCGGGCTTTTCCCAGCCACTCCCATTTTCTCTTTTTGCTTGAACCCCCTTCCATCCAGAACTGGCCCTACATCTGGAAGGTTCAGGATACAATTTCTGGAAACCCTTCCAACAAAAGAGCCCCGCCTTTGTACCGAGGGAGGCCACACCGGGTACCCCCATTTAACCCCATTCAACAGTGGGGATCTGAAAGCCGTCGTATTTCAGAAGAGAAGTTGCCGGGGAACCACATCCTTCCGGAGATCAGCTTTAGTCCGGAGCAGCAGCTGGAAGAGACAGACGGTCCACGGGCTGAGCAAAACCCTTCCCCGGCTCCCCCAGGTGAGCGGCGGCCGAGGGGAGGCTGCCCCCGCCCCGCCGGTGAGTGTCGGCGAGGGGAGGGCGCGGGGCTGAGCTTCGCATTGCCGGGGGGTGCGGAGGAGGGAGGAAGGGAAGGAGGGAGGAAGGGAGGGGGAAAGGTGCAGCGGGGTGGGGAGAGCGCTGCAGACACACCTGCCGGGGCGGGAGCGGCGGAGCGGGGCGCGGAGATCGGAGCGGGATGGCAGGTAAGGCTGAGCTCCCCGCAGCCCTCGGAGCGCGTCCCCTCCACTTACTGCCTTTGTCCCCCAGTGTGGATTCTGCTTCCGAATGTGGATTTTGCCCCCGAGTACAGATTTTGCTCCCGAGTACAGATTTTGCCTCGGCGACCGCGCTGCTGGAGTTTGTTCCTCTTCCCCTCTTTCCCTCTACGGGTTTCCGACTGCCTTGCACTCCCCACCCCGATCCCAGGAGGATCCCTGCTCCCGGCCCTGCCTGCCGAGAAGCTTCTCGCACAGCAGCTGTGGGTTTTGTGGAGTGAAACTTGGATTTGAAAGCATAAACTTTGACTTAGAGCCCGAGGAGCAGGGCTCAAAACAGCATGACTTCTATTGCATCCTCCCGTATACTCATCTCCCTGTGGGACTGAGCCCATTTCTGCAAGAAATGCAGATTGTTTTCTTTGTTCAACCTCCTTGTCAGCAGGATGATCCAGATTTGTAGCAGCGGTTATGCTCCTAAGCCTTTTGGTGCTGGGAATCAGACACTTGTGTATCTTTTGTGGTTTCGAGAGTCCCCTCGTCCTGTTATCCTCCACCCAGCAGACCCTGAGCCTTCTGTAGTTCTGTTTGGAGGATTACCTTCAGCGCACCTCTCTCAGACACCCTCCTTGCTGTGCTGATTGGCCTTCTGAAATAGTGCGATACCATTCCCAACAATAGAGAAAAAAAAGAAAAAAAAGAGGAAGATTTTCTTCCTTCTGCCTTCATGCAACATGAACCTCTGCACTGCGCGAGTTGGACTCAATGATCCTTATGTGTCCCTTACAACTTGGGATATTCTATGATTCTATGACTGCTGCTCAGGATGTTGGTGGCTGGGGTAGGAAAGCTGCCCTCGTTGCCAGCACCAGAACAGGAGGTTATGGCACCCTCAGTGAAGGAGTTGGATGTACTTTGCCTGCTATAAAAGGATTTGTGTTGGCTGGTGTCGTGAGTGTTGTTTCTCAACTGAAAATTGATGCTCTGGTTGGGTTGATACCTGAGTGAGAAAAGAGGATATGGATACCTGCTCCATTGCTTCATCCATGGGGCACATTCACCAGCTGTAAGAGGCTTTGGCCTGTTGACTTCAGGAGGTCCTTCTTGCTTTGGTAGACGGAATGATTGCCTTGTAGCTTTGCCTTGTTGCTGAGTATTTGCAGTGCTCTGCACACACGTGTGGAAGATGCATGGAAGATTCACTTTTGACATCCCCCCTTTGGCTCCACTACCTGCAGCCAAGCTGCTTCATTGCACACTGTTCTTGAGACCTTCAGTTCAGTCACTGTTGCCTGGAGGCGGTGCACAGGGCAAATGGATCCCCAGAGAAACACACCCCTCTTACCCCAGTATGAGAAACATGTCTCAGGCGTAAATACTTTTATGCTCGAGTTTTCACTTCTCTGGAATAGGGGAATAGGGGAAGATGTGTGGTGGTCCGGGGAATTCAGGTTGGATATTAGGAAAAATTTCTTCTTACAAAGAGTAGTGATGCACTGGCACAGGCTGCCCAGGGAAATGGTGCAGTCACCATCCCTGGAGGTGCTCAAGAACCGTGTGGATGTGGCACTGAGGGACGTGGTCAGTGGGCATGGTGGGCAGGGGTGATGGTTTGACTGGGTGATCTTAGAGGTCTTTTCCAACCTTAATGATTCTATGATTCTACGATTTAAGAACACTATGGTGTGAAGATGTTATCTTCCCCAGTCTTCTTATAGTATATGCTCCTAAATTCCTTATGCCCCACTGCCTCCGTATAAGACAGTAGTTGAGCCTACTAAGATCCTACTGGACAGAGTTGTTTGTAAAATAACTTTTGACATATCTGAGTCCTGGTTGATGATTGAACCGTTTGCAGAATCGTACCTTGACTTGTCCTCCCACGTATTTTGTCCTTTGCTTATTCATTTCTCCTCAGATTTTCTCTTTCTTTTTATCTTCCCAGCCCTGGAGAATGCCTCTCTCCAAGCCTGCAGCCTCTCGGAGCAGGAAGAGGAAGAAGATGCTCTCTGGGAGAAGATAGAGAGCGCACGGCACCAGCTGACCCGCTCCCTGAACCCTGCAAAACTCACCCCGTACCTGCGCCAATGCCGTGTGATAGATGAGCAGGATGAAGAGGAGGTGCTCAATTCATGCCGATTCCCTTGCAAAAGCAACCAGACAGGTGGGAGAAAGCACAGACTGGCAAGCAGTGCTCTCCCCCCCATTCCCTTCTCCAACCCCTCCATTTCATGGAGGGAAGTAGAATTGGTGGAGATGCTTTTTTGTATTGCCCTAACTCCTTGTCTGTTCTTCCAGGCTACCTGATGGACATCCTTCGGCGCCGGGGGAAGCGAGGCTATGAAGCCTTCCTGGAGTCTTTGGAGTTTTACTACCCAGAGCACTACACACGACTAACAGGGAGGGAACCGGCCCAGCGCTGCTCCATGATCCTGGGTAGGGGCAGTGCTCGTCTTCCCTTCAACTGCTGCATGGGAAGGGCCAGAAATATGTGCATGGGCGCGTGCATGCATAAACCCCTGGTTCATGGTCCCTGTGTGCAAGGAACCTTGACAGTCGTGTGCTCTGGATCTGGCAGGGTGCAGACTGAATGCATGCGTGCAATGGACCGAGGGGACCAAATGCGTTTGTGTAATGGTCCGTGGTGCCGCTAACCCAGGCTGCACGCCTCCAGGAGGCTGTGACGCCCTGTGATGGGTGCTTTTTGGGAGTTACCCATTTCAGCAGCCATATCTGAGTCTTCTTCGTCTCCTCCAGATGAAGAAGGCCCCGAGGGGCTAATGCAGTTCTTGCTGGTGGAAGTGAAGAAGATGAGGGTTCAGAGGAAAGAGCACCTGCTGAAGGAACATCAGCTCCAGGCAAAGAACCAAACCCTGGAGCAAGAGCAAGCCCGGCTGGAGCAGCGACTGCAGGAGCTCCTGAAGGTGCAAGAGCGTTGCCAGCGACTGCGGGAGGAGTGGGACTCCAACAGTGTGGAGCTGCTGAGGCTGAAGGATGAGAATTACATGATGGCCATGCGCTATGCGCAGCTCTGTGAGGAAAAGAACATGGCTGTGCTGCGGAGCCGTGACCTGCAACTGCTGGTAGGGTGTTGGGAGATGGCTCATCAGTGGGGCAGGGGGGTCCCATAGCAGTGGGGTTGAATGGCCCAGGGGGACATTCAGCTTGCCCATGTCTTTGGAGACATTCATGGTCAGGCTGGAGGGGCTCTAGGTTACCTGATCTGGCTGTAGGTGCCCCTGTTCATGGCAGGGGAGTTAGACTTGCTGCCTGTAGCAGCGCTTTGGCCAAGAGTCATCCCCCTCCCCGGCACTCCCCATTGCCTCCTCGTCCTCTGCTGACGTTTCGGAGACTCATGCTGCATACCTGAAAGAATTAATGACACTGCACTCCAGCTGCCAAGCTCTCAGCTCCAGCAAACATGCACCCGTTTCCTGTCTGGGCAAGGACCAAAATACCTGGAACCTCTTAATAACCCAGCTCCAGGTGGTGCCTCCTGGCATTCCCCTCCTGCTTTGGGCTTCTCACACAGCCTTGCGGTTCTCATTCCCTATCTCATTCTGCTCCTGCCAGAATCCTTCGCTACCTTTTATCTGTTGTTCCTGCCTGCGCTCATTCTCCCAGACCTCCTCTGAGCAGAGAACTGAATTGCTTGTGGATGAGGCACTGGCATAGGCTGCCCAGGAAGGTGGTGGATTCACCATCCCTGGAGGTGTTCCAGGACCACGTGGATGTGGCACTGAGGGACATGGTCAGAGGGCATGATGGGGATGGGCTGATGGTTGGATTCAATGACCTTAGTGGTATTTTCCAACTTTAATGATTCTATGATTCTATGATCCTAACAATGGGATGGAGAAACCCTGTGGAAACGGGGGCACTCTGCTGTGGATGTATCTCAGCTGCTCCAGATCTAGGAAGCCCTCGAGGAGACTCCCAGCTACCCACGCTGGCAGCACACCTGGGGGCCCTGGTCCATGCAGTGTCAAGGCCAGTTGCACAGTGGATGCCCTAAGGTAGCAAGAAAGTTGTTGCACAAAGTGAGGAGTCAGAGATCGAAAGTGCTTATGCAAAAATTTGATGTATGTGCACCCTCCTCTCCTCTCCTGCAGGGAAAAGCTTTAGTGTGCAGCGTGCTAACTTTTCCCTAGCTGAAGGATTCTCCCTCATGTGGTTGCCCAGCTTGCTTTCCTCACCTCCAGGCCATTTTTCCGCCCAGCTCCCATTCTCCCATGGCGGCAGAAGTTCCAAGGCACGTTTGTCAGGCTATGTGTTCTCTCTGGCTCACAGGTGGACCAGCTGAAGTGCAAAGTCACCAGCCTGGAGGAGGAGTGCAGCCTGCTGAGGAAGCAAGCGACTACCATGCCCCAACGGGATGCAGAGGAGCGAAGCCACCCTGACGCTATGTCTGAACTGTGGGCTGAGAATCAGCGGCTGACGGCATCACTGCAGGAGCTGCAGGGCATGCTGCAGGTACCCCATGGGGAAGAATGGTTTGGGTTGGCATGGGGCTTTGCATCCATCTGGTCCAAGCAGGGACACCCAGAGTGGGGTGCTCAGGGCCACATCCAGGTGGGTTTTGAAGGTGTCCAAGCTCCAGTGATGATTATGGCCGTTTTTCAAGCCTGCCCTTTGCTCATCTGCTGGGCTGGGCTAAGCTGGAGGTGCTGGCAATGTGGTGAAGGCATCTCCTCATCTCTTAGACTCCAGGCGAGGTCCCAGTGCCAGGCTCTGAGCAGATCTTGCTGGACATCCTGGAGCACGACTGGAAGGAAGCCCAAGATGACCGACAGGACCTCTGCCAGAAACTCAACTCCCTGCAGAGTGAGCTGCAGTGGGCTGAGGAGCTGAGGGATAAGGTAAAGCATCCATCACCACCACCCTTTTCCTGGCATGCAGCCACAGCAGTCACTTCTGACTAAGTGGCTAATGTTCACTGCTCACTGTTGCCAGTACCTACAGGAGGTGGAAGACCTGCAGCTGAAATATCGAACGCTGCAAAAGGACTGCGATCTCTACAAGCACCGCATGAACACAGTACTGCTGCAGCTGGAGGAGATTGAGAAGGAGCGGGACCAGGTGAAGTGCTCTCTGCCTGCCAGCAGAATCAGGGCTTTTGGCTTTGCTCTGGGTACCTCTCCTTCCCCAGTGAGTCTTCTCTATCAGTGGGAAGTGGGTTTTGTAGTGTGGTCCTTCTCACCCCCAGCGTGGCTCCTTGTAGGCTATCCAGAGCCGAGATGGGGTGCAGCTGCAATACTCCCAGAGCCTGATTGAGAAGGATCAGTACCGCAAACGTGTGCGGGCCCTGGAGGAGGAGAGGGATGAGCTGCTGAGCAAGCTGAGCCGGGTGGAAGGGCTAAACAGCACGCTGGAAGCACAGCTGCAGCGGTGCCGGGGCAACCGCAGCCTGGGCAAGGTGAGCAGGGCTGGAGAGAAGAGGGAGCTGAGGACAGGGTTAATCTCAGGGGGAATGCAAGAGAATGATGAGTCCCTTCTCTCTCAGATGTGCAGCTCTTCCTACTCCCTCTGCTCCAACCTCAGCAGCACATGGAGCCTTGTGGACAAGCCTTCTGACCTAACAAGTGGACTCACTGACCCGCTGGATGTTTCTGCCATCACCTTCCCGGGGGACTCTGCCATTCAGAGCATGGTAAGCACTGCACCATGAGGATCTGGCACTGATCAGTGGGGCAGTGGGGACACACTACGGGGCTTTGACTTGGTGGAAGGCTTGGTGTGGGGCAGGGAGCCACACTCAACTGGTGGGAGAGTGGGGCGAGTAAAACTCTTAGAATCATAGAAACATAGAACCATTAAGGCTGGAAAAGTCCACTGAGATTATTTAGTCCAACCATCAACCCATCAGCACCGTTTCCACTAACCATGCCCGTCAGTGCCACAACTGGCAACCTAGAAATCAACATCCCCATATAAGGTTGTTGTTCTCCCCAGAAAGCTTTGTAATCACACCCTGGGGGGTGTACATTACAAAAAGATGGGGATACAGTGGCAGGTGTCTCCATTCCTGCTGTCTCCTTGGGAAAGCAAAAGGCCCCTGGGTGTTAGTGTAATTCTGAAGAGAGGTACCCCAGGAGCAACCTAGCCCAAAGGAAGGAGAGGTGCTGGTGCAAGCAGGCATCTCTCTCGTATTCTGCCCAAGGAGGGGACTCCTGACAGCGAGAAGGACATCAACCGCCTCTCTACCTTCCCCTTCCCTCCTTGCATTGGCTCCATCCTTCGGCGGCAGCGCGAAGATAGGTGCATACCCTACAAAAGGTGACTACTTGAGTTGGGGTCTCATCCAGGGTTTGTGAGGGCTGGAATGTGCAGTTTTGCTATGGGAAACCTGGAGTGGGAGCTGAGGGTGAAAACTTCTGTGTCAGAATTGGTGGAAAGCTGTGGGGATGGAGTTGAGAATGGGATGCAAACAGGCTTTGAAATAGCTGCTACCTCATCTCACCATTGTGTTTCCTCTACAGCTTGTCCTGTGGCTCCTTTAGCAACATGGAAGATACAACAGGTACTAGGGTGGGAGCTTTCCCCAAAGAGTTTAGCAAGGGAGAAGTGGTGGGGTTAGGGATAGAACAGCATTCCAAGAGGTGATGTGCCCTCTCTCTTCCTTTTGCTCTCTTTCCTAGGCAGTGGTTTTGTTAGCATCCCACCTGGGGCCTTCTCCTCCTCTTCCAGCAGTACCTACACCAGAGTGAAGTCAGAGACCTGCTTGTCTATGCTTACCAGCCACCAAGAGATCTCCAGGAGGTACTTCCTCCAGGAGGAGGACCATGACCCGCTGCTTGGGGGAATGTATTCTGGTGCTGAGGAGTCATGCCTGGGAAGCTGTTTGTCCTGCAAGTCCTTCCCTGATAGCAAGGGAGAAGATAAACATATTGGGCTTAGTGGGGTAGAGAGGCATGTGGGGATTCACAAACTCTGTGCACCTGCCCTGGTGATGGACCATGAGCCATGGGAATCTAGTCTTTACAAAGGGCAGCAAGCTTCAGTTGCTGGTGTTTCTCTTTGCCAGGTCACTGGTGGTGCAGCTCACGAGCATGGGTCACCCCAGCAGCCTGTCGCCCCATGAGAAGAGGCTGGGAGCAGACATCTCCATCCTTGGAGGGAACAAGACGGGGATTTATGTCCAGTGGGTCAAGCCAGGCTCAGAAGTTGAGAGCACAGGACTCAGGGAAGGGTGCCGGCTCATTGAGGTGGGTCTGGGAATGGGATCATGCTGGAGATGTGCACTGGACCTGGAATGCATGAGCATGGAGTGAGGCCCAGTGTGAACTGGCTTCTGGTTCGCTTGAAGCCCTCCTCTATCTCTCTTGTTTTCCAGTTCTGCTCTTTGCCTACAGCTTCATGCAGCTTGAACAGGCATAGAGTCCTCTGCACTCAAACATGCCAGTGTATGTGATGATGCTCAGTCTTGCTGAAATGCTTCCTTCAGGTGTGAAAGGGGAAATCAAAAAAGGAGCCACATGGATTAAGGCAGCAATATGACTGTCTCCCTGGAGCTTCCTGTCCTTGTAGTATTGCAGAGCAGTTTGCGTTCTGCATATGCCTGTTGCAAAACAATCAATTCTGGAGAGACATCTCGCAGGCTTTCATGACCCTCTCAGAGAATAACTGCTGTGAAGAGAGCTCCTGGAAGGAGGGAAGGGCATTTGTTTTGGCAAGAATGACACCACTTTAAATACAGCCACGGTGCTTGAATTGATATCCCACCTGTAGCTGAAAATAACCCAGCTTCCCCGCCTCTGCTCCCACACGTGTTTGTGCACATGTGTTTGCTTTCATTATCAGCCCAGCATTCAAACTGGGGGGTGGCTGACAGCAGCAGTTTCAGAGGCAGAGGAGAGAATCAGAGGCTGATGAGGATGCTTGTCCTCAGGCAGAGCTTGCCCTGGGCCTGTACCATCTCTTGGTTAAACCTGATGGGTGAGGAGCGGAGGGGAGCCTGCACTTCCAGATCTAATAGCATCCATTCTGTGCTAGCTGAGGGTCCCATCACTGAAGGAAGAGGTGCTTTCCCTGGAGAACTGTACACGTGAGGTTGCTTACCTGAGCCTGCTGCATTGGGATGAGCCCTCCAGCCTTGTCTTCCAGCTAGACCTGCAAGGTAAGGCCCTGGCAGCTGGATTTCCTTCCAGCCTGAGCTCTTTGCTTCCCTTTGCAAGCCTTTCACCCAGCCCTGGAGGTAAGTCTCAGCTATTCTCTGTCTTCTTCTCTTTGGTCCTAGGCTACCAGGTGTGATACTGGGCTTGGCCATAGCACTGGTTATTTTCCTATCTGGTGTCACATGTCCTCTGTTACATAATGGAGGTACAGACCTTCTGTCTGTTTTCCTCTGCATCCCCCTCCGAACCGTAACATCAGAGATGTGCTGGAGGCTTGGCTATCTTGTCGGTTATGGTTGTGTCTACCGTGTCCCCACCTGTAGTGACCTACATCCCTTACTCCAGGGTACCAGCCTCTGCAGGAAGCCCTGGAAGAAGGGAAGAAGTTTTCTGGAGACTCCTTCTACATCCGTACCAACCTGTCCCTCCTGGAGCCATCAGACCCTTATGCACTATGTGTCAAATGTCGGGAGATCCTCCACGTCACAGACACCATGTACAAGGGCCGGCTGGAGTGGTACTGTTCCCGTGTTGATCCCTTGACCATGCGGGACTTGGACAAGGGGACGGTGCCCAACTACAGCAGGTAACAGAGGAAGGAGGAAAGCAGGGATGTACATGGTGTGCTTGCTTCGTTTCTTTGTGGAGAGCCTTTCTGAGGAGTTCAGAAGCGTGTGGGTTTGCCTTTTCATTGTGTGGGATTTCCAAGCCTTAAAACTTGTGCTGGGGACCAGTGCTGTAGTTTTTGGGTGCCCTTGACAGACAGGGAGGTTGAGTGAGGGTGTTGATATACCTGTGGGGTTTGGGAAGGAGCATCACAGCCAACTGTGGTCCCTGAGGTCTCTAGAATTGCTTGATTTCAACACCATTGTCTTTTCAGGGCACACCAGCTTTTGAAGATCCAGGAGAAGGTCCACATACCTGGGCAGCAGAAGGGCCACAGAAGTAACGTAAGCCAGAGAAGCCAGCAAGGAAAGTTTTTGTAACACACTTTTGTAATGGTCAATGTTCTCAACCTTGTTGCACTCCCTTCCTCCTCAGCTAAAGAAACGGGCCTTGGACCAACTGCGCTTGGTGAAATCCAAACAGCAGAAGAACTCAGAACAGCCCTGTCAGCAGCTGTGGCTGGACCCCTGCTCAGGTGAGCTGCTAGCTGTGTTGTCTAATTGTGTCTGGGGATCCAGCCATCCCCCGTGAGAGGACATCAGCAAATGGGATGCTTTAGTCTCCCTGGCCAGGGCCCTTCTAATGAGATTTTGAGAAGGCAATTCATATTTTAAAAACTCCTGCTCTTAGGCTTTCTGGGGCTTTCCAACATTTCTGTAATTCCTGGGATCTTCTAAGGTTTTATGGAGAGAGAAGAGGTCACTATGGTCATAAGGTCGCTACTGGTGTCCAGCTCCAGTGAAGCCCAGGGAATGGAAAGAGGGTTGTAAAAGCCAAGGCAGTGATGTAACCAGGGAAGGGTCTCTGCTTGAGATGCCTGGTAGGTGTCTCCATGAGTGATGATAGAGGCTGGTGCAGGAAGAACTGAATGGTCTGTGGGATGGTGGCAGACTGCTCTCTCAAATTCTCACCTTTGTCTTTCTCTTTTTTCTTCCTGTCTTTCAGACCCAGACAGGAGACTGAAGCCTTACAGCCTGGTGCACCCTGTGGTGGTCAAGACACCCCGTCCCGTGGTGCTGTCACCCAGCTGCATCGCATCACGGCTCATCAGGAACCTGCTGGACTTGCCCACCTCTCGCCTGAACTTCCACGTGTGCCCAGCAGGTAGGCAGTTAAGAGTGGCAGACACATACAAAGTTGCTTTAGGAGCCCATGGCTAAGTGACATACAGCGTGCAACTTGCCTGCTTTCTACGTAAAAGGGGCTGTTTTCACTTTGTTGCCTCCTGTCACTTCCTAGCCATGAGGAAGGAAGAAAACATGCTGCTCAAGGAGGTAATTTCTGTGGAGGCCTTGGAAAGTCCAGTTCAAGGAATAAGTCCTGAAGTAAGAGATGTGTACACATGGGATTCTTGGAGAGGACACAAGGTGCATCTTCAGTAGTTAATTGTGGGGGTATTTCAGCCTTCCCAGATGATAACCATTGAGCCAATTTTTGGGCCAATGCTAGGCATTCCCTCCTGTTCTTAATCGGATCCTATCCCTTTGGCCTTCAGGGAGGCTAGTCCTCCATTCTGGTCTTCATGAGACATGGGGATCCTCTTGTTTCCTTGAGTGGGTGATGGTGGCACTGCCTTGCTGCTCTGGTGGCTCTTCCAAGGGCTGAAGCCCTTGCCTGAGATGGGATGTGTAGGTTGACTTCACTCCTGCCTTTCCTCCTTGGGAATGACATTATCCTTCTTTCCACCAGTGACCTGAGACTGTCACACCACTGTAGGAGCTGTAGGAAAAAAGCTTTTCTCCCATACAATGTTTTCACACAGGACAAATTCTACTTCCTGCCTCCTTCATCCTCCTTTTCCCATCTCTCTCCTTTCCCATGTTTAGAGTTCATGCTTTGCCAGCTGCTGGGCTGAAAAATGAACTGGCATACTTTTAGGGGATGGTGAAAAAGCTATTCTGCTGAAAAAGGATGGCTCTGCAAAAATGTGGTGGCTGGGCTTCTTAGCTGAGTGACTTGACCATATATCCTGTCCTACTGAGCCCTCTGCAGGGTCCCCCTAACATTGCACGGGAACGTGCTTCAAAGCCATTTACTGCAGCTGGAGTGCCTGCTTCAGCCATACTAAGATTCAGAGCTTCCTACTACCGTTTGTGGTCTCTGTGTGAGTTGCCTCGTCTTCTGCTGGAATTGCTGGGGGCACGTGGCGTGCACTGATCATGCCAGACTTCACTGTCCCACCAACTCTACTCCCAGTTCTCTGTCTCGGCATCACCTTTCTGCTGCTCTGCTGCATGGCATGGTCTGAGGTGCCATCTTTCCACCTCTGAGCAGAGAGAGGTGGTTTGAGTTGACACCAACAGGAGGTTCAGCTTGCTCCCCACCTTCCTCCCAATCTCCTGTGCCAAAATGTGTGCTCTCCCTGCTTCCCCAGTCATCTGTGAGCTCATGCAGCTCACCAGCCTTGCAGATATATTACCTGGCAAAATAAAATAATTCATTTTCTGCTATGTTTCATCAAGGAGGGGCTGGAGCAGTGTAGAAGGGGGGTCAGATATGGGAGACAGCTTTGGATGCTGCTGTACCACAACACAAGAGCTGCTCTTGCCCTGCAAGGTCTTCAGCTGTGATATCTTGCTTGTTCTGTAAGCAGAAAGCAGCAGGAAATCCATGCCAACGTGTAATGCTGTGTAATTAGACTAGCTCGACAGAATCCGTAAACACTGAACTCAGTGAGCATCAGCACCATAGCAAGCATGCAGAATCTGAGGTAGAATGTACAAGAGGGAGATGAGGATGTTGCCTCCCTCTTCATCTCTCCTTTCTCTCTTCCCTTGCAGAGAAGCTGACAGAAGGGAACCCCAGTGCTGCCCATGTGCAGGAGCCCCCTGTGTCTAGAAATGCCCCCCAGGATCGAAGGGAGAACAGTCAAGTCTGCACGATCCAGGAAGCAACGGAGAAGGTGCTGAGTGGTTTGGGGAGAGAAGGCTGGGATGGGGTACCATGTTCAGGTGGGAAGAAAGGGTGGGACAAGGGAAGGCAATTGTCTATTTTAGGGCTGTGTGATTTGGAGGGTCGAGGTGCTGTGGGTCTGGGAATCGGTGACTGTGGTCTTTTCCCTGAGTCTCTTTCAAGACCTGGTGAGAGAAATGGGAACTGGGAACTGGTAGGGGAGAGAGTGGGAAGTGCCATACGCAGAAGCAACCTCTCTGTTTTCATGTTCCTCGTTTTAAAGAAAGCAGCAAGAGCTCTGTTGAGGGCAAATGGAGAAATGTGGGGCTGTTGGTGACAATGATAAGAAAAGGGATAAGAAGATGGGCTGAGGCTGAGTGAGACATCTGGTGGGCTCTTGGGCTGGGCTGGCTGTGATGGAGTGGGTGACCCTGCTCTGTAATTCTCTCCTTCCATCTTGGCCTTGTCTGTAAATCCCACATTTAATGGAATTACTATTGGAAAAGCAATGATATTTCACAGTATGGGGTTTGATTTAATGCATCTGTCAGGGGCTGGAGCTATTTCTTCTCCACTTAAATCAGTAAATCTATTCAATTTCCTTCCAGAATAAACACTGCCTGCTGGAGCTGGGAGTTCAGAGTGTGAGGGATCTAATTAAACGTGAGATATACCCCATTGTTATCCACGTTGAGGTCACTGAGAAGAACATCAGGGGGCTCAGGTAAGATAAGACCATGTGGATGGATGGAGGGCATTGCAAGCGGGCGAAGAATCACAGAATCATAGCATTGTTTGAGTTGGAAGTTGTTCCCTTAAAAGTCTCGTAGTCCAACTCCCCTGCAATGAACAGGACACCCACAGCTCGATCAGGGTGTTCAGAGCCCCTCCAGCCTGACCTTGGATTTCTCCAGGAATGGGGCATCCACACCACTGGGCAACCTGTTCCAGTTCTTCACTGTTCTTATCATAAAAACTGTTTCCTTATATGCAATCTGAACGTCCCTTCTTTTAGTTTGAAACCGTTTCTGCTTGTCCTATCACAACATACCTCGCTAAAGAATCTGTCCAGTTCTTTCTTATAGCCCCTCTGTTCAGAAGGTTCAGAGAGGGTTGGCAGCAATAGAGGCATGTATGTTTCTTGGTTTTGGTTGTTGTGAGGGGAAAAGAAGGGCGAAAAAATCATTTTGTGTGCACATGAGAAGGTTCTTGTTTGGGGCAACGTTGGTGTTTTCCAACTCCATCTGTCTATGTGAAGATGATGTTTGTTTCTGTGTTCCCCAGGAGCTTGCTGGGGCAGCCAGGCCAACGAGACGCAGAGGTGCTGAAGGCATGCCGTGGTGCTGAGAGGGCTCTCCATGCCCTGCCCTGCTCCTGGGCCCGCGTGGAACCCCATGCCTGGAGCCACGCAGAAGAACTGCCCAAGGTGGTACGGGGCTGCATCTTCCAGGAGCAAAACCGCCCGCTGTGGGTTGAGGATGGTGATGACTGAATCAGGAGGTACAGAGCCTTCCCCAGGAGTTGTCCTTCATGTAGCATGTCCTCTCTCTCCAAGGGGAAGCCAGCAGTAATGGGACCAAGTAGCATTTAAGGTCCACTTGAAGCTATGAAGAGTTGGGGACGTAATGAATGCTGACCCACGCGCCTGAGCTTTCCATATTTGATTGGAGAGAAGTCTTCCACCTTCTTGCTGGACATCTCATGGACTGTTCCCCATCACCTTGAGCCTTTGGCTCTGGTACATGGTGAGACCGGGAACACGAGGAAAACATGTGAGATGAGGTTGATCAGGAGCATATCTCATTTGTGCACAGTTTAGTGCACTAAAACCCTTCTCTCATCACCTCTATTTTCCCTTCTCTACCTCATCTCCTGCCCCACGGAGTAGGAAACACAGTTTGTCTGCAGAAACCCTGCTGCAGCCATGACTGACACTAAGTTTGCAACCAACCCTCGTTTTATGGGAGCTGTACTCTTTATTGCTTGTAAATTATTAATGGGCCCTTTTATCGGCAACCCGTGTGCAAAGGAGAATTAAATACCATTCATAATGGGAATGGGAGGCTGGCTGCAGACTTGCGTGTTAATGGGAAGGCTTGGATGATATGTGGGCATGTTTTTCTCCTGAGACACATCTGCCCAGCCCTGTAGGGGTAGAAGACAGCATTGCTGTTGTAGGGAAGCAAGAGGGACAGGGAGAGGATAGGTTGAGCGTGCCACAGGCTGGGCTTCCTCATGTTTCTTCTAATCCCCCATTTTTCAGCTGCTTCCCTCTCCCCAGTGCTGAAGGTGCTCTAGTTCAGCCAAGGAGAAGCATAGAATCACCAAGGTTGGAAAAGTCCTCTAAGATAATGTAGTCCAGCTGTCCACCTACCACCCATACTTCCCATTAAACCATGTCCCGAAGTACCACATCTACATGTTTCTTGAACACTTCCAGAGATAGTGTTTACACCATTTCCCTGTGCAGATTGTTCCAGTGTCCAGCCACGCCTAGGGAGAAGAAATTTTTCCCAATATCCAAATTACATGTTGAGAAGGTTACTTGGTGTCTGGCTGAGGTTCCTAGAGCTTCAAATCCCTCTATATCCTGGTTATCACAAAGTGAAAAGCCAACCATCTTGTCCTTCTCATGGACAAGGTTAAGTATTTGAAGGATAGATGGTTTCCTGAGCCATGCAAAAGGAAAATGGGGGCTGTGGCTGTGGGAATCTCTATGGTGCAGGAGACCGGGCAGTGGGCTGGGGTCAACGGGAAAACCAATGAGCCACCAGCACATACAGACTCTAGATCTCCATATCCTCCTCGCCCCTATGATTAGGGAACTGATACTGCTATGCACTTCTGAAGTTCCAAGTAAAGATTAACTTGCTGATCTTCATGGGTCCCTTGTGAGGTGTTATTTCAGGCTCTAAAACAGTTGTCTCTGTCTTTTATGAGGACAAGAGTGAAAGGGGGGAGGAAAGAAAAAGAATACTTTAACCTGCAGTCACTTAAATGTAGAGCAAAGTCCCAGATCTGCCCTGGAGCTGTGCAGCTATGGAGGGGATTGGTGTAAAGGGGCTCCAGCCAGGAGGTCCCCAGTGCTGTCCCCTCCAGGGGACCAGCCCAGGCATCCCAGCACTGTCAGCCCTGGGAGGGCAGATGCCCTGCAGGTGAGCAAAGCGGGGCTCTTGTTGAGCAGATGAGAAGACAGTCCCAAAGCACGCTGGGTTTGCAAGGGAAGGAGGTTGGAGCCTGCAGCTTTTCAGGGGAAAAAATGAAGTTTGAGTACCGAGGGAAAATACTGCTTGTGAGGCACTGATTCAAAGCTTGACAACTCCTCCTGCCCTCTGGCATTGGAGCTGTCACCAGCCTCATGGCTGGGTTGATTACAGAGCAATACCCCCAGCTTTGAGGAGCTACTACTCCCCAGCAAAACAGACTTCTCCACACATCTCCCTGAGTCGTCTGTGTTTCACTGGGAGGGAAACTGAGGCAAAGCAAAGTTGCATTGAGAGGCAGGTTGCTGCTCCAGCCTTCTCTAAACCCTCCTTTTATCCATCTTGTCTCCCTGGAGGCTTTCAGAATCCAGCTGCAACTAGCCCTGGACATGGTTGAGAAAAGGGGCAGAGGACTCTGAGACAAACATAATACTCCCCTGCCCTGCGCACCCCTGCCCACCTCAGTTGTGTCCCCAGGGGTGCAGCTGTGTGCTCAGAGGAATGAGTCACGGGTTAGGTAATGGGCAGAATGCAATTAGCAGCCCTGGGCATCAATTACCAGCTGTGCCAGCCTTGCATAAACCCTTGTAAAGTCAACGAGAGCAAATTTTCTCCCTCCAGGGAGGGCAGGGGCCAAGTGGTGTGTGTGTCACGGCAGGAGGCCACCAGCCCTTCCCCATGCTGTCCCAAGCAGAGCTGAAGCAGCTTTAGGTCACTTCTAGCTTACGGCATGTTTGGGTTTGCACTTGGTTGGGTAGAACCTGCTCTACTGCTCAACAACATCCTTTGCACAAGGTGGTTTGGCTCACCCTGGCAGCCCCCAGTGGGCTTTTGTGGGGACCCTCCACCTGTGTCCCCCTTTCTTTCCCGGAAGATCTCCTGAGCCAGGAATGGCAAGTACTGCAGGATGCTTGGGAGCCACAGAACCATAGAATGGCTTGAGTCGGAAGGGACGTTAAATCCCACCCAGCCCCAAGCAGTACTGCCACCCAGCAGGTTAGGCTGCCCATTCAACCATCCAACCTGGCCTTGAGCACCTCCAGGGATGGGACACCCACAGCTTCTCTGAGTAACCTGTGCCAGATGCCCCTGTACATCTGCCTAGGCCTACAGATGTAGCCAAAGTACTTAGAGAGGGTCATTTCTGGTTCAGGAGCAGGGATGAGCCATGGGGGCAATCCCACTAGTCTGGTGGCCGTGGATTGGTTATGCCAAGTCACATTCCTGCAGTAAAGGCCTGAAAGGAAATGACAGCCCCCCCCCACCTCAAAACAATGTGAAAGAATAGGGATTTAGTCCTGCAGGGAGATCTTCCCCATGTCCCGGCCACACAGTGGGAGTGTGCAACAGAGAGCCTGATCCTGCCCTAACCTCCTTTTGTAACTACCCAGAATCAGACGTGCAAGGGAGAAGGTCTTTGTCACACAGCACACCCAGGGAACCATGCCACTCTCACCCTGCTCCCCCCTTTTTCTCCCTTTCGTTATTATTATTTTTTGCTCAGACTCGATGCCCACAGCTTGCAGCTCCCTAAGGACGTGCTCTGATTTTTATGTGGAGCGCTGTCATCCTGCTGTCCCCATGCTTGCTTCTCCACCGAGTCTGGGGTGGGAGTGGACTCCAGCTCCAACCTGGGCTGGTTACCTCTCCATACCCCTCAAGTTCTCGCTGGAGTGGCCTAAAGGTGGCTGACCCAGAAACCCTATGGGGCAGCCCATGGTGCTGACCCCAAACGCAGTGGTCCTTGCGCTGGGGGGGCAGGGGGCAGTGGGAAAGGAGTTTTCAAGAGTGAGTGGGCTGGCGCTGTGATTTGGGGAGATGAGTTTCAGACACTAGTGAGCCAGACACTAGTGAGATCCTGTTGACCTGAACCTGAATCCATTCCCTACGCTCTTGTAGCAGCGAAAGGCTGCACAGGGCTTGTGCCCTCCCATACAGCGGGGGCTGGGCTTTCACGGGGGAAGGGGATAACCACTCAAACAGCAGGTTTGCCCTTCCCCATCAGCTGCTTGTCACCTAGGAGTGCTCCCAGCCAGGGGATCTCGAGCAGCAGATGAAGCCAATCCGCTTTCAGCCTGGGGGCTGCCCCCTTTCATCCTCCCCCCTCCATCCTCTTCCTCCCCGGGGGCTGGCGCTCCGCCCCATACCCGGAGGCGGGACCGGGGGCTGGCAGGGACCCAGCCACGCAGAGGGAGCAGGTGGACGGCCAGGCAGCCCCTTCCTACAGCCCTGCTCCAGCCCCATAAGCACATGGCTTGGATACACTGGCTGCTGTCTTCTGAGGAGCTGATGTCTTTGTCCGGACACCTCCCTGATGGCTCTGATCTCCTCTCCTGACCCTTCCACATCCATCCCAGGACTCTCATCTTCACGACCAGGAGCAAGAATGCTTGCTGTCCCTTTGACAGCCTGTGCCAGCCACCCACCAGTCACTTTGGAGTATTTTCCCATCACGTGTCCGCATCTTGCTGGATGATCGGCGCCCTGGTCTGTGGAAATTCCCCTTGTTTCATCTGTTGCTTTATCTTGCTGGTCTTCATCTTGGATAAAGTCCTTGGCCACATCCTTCTCATACCTTACTCTCAGTTCATCTCACCCTTCTAAAGTTTTAAAGAAGAGCGGAGAGATTCACATGGAGGTACAGGCTGGCTGAAGCTGTCCTTGCTTGAGCTATCCATAAGCCATGGGCCGTCGGCTCTTACGGGGTCTCTCCGGAGCTGCAGTCTTTCTGGTCGGTGTGGCTCTCCTTTCTGTACGGCACCGTGGAGCTCAGGAAACCTTGGGATACCCAGGGCTCAGGGAGCAGGTACTGGAGAATCCAGAGCAACGAACACATGAGAGCCCAGAGGATGCCAAGGGAGGTGGTGGCACTGGGCAGAAGAACCTGCAGGTCAGTTCTCTGGACAAATATAAGACTGAAGGGAACCTGACCCTTGGGGATGTTTTCATAGCTGTGAAGACCACCAGGAGATTTCACCAGAGCAGGGTGGAGCTGCTTCTGGACACGTGGATATCCCGGGCAAGAGAGCAGGTGAGCATGTGGTTATGTGGATTTGGGCTACAGAGAGTGTACATGGCAAGGGGAGTCTATGGGGAGGCACAAAGCCAACAAAAGCAGAGATTGGGCACTTCCCAATGAGTTGCTTCCCTTTGCCTCATTTTCCCTAATGCTCATCGCTATTCACACTGAAAGGTAGATGGTATCGTGTGAAATGTTGCATTGATAGCTGGTTCATGGGGAGGGTGGTCAGAGAGGCTCAAGAGCTTCCACTGGTGCTTAGTTATGGTGGTCAGAGGGGCTGAAGTGGGCACTTCCCATGAAGACTGGGACATGAGGTCTGATTTTTGTGTGGTGCTGTGTGAATTGAGGAGTTGGACTCGATCCTGAAGGGACCGTTTCAACTCGAGATACTCTATGATTTTATGAGTGCTCTTAGCAAGCATCACCATTGCCTAACCTAACCCCAACTCCTTTGGCTTGAGATGGAAGGGATTTTCTTTCATTATGTCTAACGACTAACAGCACAGACTGCCCGGGACACCCCAGATGAACAGAACAGACCTTCCACAGCCTATCTGAAATAGTGGCTTCCCATCTCCTCACAAGTTTGCAGGGTATGGAACTGTGCTGTTCTGCAGGTTGGCTTTGTGGTGGGCAGAAGTTCTCTTCCTCGCTTCTCCCCCCTCACAAAGCTGCTCCTCAAGAACAAAAAAACCCTGCGGCTGTCCCCAAAGGGTATTTTTTTTCCTCCTTTTGCCTCTGCCTGCATGCAACAAGACGACTTCAGGCCTACGTGCGGAAGGGAGGCGGGGGTGGAGGTTTTGGGTAGGAGAGTGCTTGAAGCAGTGCAGGGTTTTCTGGGTAAGGGTGGTTTTCCACTTTCGGGTGCTGCTGTGGTAGTCACAGGAAATCATGTCCTATTTCAGACACACTTCCTCTCCTGTCTGTGTGACTGTCCTAAGCATTTGAGAGACCCTGCTTCCTCCTCCACACGCACTTCTCCTCTAAGCCCAACAGTTCTTTGGAGAAACCAAACTGTTCCCCGGGGCACACGCTTTCAACAACAGTTCCAACTGAGCTTTTGGAGTGGTCTTGCACACAGCAGCTCAACTTCCCCTTCTTGTTCAATTGACAGACAGACATCTTACTGTCCTGCAGATGATAGGATGAGAGGTGATGGCCATATGTTGCACTAGGGGAGGTTCAGGTTGGATTTCAGGAAAAAATTTAATCTCAGAAGGAGTGGTGCTGCAGTGGCACAGGCTGCCCAGGGAGGTGGTGCAGTCACCATCCCTGGAGGTGTTCCAGAGCCGTGTGGATGTGGCACTGAGGGACGTGGTCAGTGGGCATGGTGGGGGTGGGCTGGACGTTGGACTGGGTGATCTGTGAGATCTTTTCCAACCTTCATGATTCTGTGATTCTACGGTTCTGTGGCAGGATTCAGATAGCATCTCCCCACATTCACCAGACCATCTCTTTTTGGCAGACAAGTGATGTTCCAACGTGGGGAGAGGCAGTGAATTTTCTGTGCTGCTGCCCACCCATAGGAAAACTTCATTTGTGGGAGGATAGGAAGGAAGGGGTCAAATGGGAGGGTCAGACATTTTTTAAACAGTGTTTTTTCATTGTTATCAAATTTTGTTACAAGCTCAGCACTATCCTTCCCCTAGCCCCTCTCAATTTTCCATGTTTTTCTTCTGCTTTTTGTACTAAATGCCCTTGAGGGCAGGGGAGGGATGGGGAGGCAAAGAGAAATACATGAATGTCAACAAATAAAAAATATATAGCTAGTGGGGAAATTTTGTCAGCTGGCCATGCTTCTGATGCCAAGCCTGGCTTAAGAGCTGGTTCCTGCACAGTGCCCTCCCAGAGGAAGTAACCTGGACCTCAAAGGCCAGGCTTAGGTGACTGCAGCAGGAGGCAGGGCCAGCTGTGATCCTTTATGGTTAGGAGAGATTGTGTGGGAGCCAAATTATCAAGGAAAAGTCTTTTTGTTAGAAAAAGCTTCATCTAAGCACAAGAGTTTTGATGACTGTCTAAGCTGAACAGCATCCTGAAGTTGCTGGTACTGTTGGCCTCTTCACATTCTGATGGAGATAGGCCTAGTTTTTCTGGTCTGTTTTATTCGGTAATATAAACACATTCCGGCACCCTTCCTTTCAGCAACCCAAACATCCAACTGATGGAAATGAAAACTCGGAGTGACCCACCCTGAAGTGTTTTTTCATGCTTTCAGTGTTGTGAACACACTGTAGACTTTGAATCTCTTCTCTGGGCAGGGGAACAGTTTCCTGCCCAGCTGTACCATTACACGTGTTGATGTGTTTGCATTTTGGAGGCTGTTTTTTCCTGGGGAAGAAATACTCTGGGAGCTTGGGAGATTAATATCCTGGACTGTCAGGTTCCACATATTTATTCCCTTTTTCTCATTTTTCTTGCTTGGGTCACTTTCCAGTTTGGTCTGAGGAAGCCTCAAAATATTGTGTTAATCCATCACATGTGTACTTAAGTTCATAAAGAGCTGCCTGGTCAACCCATTGGACACCAGTGGCTCCATATCACTGCTAGCTCCCAGCAAACATCTTTTCCCACTTCTCTGGTCCAGAACTGAAGGATGTCTTCCAGCCTGATCCTCGTGTGATTTCCCTCCATCACTGACAGGAGAAATGGTCTTAGAGAAGGTGAGGTGCAGAAGGCGAGTGGGAAGCTGTGGTAGAATGACAGCTCTGTGGGCCCATTGGTCCACCTGTCAGAGAAGGTGTCCACGGGCCTTGGGTTCCTAAAGGAGTACGCCAGGTGTCTGCAAGTAAACATTCCCCTTTGCATCTAGGGGAATGTGAGTGGTTCAGAGTATTACCATTAATAGAAAGATAGATAGGCAATGAGATATTAAGTTTATTAGGCACATGATTTCTGATTGGTTTTGCAACTGTAAGCAAGTCATTTCTAGAAACATTTCTGTTTTTTGCATGCCAGGAAATTTGAGTGGTTTCAGAATTGTTCTCTTCAGATGAAACATTTGTCATAGTGGAAATTTCTGCCTTTGGATGTGCTGGCACGGCGAGTCCCATGCTGCTGGGAATTCCTGCTGTGTTTGAACATTAAGATACGGTCACCTGACTCAGGACTCCTTCACCTGTGACTTTGCTAATTGCTTCCAGTCCCATGACCGCCTTGAAAGTGGTTTAAACTAAGAGGGCTTATCTTGCTGAGGCATGGTAGGACTGTATGCACAGTCAGTTTTTGCAATCAGCTGTGAGGCAGGAGAGGAATTTGCCGACTCACAGCTTGCGTGTTTGAGATTGTCCACCCTGCCATCTCTGCTTGACTGGGTGCTCTCTGAGAGCCCTTCATCGCCTCCCTTGTGTGTTCAGATCATTTCTCTTCCCACACATTGCTGATGCAGGGCACATCACCCAACCCAAGCACTCGGTGATATGGGGCGGTGTCGAAACAAGGACATCTCATCAGAGCAGTGACAGCCCCTAGGAGCTGCTGTCCATCTGCCTCGTCCCTTTTGTCCCTGCCCAGGCGCAGTGTTTAACCAGCCTGTAGGCAGCTGGTGGAGAGACTGTTTAAGGCTTGCACCTCCTTTTTGATTTCATGAAAGCTCATTTTCTGCTTGAGGAAAGCTTTTCTTCCCAAGCTGTGATCCCTGCCCAGACCCAGAGAGGGGGAGGTGTGCCACATAATGGCATAGAGGGAGATTAGAGAGCCTGGGGGTGGAGGAAGAGAATGAGGAGGCAGGGAAGTGGCAGGGGGCTGAGCACACTTATCACACAAACAGATGTTCTCCTTTCAGCCTGAGCGTTCCTTGGCCACAGTGCTTTTCATTTTTCTTCAGTGGACACTTAAACCACCCTCTCTCTTAGTTTTGCAGGCCCTCTTGTTCCTCTTTCTGAAACTTTAGGAGAAAATAAAGCAGAGCAAACAGGGATGGTGCTAGCTGGGAGTAATGGATGACAAAGGAATGCTGATTCTGCTCAGGGCAGGGATCAACCCCCGGGACTATGCAAGGGCAAAGCAAGCTTCCCAGGCCCTTCCAGGCCAGTGGAAGGAAGCAGCATGAAGCAATGGGGATAATGGTGGTGATGGGGTCTGCATGCACGGCCTGTGAGGGTTTGGAGAGGCTTTAGTGGGAAAGAAGAGGACTGGGGCAGCCACTGTCCCTCCTCTCTGTTGCCTAGTGCCTGGAATGCAGTAGAAGCACCAGCACCACGCCTGATGGTAACATCCTTTTCTCATCTCCCCAGACGTATGTCTTCACAGATGAAGAAGATGATGCCTTGAAGAGAAGAATGGGTAAACACCTTTCCTATATCACCATCTCTGCCTTCACTCTGAGCTAACATGGCCTTTGGAGGGGGCCAGGCAGGATGGCTAGCTCCAGGCTGTAGCCACACAGTGCAAGCAGCATGTGAGAAAACCCTTCCTTGATTCCTGTACCCTTCCTAGCCATGGGCAGAGTTGTAGTAGCATCTCTTCACTTTTACTGTGAAAAATTTCTTATGTACAATTTAGTTTTCACTCTTTGAGTTTGAAACCCTTGTTTGTTGTCTTACTGTTTGGAGACCAAATGTCTTTCCATTTGGGTACCTGAATGCAGCCTTTCAATGTCTGAAGGGAGGCTGTAAGAAAGAATGGGACACGCTCTTTGGCAGGGTCTGTTAGGATAGGTTCCTATCCTACAAGCCTTTTGAGAAGGCTTGTAGGGAGGGAATGTCTTGAGGTTGATGAGGGGAAGGGTTGAGCAGGTGGGAGATGAAGCCAACATCATAGCAGGCTTGGATTGAGAGACCATGGTGAATCTGGTTGTGAGCAAACCTCTTTCATCCTACTCAGAAGTCCTCTCCATGTCTGTATGGGCCAGCAGTAAGCAACAGCCTTCTCCCTGTCCACAGGTGACCGTGTGGTGTTCACCAGCTGCTCTACTGAGCACAGTCACTCAGCCCTCTCCTGCAAGATGGCTGCAGAGTTTGACGCATTCCTGTCTAGTGACAAGAGGTGAGTTGGGGCTGCTGTGAAAGTGAACTTTTTCTTGAGGATGCTGGCACCTCCTTACTGCAAATCTCTTGTGTACTTCCTCCTATCTCTCTCCAGCTGGTTCTGCCATTTGGATGATGACAACTATCTGAACCCTGAGGCCCTCCTGAAGCTCCTGTCCTCATACTCTCCAATGAAGGATGTCTACCTAGGGAAACCCAGCTTGAACCGACCCATTCGAGCCTCTGAAACACTGTCTAACAACCAGACGGTACAGCCTATGGCAGGGTGGAGCAGCTGGGGTTTGGTTTTAATGCTCTGACTCATTAGCCATAGCTCTACTCTGATGAGAGAAAAGTCGCAAGAGCAAGAGACATCAGCTGAAAACTGTGTGGTCTTGTCTGAATGTAGCAGCATGTGTTGACTCATTCCAATCTCACCTGAGGAAGAAAGGTGATGTTCAACAGTTCTGCTGTGCCTTTGGGTACGCATCTGCAGGGAGATCAGCCTGCCTTGGGCAGCCTACTTTCCACTGCAGGAGCTTGGCTGCTCCAAATGGGCCAGCTGGCACTGTTTAGCCTTGGTTTCCAGTTAGCCTTTCTTAGCATGCATGCTGTAATTTGGCCAGTGGTCTCCTCACCCCTGCTGGCTCTTTTTCCCTTTGGTTGAGAGTGCCATGTTTTCAGTCTTTGCTCATCCTGACTTCCCAGCCATATGAGGAGATCAAAATTGGGACTGTGTTACCAACAGGTGCTTGCACTGGGCAGGAACTGGGGGGTGACAATAGGGCTCTTTATCTCTCTGTCAAAGCTGTGTTTGTAGCATTCCCAGCTCAGGGAACATGGTGTCATCTGAGCCTCTGCCATTGATTTGCTCTGCTGTTTCTCTCCAGAAATCTGTGCACTTCTGGTTTGCCACAGGAGGAGCTGGATTTTGCATCAGTCGCAGGCTGGCAAGGAAGATGATGCCTTGGGCGAGGTAAGCTGTACAGTCACAGGGTATGTGAGTCTTTGGGATTAGGAACACAGACACACAATAACTTCTGCCAATGTCAAATCTGGATTTGTGTATGTGATGTTTGCAGGGATGTTTGAAAGGGTGCAGAGAGCCACACGCTTCAATTCTGCAAGCATGTGGGACTGAAGGAAGGATGTAGTGGGTGGATCTCCCACCTGATTAAAGAAAGGCAGGAGAAAGCACATCAGCAAACATTATCACACGATGACACACTCCTCCTCCAACTCCTTCCATCTTTTGGTTATTCCTCAACCTT
The DNA here is from genome assembly GCF_019232065.1 of Centrocercus urophasianus. Lineage (NCBI taxonomy): Eukaryota > Metazoa > Chordata > Aves > Galliformes > Phasianidae > Centrocercus > Centrocercus urophasianus. The sequence continues at coordinate 1,432,344 of NW_024885344.1, forward strand.
CCTTCCTTTTTCTTTCAGCTTTTTCTGGCTCTTTTTGTAAATGCCCAGGTTGAGCTCTGTCTCCTTCCAACCTCCTCTGCCTCCTTCCTGATCTAATTTCCAAGTCCTCCACCTTAAACTCTATTCAGCTGCTTACAGTGTCCATGGTTATCTCCTCAGCTTGATGCATAGGGAATGGCAGTAGGTCCTGGGGACATGTGTTAGTCCAACCTACATGATGATGTTTTCCAGGATGCCCTAGGTTATCTTACAGACTGTATGTGCAAATGTCAACAGGAATGATCTGTGCCAGCCTTAACCAAGTGTTTGCGTACCCAGAAAGACAGGCCTGGTCCACATCAGGTGGCTCATGGTCAGTTTTTACTGATTTAGATGAAGACCCTGCTACATTCTTCGTGCAAAATCCAGAAAGGACAACGATCTGTTATCCAGGGTAAAATTCAAGTGACACGGATAGAATCATAGAATTGTTAGTGTTGGAAAGACCAATGAGATCATCCAGACCAACCATCAACTATGGTTGTGGTGGTGATGATGACATGGGACATGGTTTAGTTAGCATGGTGGTGATGGGTTGACGGTTGGTCTGGATGATCTCATTTGTCTTTCCAACATTAATGATTCTGTGATTCTATTTGTCAGGGATAGCATCGAGCAATTGGTGGGACAGCATGTTTGGACATGGTTGAAGAGCAGAAACGCATTCCCACATCTTTGCAGTAGGACTAAGGGATTTTTTTCCTTGTTTCAAGGTTTACTCTGATTTTCAGTATATTCCTCATACTCCTTTACATAACTCATGTAGCCCTGCTCTCTTCCAGTGGCAAGAACTTCCTGAGCACCTCAGAGCTCATCCGTCTGCCAGACGATTGCACCATAGGTTACATCATTGAGTGCAAAGTTGGTGGGCAGCTGCTGCCCAACATGCTCTTCCACTCCCACCTGGAGAATCTGCAACTCATCCCCAGCTCTCATCTCATGCAGCAGGTGAGCAACAGAAACAAGAGACATGTTTCAGAGAAATGGGAGGTGGAAAAAGGCGTGGGGGACGTTGCCAGTTGGTGGCAGTGATGTGAATTGAAACAATTGTCCACACTTCTGAAGATATTTTGCCAACGAGTGCTTCCTTGCAATAAGGAGCAGATGTTGCCTGCAGCACAGATGCCAATTGCTGTGTATTGGTGGTGGGTAGCATGTGTATAGGGAGTGAGGGGAGGATGGGGGCAGACCTTGGAGGGATCATGGTATCAGGGCAAGGAGAAACGCTGATTGGTTGGGAAAGATTTTTGCACCATGTCTGCCTTGCATGGGCAGATAACAGATGGTGTAGGTGACTCACATGGTGGACCATAGAATCATAGAATCATAGAATGGTTTGGGTTGAAAGGGACCTTTAAGATCATCCAGTTCCAGCCCCTCCTGCATATACTTCCCTCTAGATCAGGTTGGTCAAAGCCCATCCAGCCTAGCCTTGAATGCTTCTAGGGCAGGGGGCATTTACAGTATTACATCATGGAAAGGAGGAGAGGAGAATTGGAAAGCAGGGGCCAAGCCACCAGAGATGGAATGAGAATGGGAGATTTTGTCACTCAAAGCAGATTCCTGAACACATCACCCTCCCTGCTCCTTTCTCCCTGTCTTTCTTTTCAGGTCACACTCAGCTATGGTGTCTTTGAGAACAAGCTCAACGTTATCAAACTCAGCGGTCCCTTCTCACCCCAGGAAGATCCCTCAAGGTAGGGGTGTGAGTGCTCAGTGCACTGCTGAGGTTTGAGCTGTAGGACAGCAGGGTGGCAGGTACAGGCTGCTAAATAGGGGGCAGGAGGTCTATAGTGAGGGACAAAAGCCTTGCAGTAACAGGTCTTGTTGAGTGAGGGTCATACCAACATTAAGATGTTTGCAAACACACATTTTGCAAACCACTTTGGATGAAAGGAAAGAAAATACGTATTATAACATTTTATTTGAACAGCTACTAAGCCAAAAGTTTGCCATTCATTTCACACACAAAAAAAACAAGCTAACCTTTTACCTCTGGGACAGGAACTGAAATGTTCTTCTAACACAGGAGAGGAAATTCTGCTTTATTTTACTTTCTTTGTTTTGGTGAGAAAATTGAAGGGAGAAAAGAAAAAGGTTTGCTTCAGGATAACTGCTAACAAAAGTGCTCTTTCATTTACTTGCTCTGCTTTGAATGAACAAACCTGAAGTTGTTATTTGCAGAACTTGGGTAGGAAGCTTCTGGCTGGAGATAGAAGGGGTGGGAAGTAACCACGCAATTAAAAGGGCATCTACAGAGCAGTTTAGCAGGGTCTGGTGCAGTCCCAATCTCACTGAATGCGATCAGTGAGGGTGAGCAGTGAGTTAGGCTCCATGGTCCATAGCAGGATTCAGGTGTTGGAGGAAAGCTTGGCTGCTCAGCTTTGCCAAATCAAGACTTTGTAAGATGAGCCAGTCCCAGAGCACTGTAATGCAGGGTGAACATCTGATGTGGGATGTGACACAAGACAGAAGCCTTCCACTCCCCACCTTGTTCTGCAGTAAAAACTGCCACATGATGTTCCTTCACTCTTTCCCCTGCAGGTTTCGATCTCTCCACTGCCATCTCTATCCTCATACCGCCTGGTGCCTTCAGGCTGTTGGTTGGTGATGCCCAAGCTACAGTGAGTCCTGGTGTTATCCCTTCAGCTTGTGCATGTAGGGGATGGGGCACTGAAGAAGCTTGGTGCTCCCAGCTTCCCCTTACTTATGGTGGTTGGGGCTTTTTGGTCCTTGCTGAGTACCAGTGATACAGGAGAAGAGAGATCTGTACCAAAGATGGATAACGTGGGCTGGACACATGGATGGGCTTCCCATCTGTGCTGGGATGCTTACGAAAGATGAGAGCAGCATGCTTTCCTGAACAGATTAAGGACTGGGTATGCACTGCTGAGCATGTGGGTAGAGATGGGACCCACTGCTCCTTGTTGTGGTTTCACTGTATTGAATCAGAAGGATGCTGGATCAGGGTACCCAGTGCCAGACTGAGGATCACTGGAAGTGTGCCTTGGCTTCAGTCTCTGAGGCTTCTTTCTCTGTATGTGCCTGGGCTTCCCCCATTTCCCACTGTTCCCAGCTGCAGCCCTTTGGCTGAGTCTCTGCCTCGTTAAACTCTGATTCCACTCTCCCTTCAGAAATGGAAAATGTGATCATTTCTGTGCTGAATGAGTGCTGAAAAAGCAAAGCTCTTGGCCATCAGAGGGGAGGTGGGCAAGAAATGTAAGAAATCAAGAATCACTCCTTGGCTGGGACAAGGGAGAGAGTACGAAATGGGGATCATGGAAGGAGAGATGGAGATGAGGATGTTTTCTGCTCTAAACACTGAAGGCTTGATCTTGTATGGCCCTGCATTATTCCTCTCTTTTTACCTGCTTGATATGGGGTCAGCATAATCTTTTGCTCTAATTATCAACCTGTCGTCTGAGATTAGACTCCAACTCCTACCTGTGAGAGAGGAGACATAAAGGATTAAAACTGGCTGAAAGAGAGGAGAAAGGAAGAGATGGAGAAGGAGCACTCGGGAGCGGATTAGAGGTTACACCTTTAAAATCTTCTCTGTGCCCTGACCAAAAAAAATTAAGTCGTGAAGGAATGGAAACTGCAGGGCAAAGAGCTTTTTATCTCTGCATTTCTTTCTTCCAGATGCTAAGAGCAGCTTTCTGCCTTCCTGCTGTCCCTGCTTAAGACAACAGGGAGAAGGAGACAGCCCAAATAGGTTACAGGCTTTCTAGCATGTTTATGGATAACCCCTTTCTCAGCACAGATCCTGCCATGAAAGTGAGACAATTCCACTCAATGGGGAATGGACTTTGACACCATTTTGTGCCTGTACACATGAATAAATGGCTGAGGGAGAGCAATGCGGGGAAGGCTGGAAGGCAAAGGAGCTGTTTTACATGGCAGGCAGCATCACAATCAGGTATTTCTCTTTAAAGAGTGCTTCAAAACAGACTGCTGGAATCAGAGAGAGATTCCTGTAATCTCTGGTTGAAAGGACACGTGCCCTTTCTCCAAAGAGCTGCTCAGCTTTGACGCTGCTGATTGGACTAAGCCTGCTGCTGGTGGGCTGGCAGAGCCAAGGGGGGACTATCGCCATGCCTCTACCACGCTGGAAACTGGTCACCCTATTTTCCCATCCCACCTCACCCCTCAGACACCAGCATCTCCCCTACAGCTTGTATGAGGCCTAAAGAAAAGGCATCAGAAAGACCTTCTATCTCATCAAAGAGGGACCTAGAAATGAATGAGCACTGTAATTACTGATGAAGAAGAAAGAGGGGGCCTGCGGAGCTGCTTTCCAGCCTGGTCGTTCTTATGAGCTTTAGGCAGTTTGTGAAGCAGCCAAGAACCCTTCTTTCTGCTCTTGCACAATATGTCTTTGAACTGGAAATTCATGCTGAGCAGTGGCAGGAACTACGTAATAGCAGTGACCATTCTGGGAGAAGTGCAAAGCGCTCCATCTCACGCAGCCGTGTGAGACATGGAGCTCAAAATAGAGACAACCCAGGTATCAGACAATCGGTGCAGCATAAAATAGTCCTACCCAAAGGGCAAGTGGTTTTGTTTGAACTCAACTAGAAGATGAAAAATGCTTTCACGAGAAGAAATAAAGGAAGCTGATATACAGAAGGTAGACCAAATTTTTACATGATCTGATAGTGATAGGACAAGGGGGAATGATTTTAAGATAAAAGAGGGAGATTTAGGTTAGATGTTAGGTGGGAATTCATTACTCAGAGGGCGGTAAAGCGCTGGCACAGCTGCTCAGAGAAGCTGTGATGCCCCATCCCTGGAGGTGCTCAAGGCCAGGTCGGATGGGGCCCTGGGCAGCCTGAGCTGGTGGGGGCAGCCCTGCCCACAGCAGGGGTTGGGACTGAGTGGGCTGTGAGGTCCCTTCCAACCCAACCACTCTGTGATTCTATGAATCTATGCTACCCAGATATTATCTTTTATCCTCATTCAACTCACAGCTATGCTGTTAACTGAGTCTTGCAGCAAAAATGCCAGTCCAATCTGTGGATGTCCCGGTATCAGCCAAAGCACAATGAGATTTGTGTGCCTGAGAAGAAGAAGCTGGTACAGCAGACTCACTGCCCTTCGAAGAAACTGGAAGGTCTTGTTGGATCCTGGCCTCAGCTGTTCTGAATTGGCCCAGTGCTTTCAGTAAGGCTGTTCAATGATTTGGGTCCTTGAGTGGCTGCACGGGGACCATTTCAGATGAGGCTTTTATACAGGAGCAGTGCCACTTCTGTGGAAAATATCCTCTTGCATAAGAAAACAGAGAAGAAATGAGGGGATGTCTGGGCAGGGCATCTCTCGGGCTGTAGAGAAATGAATGACAGAAAGGTCCTGATGTACCTGTGAGAGCAAAGCACTGGGAAGAAAATTGCTTTTCAGAGTCAGCATAAGAAACCACGTCTTCTCCAAGAACAGAGAAACAGCTTAAGGGGACATTCTCCTCTTGAAATCTGATCAGTGTTAAAACCTGAGTTAAAATTAGTTTCAGGAATGGTTCCTGCCCCTGGGGCTTGCTGTCAGATGTTGTGGTTTTACAGTCTCATTTTCCTAGTTTATTAAAATGTTTAGCTGCTTGGGAAAATGAGTAACAATCTCATGTGAAACTTTCCATGGGCTGATCTTTTTTTTTATTCTCCTTCATGATTTTCTGATGTAACAGATTGTAACAGTCAAGAGTTTTTTTGAAAGAGTTCCACTGGGTCTATTAAAATGTTGTGTTTTTCTTTCCTTTTCCCTCTTTCACATTCCCATTTCTCATTGCAGTTTAAAAAAAAAAAAAAAAGAAAAAAAACTCTATCCCAAGAACTAAAGGGATGGAAGCATGGTCTTTTTATTTTACTGGGAAAAATGGGGTTAAAGCCAAAGGTGTTGGCATGACCCTGCTGTTGTACAACATTATGTGTAGCTCTGGATTTCAAGTACAGAGGCCTCAGCTGCCCAACACCATAGCAACGAACACTATTAATGATGTTTAAGCTGTGTACTGAAGATTCAGAGAAAAGGGAAGGAGGGGAAAAAGCCATTTACAGTATTTGAAATGTAATGTATTAAGTGGAGCTTTCATGTTAACAATAACTTTTTTTATGCTTTTCCCTGAACTGCAAAGAATTTTTACAAGAAAAGCCCAGTTTGTCAGGGCAAAAAATGCTAATGACTATCCTTTCTTCAGGGGGAAAACCGAAGTTAGTTGAAATAGGTGGGAAACTGCAATTGTTGCTAAAGGCTTGAAGGGGAGAGAGAAGAATAGTAATGCTATATAATGCTTTCCTGGTGCCAATTCCTCTTAACAGCTCTGCTGTTGAAGGAAAACAGATTTCAGTGGACCAATGGGATCTGCTGAGCTTGTACCAAGGCTGCAGCCACAGCTCCCTCCCCAAGCCTCTTGCTAAAGATGCAGCCTTCCAAAGACCAACAGTGTATTAAACAGAAACCAAAGGGCGAGAAATGGGAAGAAAGAGATTGGAAGGAAACTAACAACCAAGCAGTAGAACTTGGAAGAGGTGAGATTGGCTGGCCCCAACTCTCTTCATTTTGTTCTTTTTATTTGCTTGTTTGCTTATTTGTTTGCTTATGAAAAGCTGATATGCCATTTATACTAAATTCCTCACAGAAGTTTTATCTTAATTTTGAGTCTTTGTCTGCCCATGCTTATGATGCAGGTACCTCTTTAAGTGCCTGTGTGTTCAGCATCACTTTTCATTTATTTCTTTCTGTTATCTCCAATCCCTGAATAAACCCACAGGACAACAGGCTTGTCCTTTTGCACTACTGGCCACCAGGGCTCTACACACTTCTTTTTGATTCCTTGGCCTTATGCCCTTCTTTGGGTGAGGTAGTTGGGTCTAGGTTTTCAAATAACAAAAACAAAAATGCTTGATCACCTTTTTCTGTATCCATAGTGACACATTTTCATGTCTCATCTACCACACATTCTTTTTCTAATTTCACCTGTATTTCCCCTGTAAATAGTGGGCTCCATATGCAATTAAATCATAGAACTCAAAGCTGAAGGACCGTGTGTTCATCACAGCTTTGAATTAGAGGCAACAAACCACACAATGAGTACAGGTTTGGCCCCTGCTCTCAGTCGGTGCCAGACATGGGATCTCACACAAAGAATCTCAATCTGGGCTTATGGCTCCACTGAAAAGGATGTGAATGTTGCCATAGACATAAGCAAAACCAAGAGCTGTGACAAATATAAATACCCATTTCTGTTTTCACCAACTACTGCAGGATTTTTCCTATAGATTTTCTACCCAATTACCTGGGTTGTTAAAGGAGTTGAGGTCTGAGCTGTTGTCACTCAGCTGGCATTACCTCTTTAAGGCTATTCCTTGAAAGCATGAGTTTTTTTGTCACTCCTGCTTTATCCAGCTTGGACTCCAAGAAGACTGGGAATTCATCTGTATCTCTGTTTGAAATGTGTGTGCTTAATTACAGACCTCTAGAATGGGCTGCTTGCCTATCAGTCATGCTCAAATTGCCTTCCAGGATTTTGCAAGGCTAAGGAGCCTCTTCAGATGTTGTGTCTGACTGCTCCTTGGTTAAACCTCCTTTGGTTTCACTGGGAGCTGCATCTGATTTGTAGAGAACTTTGAGAACAAATTAAACAGAGCACTTTGTACATGGATTTTATGGCCCTAACCCTCCAGCCACTGCTTGAGAAGAAGACTGTTGATTTTGGCAATGTAAGAAAAAGAATTGGAACTAGACAAGGCAATTGAAGGGGGAGAAATGCTGCTATGCTGAACCTCCATTTTCCCTCTCCCATCTCTATAAATGAGACAGAGATAGAAACTGCAACTGGTGCCCTTGGCCACAGTGCATCAGGTGGAGAATGTGCCTTGAAACATCTGGTGTTGCATCCAGCAGACCCAGTCATGAGTCCAGGCCAGCTTGTGCTTGGTGATGGACAGAGAGAAAAATGGTGCCTGCCCCAAAGCAGAAGCATGGTAGAAAAGGCTTATAAAACCAGTGGGATAGTGCTGCCATACCAGAGTAGGGGAAAAAAAGATTATGTTTGGGACAGGGAAGGACAGGAATCACAGAAAAATCTCTTTCTCCACCCACAAATACCATGAAGGAGTTGAAGGATGGGGATGGAGAGGTGAAGGGATAGATAAGTAGCCTGGATAAAGAACCAGAACAAAATCTATGTCCTCTTCATGGCTGTGTTGGCAGCTGATCAATGCTGGCCTGAGGATTGATCCTTTGAGGGAAATCTGGAAAGAAAAAGGCAAGAACTGCATCACTGCATCTCCCTCAGTCCACACAGTGACCTGTGGCTTTTCACACATTACTACCCCAGTGGCATATCAGGAAATGTAGGGCTTGGAAAAGAGAATCAAAATTTGCTCTGTGCTGCATGGCTGCTGCCTGGGGACATCCCGGTGCAATTCAGCTCTCACGGGCACTCAGAGAAGCAGGATGCACAGGAAAGACTCTGGCCCTCCTCACTGCCCCACCATTCCCACGTTACCATCAGCTTTGACTGCAATGAGGCTGACTGCAGAGACTGGACAAGCTCCCTCCACTTGTGATATTTCTTCAAATGTGGGGCAGAGATCTCCACTTTGAGTTCTTGAAGAGGCCAGTTTCTGAAGTCCTGGTGTGATCCTTGCAGATGGTCAGGGAAACAGGACCCCTCCATAACCCCTTCTTTTCTCACGGCATTGAGCTAGAGTTGGACAATGTCTGTTTTTAGAAAAAGTGGCAGATTCAACAGCTGAGCTGGTTTTCCAAAGGGATGTATAAAATCAACAGCCTGCCATCTGCTCTATTGTCCTGGAATAGCAGCTTGAAGGGTGAAGGAAGAGGGAAGGAGGGGGAGTGAAAGGAATGAGAAATAGGGGTGGGGGGAGAGAGTGGGAAGGAGGGGAGGAAAAGGCAGCAGAGAGGTGAGGAAGATCTTATGGGAGTGGAGAGTGAAGGTGGAGGCTAGAGAAAGGTAGAGAAGGAGGAGAAGCAAAAAAGAAAGCAGTTTGACAGTGGAAGTGCTGAGGGGAGAGGACAAGCATGGGGACAAACAGAGCTTGCTTCTCATCACCCTGCATAGATCTCTGATGACTTCCTGAGCCAGCAAGGTAGGCACCTGCAGCACCCTTGTCCCTGGCTCGTGCTGAGCCAAAGCCTGACAGCAAAATAAACAAACTGAACTTACTGACCTGGATAATCACTCCCCTTTCACCCACACAGCCCCTTCTGCTTGCCTGCTGTACCCCCTCACCTCCCGGGTTGGCTTTTATTGAGTGCTGCAGGGAAGGCATTGAACTCCAGGTTTGGCAGCAGAGTAAATAACAGCAACATTGGCCTCTCCAGCTCAAGTGGGAGGAGGGGTGGTTTCAATCAAAGGTAAATAACAGTTGGTATTCTCTGACCTTTAATCCAATTTCCTAGAAATGGAAAATAATATTCCAGCATAGATATGTGGTGCTGGTCTACAAAAGAAGGATAACTACTCAGCCAGCTGTTGGGCAAAGCACAGCCAGTGAGGCCTGAACTGGGGGAGATGCCACAAGACAAGTAGTTCATCCTTGCTGGCCTGAGACTGTATTACTCTCATCTGACTCTTCCTGGTGTATTTTCCTTGCTTTAATCATCTCCCTGAGTGGAGCTGGGTTGCTGGTGGGTAGCACATTCTCATGAGATATGGACCCAGATGGATGGAGGCTCCCTGATCTGCTCTGAGGATAGGAGAAAATGGCCCCAGCTGATGCCTTGAATCTGCATCCCCAAAGGACATTTTGCTAGAAATTTAAAGTTGGAAAGAAATATTTACGTAGCTATTAGTCTGGTAACACAATGGTCTCTGTGGCTGGAGAGCTTGCTCTCTGGTTTGGTCACATTTTAGGATCTCAGAGGTTTAAGGAGGTGGTGTTATCAATCTCTCAGGGGGTTATCTGGTCCTGCAGAAGGAGCAGTTACCTCACAACCCTTCCAACCCTTCTGGCAGAAGTTTTTCCAATCAAGTACTAAATCCTGCTCTTCTGGTACAGACTACTAGTGTCCGATTGGAAAACTGCTGATGACTAAACAGTGGTAACAAGCTGATCTTGTAAAAGCAGGTTTCTTCTGTGCCAGTATTGATTTCCAGATGAAGCAACTCTGTCAGGCTCTAGGGCACTGCTTTCTCCTCTGTGGGGCAGCTGATTTGCAGTTCTCTGACAAAAAAAAGCCTGGTGAGGCCAGGCTGTGTTTGGAAGAAGGCAGAGATATGTACAGGACCTGAGGGCAGAGAAGGTCAGATCCTTTCTAGGCTTTCCATTTTGCAGAATGTAGTGATTCATAGGAGGGTTTTCATCCACTGTGGACACAGAGCATCAGTCCATCCTGTGGGTGAACTGTGGTTTCAAAACCACGTTTCAGATGAAAAACTTTGTAACCCATATGGACACTGAAAAAAACCTCTTCACCAAGAGCTCCCTGGTGACAAATGTAGCTCAGAGCACGGCAGTTGTGTGACAATCAATTCCTGATCATACATTATAGACAGATCACATGCAGGAGGAACGGCCAAGTCCATCATCCCATTTAATTCTCTACTCTTCCAGTGTGGATGCTGAGAGCCTGGGAGACAGCAACAGCAGTTTCAAAGTGCACTCAGACATCCAGGGCAACACAGGATAGAAGTACTGAGAGCTTAACCTCTAGACTGAGGAATAGTGAAGTCCACCCTGCACAGAGAGACTCAGATGATGACTGATCTTTGCATTTCACTACCAGTCAGCTAGTCTTGCCTTAAGACAGTAAGGGAGAGGAAAAATTATTTTTTTTTGCATCCCTTTGATGATGTGTCATTTTCCCTTTGCTCGACTCGCTCTCGGAGCACAGTGCTTTGGTAACTGCTTGAACTCTCTGGAATGGCCTTTGCCCTCTTGTCAGGGAGAGAGAAGGAAGAGGAGAGGGTTTGGGAGGCGGAAGCTCTGGTCAGCACCCTGGAGAGGGACGGTCCGACATGCCCCTGCTTTCACCTACTTGTCTTGCCTTCCACTGCCTTTGCCTGCATTTTCTTGCCTTCCCCTACCTTACCTTGTCTCTACCCTCATTTATTTTGCCTTCCCTCTTTGTTTGCCTTTCCTTCATTTTGGTGCAGGCTGATGGACGGCATCCTGGCGTGGCACAATCCTACCTTGCCTTGCAACTAACACTAACCCTTTTTTTGCTCTTGTTTAGGAACAAATACAGGGTGTTACAGCTCTGTACACAGCTGCTCTGATACTGTGGCTTAGATCTGGGTTATTTTTTGCAGACAAATCCTCTTTTCTATCAGATTTGACATCAGGCAATCCCTTCATATCCCTCCCATTCTCTCTGTCAGACTTCCCCCTTCTCTTCCTGCCCTGTGTTCTCTTTCCTGGCATCTGTGCCCTTCCATTCTCTCTGTATCCCTCCATCCCCTTTTCTTTTGTATAGCCAGCTTTCAGTTCTCATATATCAGAAGAATTTCTGGTTTTGTTTCCATCACAGTCTGTTCCCACCAGCATGGAAACAGGGCAGAAGTCCACAGAGACCAGGAGGGAAAGAGGAAGCTTACAGAGAGCTGTAGTCAAAGCTTGTTTCAGTAATCCAGTGCAGATTTTCATCTCTCTGCTCTTACCCTTAAAGTCCTAAGAGGCTTCTACCTGAGAGCTTTGCAAACTGTTACTTCTCTGAGATCTCCCTGATGCAGGTTCTCAGTGCTCTGCTGAAGGGTGCCAGTAGCATACATTGGCTTATTTGGTAGGATCTGGTACCTAATGAGTAATAAGCCTTCTGAAGTCTACTGTGCTACTTGGAAGTGATCCAGTTTGGGAAGGTGGGATATCAGTTTCAGCTGCAGAAAACCATTTTAATTTACAGGAGTTCAGGGAACTCCCAGCCTGACACCACTTTGGATGGGATTTAGGCAAGGTAGCATGGAGGATGGGATTCATGCCAGCACCACAGGCATCTGGATTTGGGTAGAGAAAGAAAAAAAAAAAAAAAAAGGAGTTATTGACTGTCTTTCACTTGTTTTGTAGCTTTTTAAAGCTGGAGCTCCTGTGGCAGTGACAAATCCATCCACAGTTAAATGGACCACAGCAGCTGAGTAGATGCATCTGGAAGAATAACACTTGTGTTCCACCTTGTTCTCTAAGCTACACCATGGCATCCAGAAGAGCTCGCAAAGTCTTTGGGAGAGGTGATGGATTTTCTGTTAGGCTGGAGTTGTCCTCTTTAAAGTGACATTTACATTTATATCAGACAGAGCTTTTTCTGACCTGTGATTCTTCCATCATTTTTGGCTAATAGCAGCAGAAGATGGCTCCACATTGTCTGGAGGTCAATATTTAGATGACTGTGGGAGGGGGATACAGGGTAGTGCTCTCAGTGGTATTCAATGGAAAGCTGGGGGAAAGGGCAGCCCAGTTTTTATTCCACATTTGATGCCATCAGTTTAGTTTTTGCTTTACTTTAACTGAGGCCAAGGAAGCCTTGGTTACATATGGTACATCCCAGTGCCTTTCTTAGCAGACAGTGGCCACACATGGCATTTCAAGACCGCAACAGTCCCAGAAATGATGGCAACACTGTGTGCTAAGGTCATGCTGAAGTGTTCTGTTAGGCTGCACATCTAAGCAATTTCAATGTTTCCTTCCAGGACAGGATAAAGCACAGTTTCAATTTCTGAGGCTGATGAACACCTTTGTTTGATTTCCTAAGAAAAAATAAATAAATTCCTTCCATTGCATGTGTTATTTCTGTTGTTGCTGTATTTTAATATTTACAAAAGGAAGCTTCCAGTGGAAGTGCTCTTCAGGGCTCAGCTCAGCTTTCTCCTCAGGGACTCTCCTCCAGATCTCATCTGGGACTTCCCTTACTTTCTTCAGGTCCTGTGGGACTGGCATGTTCAACACCACACTGCATCTCTCCCTGTTTTGTCCCCCAGATTCTCAACACAGTCTTCTAACTGACCCAGCTCTCTGGATAATCCAGTTTCTGTTATCTGCTTCCATCTAACAATTTATCAGTAACCAGACCTGGTATTCAGCATTTCTGTAGCATTTGAAATTGGAAGGAGATTGAAGAGAGCACTGCTAATTAGCTCACAGTTTTTCTTCAGGTCACTGTTATCCTGCTGGAATGACTTAAACACCACAGTACAAAGTGACCAGCTGCACAGAGGGACCTGAACTCCTTGGAAGGTAATCTCTCTCCTTCTTTACTGAGAGCAATAGAAGGTCACCTCCATAGCTCTGGAGCTGAGAGATAGTGTACCAGATTTTGAGCTGGTATAAATCGGTATAGATCCAGGGGCACTTTGACCTCCAGTCTGTGTGCACAGTCTTAAGATTTTTTTGCACAACCTGGGAGTCTCCTGGCACGTCTGAATGTGACTGTCCTGGCTCCAGGAAGAAGAATTCCAGCCATTCCTGCTGGCTTCGTAGTTCCAGATCGGGGCTGTCAAAGCACGGAAAGATCTCTCTGTGATCTCAGGAGGAAAATTCAGGATGGAGAATGAAGGCATGCACATTGGAGCAGGTCAGCGGCCAGGATGCTTTGCCCCAGCCTTGCGGAGATTCATTTGAAATGGCCAGAACCCCTCTCCCATCACAGGCTCAGCCATCCGAATGGCACCAAGCCATCCAGAGAGAGAGCGTACTCCTCCTCAGCCCCACGCACCACGCCTCTGACTGCCTTGCCTCTGGGAGCAAAGGAGCGAGAGAAGCACTTTGCCTCCCACAGAATTGGGAACACAGCCAGAAAGCCCCTGGGAGTCCCTGACGCATCTCCGCAGCAACGCTTGGCGAGAGCAATGCATGCACCTCACGCCCACCCACCCACATGCGTGGAGCCAAGCTCTCACTTCTCATCTTCCTGTCCCTCCTTTCTCACCATGCTGGCTCCTTTGGGGCTGTGGATACAGCACTTACCAGATGACACGCTGCTCGTTTCTTGGCTTGTACTGCTGCTGGAGCAGTGCTCAACATGACATGGCTTGGTGGGGGCAAGATGAAATCCAGAGGTGTCTGTTTGTATGGCTGGAGGTGTGCAAGGCTTGGACAGTCCAACCAGTCCGGAAGTGGGACCAGCAGAGGGCACTCTGGTACTGCTGCTCACCCACCAGACCCAGACCTTGGTCAGGGAATGGGGTCATCCCAAAGCCCTGTCGGGCTGCATCCTGGGTGTAGGATGAAAACGGGATCAAGAGAATGGAGGAGAGGGCTGCAGCCCTGCTTTCCTCACTGCAGAAAAGGGAAGGAGGAAGTGGATGAGGAGGCTGCAAAGGAGAGGTGTCCCAGGGACTTCCACATCTGTTCCATCAGTTCACTGCAATCCCAGCACATGGATGCAGATGGTGGTTGTACAGCCTTGGATTTTTCTCTTTGAGACCTTGGGTACAGTATGACTCTGGTACAGGGCAGCAGAGGGAAGGCAGCATCTTTCACTACCTGGAAGGGCTGCTGAGCCTGAGGCTTAACAGCAGGACAGCTCTGTGCCTGTCAGTCTCTGAGGTCTACTGCTGGTGCTGTCCCCTTCCCCAGCTATCCTGGTGGTATCCATCAAGAGGGACTGTCCTGCTCGTTTCCGTGCAAAGTCTAGACATCTTCCTCATTACAAAGTAGTGTGACAGCTACATGAGAAAATGGTATTCCCCAGAGATCTTGGGGCTGGGGGGTCTCCTGCCTCCTCTGAAGAGGTGACAGGAGCTGAGCACCTTCCTACGTGCTCAGAGAGCCTGAGCGCCTGGTGGCTTTGCTGCAATAAATCTGGAGCAGCTATAAATCTGGAGCAGCTGGCTTAAGTTCCTCCAGGGTTCATAAGAAAAAAAAACAAACATCCAGCCTGATGTTTTCTGTTTGCCCACTCACTGTGCTTTTAATTGGAATGTTTGTAGCTTGGAAAATTGCTTCTTAGACTACACTACCCACAGTCCTTCGCTGGCAGCTTAGCGTAGCCTGTCAGGACAAGCAAAACCCACACCTCTGGATGGGGTCTCCTTGCCTGACCATGCAGGCAGCTGGAGGTCTTCTGTCACGCCTGACAGATGTACCTCTTGGTCTCAGTGGTCAAAGTCTGGTGAGACGAGTGAGAAATGCGGCTGTGATTCCCAGGTCCTAACAAAATCAGCTCTCCTGAGTCTCTCTCTTTCCCATTCCTGCCAAACCCCGTCCAGAACTTTTTCTAAATGAAACTTGAAGTCCAGTTTGGGAGAGATCACAAGGCAGAAACAACAAGCATAATGAACCATATTTGAAATGATATTTTTTCTGCCTTTGGAGTTTGGTTAATTTATAATCTATAAAAGTCTCTGCATAATTGTGTCTTGATTAAAATGGTATAATTAGGCGCTCTGGATCTCTCTCCCCTTTCCCTAAGATTATTTCTGTCTAATTGCTTTAATCTGTGTTTTCATGCACCCACTAGAAAATCAAAGCGTGCTCCCATGAGGACGCGGGTGAGAGTGAATAAAGCTGACGACTCATTAAGTGCAGCAGAGAGAGGAAACTGCATCTAAATCACTGCTACATTAATGAGGTAAAATAAAAAAATCGAAACGAATAAATAACAAAGAGAGAGAGGATCTAAAAAAACCAACAACAACAACAAAAACCCCAACCTGACATAGATTTTAATATTAATTAAGAATGTATTGAATAGCAAATTGTCTGTCATTAAAGCCAACTTCCTCCATTGTTGATGGAGAGGAAAAGGTCTGGGGACTGGATGGTGCTTTGTGGAGGGGGCAACTTGTGCAGAAGTAGGGACAGAATGAAGGTCATCGAGCAGGGTTTGAAGGATCTGAGTGGGAGAAGTGCCGGCTTAACTTTTCAGTTTAACAGTGATGCCACAATTAGCCTGGATTCGAGTGAGAACAGGATCAGACTCCAGGGAGAGCAGAGTGGGACTCCTGCATAAGCTCTGCATATGGGCTGGCTTTCTGCATTGCTGGGGAGGAGGGGGGGGGAGGGGGAGAGGGCCATGGCATGGCCCCTTGTCCATCCCAAGTCCATCTGTCCCAGGTCTGGCCCCAAGACCAGAACATCTCTCCCTTCCAGGTGTCTTTCTGTCTTCTTATCAACAATGCTATAAACTCTGCTAGCCCCAGTAACCTACAAACAGGTCACTCGTTTCTCTCCAAGTGAGCAGTCGAGAAAACAAGGTAATTTTAGAAGGCTTCCGGCTATGTTTGTGTTTTGTTAACTGCTTTAGTCTCCTGAGGACAATACCAAGGTAGTGCTGTCCTCTGGTCCCTTGTTCTTGCTTGCAGGGGAGACTAACTGTGCTGTAAGTTGTTTGCCTAGCTCAAGTGCAAGTGCAAGTGCTCAAACGTTGTGCTGCAGAGGCTGCCTTTTACCCCTGCTATGATAGAACAGCTTTGTGACCCAGGTAGGGCACACTCTGCTTGTGAATTTGGTGTTCTGCACTGTTGTGACACAGACATGATTCATGCTGGGGTTAGTGATCTGACCACTCAGAAATGGGACGGCAGGGGGATTTCATCTTAAGTTGCCTGTGACTACATGATTTGCCCTTAACTCACCCACCTCCCCCCCACCTCTTCCCCCATCATGAAATGTACTCTCACATGCAGCTGTATAAAGGTATTCAGACAAAAATTGGTGACTCTGTCTCCTTGTGACCTTCGTAATGATTGCTATACTCTAGTTCATATTTTCTCCAGACACAGATGCATTGTTTATGGAAAGTTGTAAGGGAACGTGGCTAGGAAAACCAAAAACATTGCTTGACTTATGAATAGGAGCTGTTGGCTCAGAGGAAGGCTTGTCCCAGCTACTTAACCCCTACTCCAATGGCAGGGCAGGCCTCAAAGCTTTGCAGAGGCCTCAGTGCAGGGGTAAGGGCATGAATTTAAATGCTCTGCCTGACCACAGCTCTTGGTCCCTAAGACTTGGCCTTTCAGCATCCCTTGAAGACCAAGCATGGTTGATGGTCATGTCAGAGTGGCAGCTGAGAGGGTAATACTGAAAAAGAAAGCAGGATCAGCTGCTTGTAGTCCTTGAGTTCAATAAGAGTCTAATCTAATTAAATGGAGACCACTATCAAATTACCAGCTCTCTTTTAATGTAGCCATTTTAAGTGGTTCAGTGTATTTATAGTAGGCGAGTTAGGGAGGGCTCTTCTCTCTTGAGGTTATGCTTGTGTATGAGGGAGAGATGTATAACAATGTTAAGACTAAAGCTTTGAATTGTTTCCTGATTCCAGCCTGGAAAATACCATGCACAGGATTTAAGACATTGAAATCTGCTCCCAGATAGCCACTGCCTACGTATGTGAATGTAGTGCTTGTTTGGGTTTGTTTCTTTTCTTGCCCCAAGCCAGCAGCACAGAAGTTTCCTTTCAGAATTAAGCTTCACTTGAAGCAAATGTACCTTGTGCAACAGGCTCACATCAGTCAATAGCTATGAAAGGCAATGAGGAGGTCAAATGCTGTGGTTGAATCTGGGAACTTTGGTGGGAGTGGGATGGAGCTGTCATCAATGGCTAGAAGGCGAACGGAGAGGCTCTCAGCCCCACAGCCTGGCTGATGGCGTGTCCCTGATTTGTCTTCCCTTTAATACTGTCTCTCCTCCAGCCCTTTCTGTTGCTCTCCCCGTAATCCCATCTCTGGGGGAGTTCCTGTGTGGTTGGATCTGTGTCAGACGATCCCCCGGGCTCACAGGGGGAGGAGGTGGGAAATGTTCATTGGGAGCAGTTTCCATGCAGAACGACAGTAATAATCCTTAGCCTTTTATCTGAAGCTTTTGCAAACATTAATTCATTAACCTCTCACAATCACCCTCTGAGGTGAGGATTATTATCCACGGGATTGGACAGATGGGGAAGCTGAGACAAGGATGAGGCAATTGGTGCCACCGATTCCTCCCTGGTCCTCCTATAATCCATATCTCCTCTGCCACTGGGGGGTGGGATAGCTTCTTCGGGATATCCTGTCTGGGACAAGGACAGAATTTAGGGGCAGTGTTTGCTGTTAGACTCTGAAGGAGTCACACGTGTGGTACAGGGCTTTGTGCCTCTGTGTCCCATAGGTTGTTACCATGGGTCACCCCCATACCACTAACTGCCCTTTCTGCAGGAGCCCCCGGCATGTTTCTGTGCCTGTCTGGTCACTATTTATATTATCACTGTAAGCAGAGGGGGAAAAGGAAGGGAGGAGAGAGAGAGAGACATAGAGGAAAGTAACAAGACCTAGAAACAAGAGTCCTTTATGTCTCCTTAACCATCCCCATCTCCCTTCCAATTGCTATTTCTTTGTCTTAATGTTGTGTCTCATTCTTGATGAGAGAGATTAAAGCCCAAGAGATTAAAAGCTTACTTAGATGAGATAGACTTTACTGCCTCCCTCCCTCTTGCTGGGACAGACCTCTGGGAAACCTGTCTCTTGCTTTTCCCATCCTCTCTCCCCTCCCCTTCTCCTCCCACCTCTTGATCCTTAGAGATGAAAAGGCCTTTTCCTTCTGTTGGTTTGAGCCAGTCTGGCCATTTACAAGGCTGCTCTTTGATTCTCGTTCAGGGTCGAGTGGAGAGAAGAAGGCTCATCCGAGGCTGCAGAAGCCGCTGACATAACGTCTTAGCTGTCCATCTGCAGCGACTCTATCATCCCTCCTCTGAGACACCCTCCTTCCCCAGGCCATTCATCCATCTGAAAAGCTCTATGACAAAGCAGCAAAAAAACACCAATGGATCTTGCAATCATTGCTGTGAATGATTGTGCCACCCACAGTGATGTGAAGCCCCTCTTGGGACATGAGCATGTGGGAAGAAGGCTGGAGCAGAAAAAAACTGGTGGTGGGCTCCCTTGTCCATTCCACCTTTTGCAGGGCAGATGCCAGTGCAGATAGAGGACTACAACAGTTCCCCTTCATTTCTGACAAAGGGGTTTTTCAATAGCAAGTCTGATAAAGCACAGATTTGCTCCCATTCATTCTCAGTGTGTTGGCGTGTATGGAAAGGAACACATTCAATGCACTTTGGGTTGGTCCTGCCTCTTCCGTGGAGACCAGTTCTTCCAAACTGGTACCTACTTAAAGGAGCCCATAAGGGCTTCAGCTGCTCCACTGTGGTTCCAGACTAGGGCTGGAAAACCCAATGCCTTTCTGCCCTTTGATTTCATAGAATCACAGAGTCATGAATCTTGGAAAACATCTCTAAGATCACTTAGTCCAAACTTCAGCCCATGCCCACCATGCCCACTGACCATTTCCTCTGTGCCACATCCGCGTGGCTCTCAAAGATCCCCAGGGAATAGTGACTCCACCACCTCCCTGGGCAGCCTGTGCCACTGCAGCATCGCTCTTTCTGAGAAGACGTTTTTCCTAAGAATTTCGCAGAGGGATTCAGTGCTCCCACCTTGACTGAGTTCAAAGTTGCTCTTCACAGCACAGAAACCAATGGAGTTAGAACTGAACTTGGCTCCACCTGGTCAATTGCAGTGCTTCCACAGCTAGGGCAGAGAAGGCCAATTCTGTGTCTCATCCTGGCAGAGCCTGCTAACTATGGTATGCTTGGAAACCTCTCAGCATGATGGAGACAGTGGTGTGCAGCCCATGTGCCTCCTCTAGCTCCACACATACTAAGGCAGAATCTGGCAGCACTCCCACCTTGGATTCCCTGAGCATGGTAATGACCAGAGCTCACATGGGATATTATTTCCAAACGCGCTGAAAAATGCTCCTTGCTCCATATGGCAAAGGAGGAGACTCCAGTGCAGCAGTGCAGGAATTGTCTGTGCGACGTAGTGCTCGCGCTGTGCTCGCCATCTCCCACGAATGCTGTGTGCAGCCACCCGTGCAGAAAGAGCCTTCCATCTTCGTTGCTGACAGCTGTCAGTCTCCAGGAAAAAATCCCTTCTCTCCCTGCTCCCGCGGTCCCACAAGCAGGGAAGGAAATCTGCCAACACGGTGCTTCTCCCTCTTGCTCTCTCTTTTGCTGCCTGTGAGGGAAGTTGCAGGGAAATAATGAAATAAAAGCCAAGGCCCAGAGAAAGCTGATTCATTCACAGCCCAGGGCCAGCGGCCGGCTCCAAGCAGAGCTGTAAAATCAATCTGTCACTGCTCACCGCAGTATAGATCAGGGCAGAGATTGAGACTGCAGCGAGGGCTGAGCCCAGCCTCCTCCTGAGGACCTCTTTTCCAGCGGTGGGACCCCACAGGGGGCACAGATGGATGGATGGGGAGGAGGCAAAGAGGGAAAAGGGCTCCGTGATCCTTCACTGATGGTGCTTGGCATGCACCCACACTGCCCAGTTCAAGGACCTGGTGGTGGGGGATGCTGAATGTGAGCTCTAGTAACCCCAGCCTGCAGCAGAGGGTTAAAACTTCAGTTAAACATGTAAAACAAGGTAATTTGTGGGACCATTTCCATCCTTGCTAGGGAGACAGAGAGGCTGGAAGGCGACATCAGCACAAAAGAATGAGAAAGGTGATTATTTGTCTGTGGTGCTGGGCATAGAGCAGAACGAGCCTGCAGCTGACTTCCACTACAGTATCCATGACGTACTTACTTTTTTTTTTTGCTTGGTGAGGTTCTTTTTTTTTTTTCTTTCTTTTCTTTCTTGTGAAGTAACAAACAACAGAGCCTTTTCAGGGCTTCTGACAAAGACAGAGCCTCTGCAAAATAAACATGAGGGTGAGCTTCTCTACCTTATATCTGATCATCTGTCATGGAGCAAATAAACACTGAGGGTGTGGCTTGGAATCAGATAGAGAACCCAAGTGCCCCACATCCCTGGGGATATGCTGCCTACTTCTGTGTGTCTCTTGGCTCTGTTCAGTCTGTTTGATTGAAGAACTGTTCATGAGTCTGTGTAAGGTAGGACAATCTGACATCTCCTCGGGCCACAGAAACACGAGGATCTTGTCCCAGCACCTCCCAGTGGCTGCATCAGCAGCAAAGCTGGAGGGGACCCATTCCCTGAGAGAGTCATGGATGACTCTCAGAAGAGTCAGGAGAAAATCCTGTTTTGAGTTGTGTTGGAAACCATTTCTTCCAATACAGCACCCTCCAAGATTAGACTGTGTTTCTTAGAGGGTGTAAAAATAATGGAAGCAAGACTTCATTCCTCCATTTTTTACCTTTAAGTGAGCTTGAAAGGAAATCATCCACAATCATAACTTCCCCAAATGATCAAGGCAAGGAAACTGGAGTAGCCTTTCTCTTCCCAGGTGGAGCAAGTAGGTTTGTCCTTTAACCCAGTGGGAGCAGACATCTGATGGATCAGGGAGTGCACAGAAATGTCCTCGAAGCCGCTCAACCCTTGTGTCTCATAGAATGGTTTGGATTCATAGAATCATAGAATATCTCATGCTTGAAGGGACCCATAAGGACCACTGACTCTGTCTCCTGGCTCCACACAGAACTACCCAAAATGGTTGGAAGGGACCCTTAAAAGCCACCTATTACCAACCCTCTCTCTTCCTGAGAAGCCTGTGTGTGTTTTCTGACTTGGGTTCATGGATTTTGGGGAAAAGAGAATACGACAAGCTTCCTAACCACCATTTTCCACAAGGATGATGCCCTTATATTTGTGCACCTAATGGACCAAAGTGTTTCTTGGTGCCATCTTAGGTGTGAGGCTGGAGCTGATTTTGTATGCTTGCTGTTCTGTCCCTGAGGGTGCTGAATGCAAGTGAGAAGACTTGGGGCAGTTCCATCCCTGCTGGGTTTCGATTTATGTGAGGTTATTTCTCTCCCAACAGTGAGAAAAATGTACAGGGTGTCAAAGGAGCTCACCCTACATAATGGTGTGTGATAGATTGCTTATGTATTTCTTCAATACCTATACTAGTATTGAAGAACAAAGTGTGGGTCCACAGCTATGACTCTTTGGATGCAGCTGGAAATCACAGTATCACATATTTAGTAATTGTGGTGCTTGCAATGGTGTGTGCATGATGGGGTAAACAGAATCAGGTGTCTGTTCTCCCAGATGTTGCAAGCATGTATGTATTGGTGCTGAGAAGAATGCCTTCACCCAGCTGTTGTGAGTGTGGCTGTGTGAAGAAGGGGTGCAAACAGTGTCTGCTCAGCTGTGTGTGAAGCTTTCAGAGCATTTCCTTTGTTGCTGCTATCTCCAGTATGAGGGACACGCGCAGCTGCATAAGGAGCACGGGGGTGTGAGTTGGTCATGAGGAAACACAAGTGTTGGGGCAGGATGCTGACATCAGAGCCAGCCCTGAGCAGGGAGCAAAGCGCTTCCCAGCACCAGAGTGGACCTTGAGACATTTCTGAGCAAGGCTGTGACACGTGGCTGCCTGGAATAGCAGGAGACTGGATTGCACAGCTCAGGAAAGCAATTCCCATCCCATAAGCTGCATTCCTTAGTTTCTTTGCAGCTGTTGCATGGCTATGAGTGGCTGGGCAAGACAGAGCATCCCTCCACATCTGACTGTGAGGAATGTGGAACATGGTTTGTGCGTCTGATGTCTGGCTGTCATGTATGCTTTCTATGTATGGGGCAGGTGATTCCTCCAGTGGTTTCAAAGCAGGTGTCACTGTGCGTTTGGGGGCTCAGCTGTGGCCAGTTCTCCAGACCTGATGCACACGTGTGCTTATTTCTGTCTGTAGGGGAGATCTCCATTCACGGTGGCAGATGTGCACTTGGATCTTCTAGGAAGCTGGAGCATATATGTGGTATGTCCAAGGAGATGCTCATCTGAGCAGGAATGGGAAAGTCTCCCCATGCATGTGTATGTGTGGGGGTGAGGGCTTTTCCCAAACTCCTGTTGCATCTGTATGTGCTCATGGGCAAAATACCACAGAGGCACACACTGAGGTGCAGTTTCCCATGGCTTTCACATCCGCACATGCCACATACCTGCGGGGCATCCATGCATGTAGTGTGCATCCACCTGCAGGGGTGTTGCATGTAGCTGTTGCTTCAGAGCACGCGTGTGCGTGCCATTCTTGGAAACCATTGTGTTTTCACATCGGTGACACGATCCAGAGCAGCTGAGGTGCTGCTGCTCGTGTGTGCGTGCGTGTGCGTTCCCTACAGCCGCTGCCGCTGTCACGCGTGGGCCGGCGCCGTGCCTGCCCCATCCCTCCGGGCCCCCCCCCTTCCCCGTTCCTCCCGCACCGGGCGAACAGAGCTCGGGGCCGGCTCCATCCATGGCAGAGGCAGCTCCGCCGCTGGCAGCCGGCACGAGCACAGCCCCGGCAGCCCGGCCCGCGGCGCAGCCATCGCTCGTCGTTTGAATGCCTTCTTCCCCCGGTGATGCGGATGCGGAGAAGGCAGCAAACCCCCCCCCGGCTGTGCGCTCCCTGCCCTGGCTGCTCCTGTGCGCGGCGGGGAGCGCTTCTTAGGGGACAGAGCAGCCGGGAGGGGTGACACGGGGCGGGGGACAGCGCGGAGGGGCTGCGGGTCGCGCCTCCACGGGGCATGTCACGCGTGGGAGCGGCCCTCCAGGAGCAGGTATGTGTGTGTGTGCGTGTGCGTGTGACACACTCGGTGCGTACGGCTCGGTGTCGCCCGCTCGGAGACGCGGCTGAGCTCGGAGGGGGAGCGGAGAGGGGCAGGATGGAGGGATCGCCTTTTTCCCGCTGCCCACCCACGGGTGGGTGCCTCTGAGCCGGGGTGAGTGCGAGGGAGATGGGGAAGGAGTGGGGAAAATGCCCATATGGGAGACGGGGGGGAGCGAAGCTGGGGGAAAGGTGCTCCCTATCATCGCATCACCCATCAGTGGTGGAAGGGAGAGAGGTGCTCCCCATCACCATTTCCGAGTATGTATGTATATGTGCCGGGGATTGGGATGCTGAGTAGGTCCAGGGCTCTGCATGCAAGCAGGGTTGTATGTTGTGCTTCAGTCCAGAACCCGCAAGGGGAGAGTATCCATGCATATTTTGTGTGTATATGTGTGTGAGTCTCCGTGTGTGCGTTCATTTCTCTATATTAATGTATACATCTGTACATAAACATGCATCTGTAGGTATATCTATATATACCTATAGGTATATACCCCCATATCTATAGGTTTGTATCTCCATATCTATAGGTATATACCCCTCTGTATGAACATATGTGTAAATATATCTGTAGTTTTATGCCTATGCCACCTTTATATCCATGTAACATGTAGGTACACAGACATATATGTACACTGCTAGCAGTTACCATGGGGAGAAGAAAGCAGACCCATCCCAAACTTTGCCAGGGAGCCTTTGCAGCCCAAGCTGTGTCCATGTCTGTGTGTGTTTGCCTGGTTTGAATGCAGGGGAGTGAGTAAATCTGGGCTGTGCTCTGACACCGTTCTGCTGGGAGGCTGCTGGATGCACGAAAGTCATTGTGTGGTGTCTGGCGAGTGTGAGAGTGTGTGTGTGTGAGTGTGGTGGTGGTGGCATCTGGCTTTTTACGTAGGGGCCCAGGACAGCAGGCGGGATGCATGCGGATATGCACCGGTATTGCTTGCAGGGTGTCTGTATGCCCATTTATTCCAGCAGGGAAAGCGTGCCCACATTTTTATGCATCAAGATCCTCCTGCTTTGGGGCATGGGATGGGGGGAGGAGAAGATGAATGAATGAATGGGAACAAGAGGATGGGGAAGAAGGAGGGGTGGGGGTGGAGGAGAAAGACAAGCAGATGCATCCTAACCTCATCCCAGGACGGGCAGGAGTACACAACTGCCGCTGTTCCCATTCCATAGCTTGGATCTGGTTGGGGAAAGGCAGCGTAAATCTGCTAACGCTGCAGCAGGCAGAGTACTTGGGAGCTGCTCTGCGTAATGCCCTCCTGTACATGTGCTGGGGTGGCTCCCCCCTGGCCCTGTGTGCATGCATGCCAGTGCACATGTGTGCATGTGTGCACGAGGTTGGAGGCGGTGGGGAGCAGGATGTGCACAAGCACTGTGCTTGCAAACATCCTTGTGAGTAGCCAAAGAAGGAGGTGTCTGTAGTGGTGGGGAGCAAAGAGCATTGCTCGTGTGCTGCGGGTGCATGCATCTTGCAGCTGCGGTCAGTTTGCATCCTCACACAGGCTCCTGCTGCTGCTGGGGGTTGGTGCGTGCACGTAGAGTGGGTGCACGTGTGCGGGCCAGGCTCAGGGGTTACCCCCTCCCCCCCTCCTTTTTCTCCTGAAGGCTGGAGAGCACAACCCTTCTGCCCACCCTGGAGGTAGGGAGCTCTAAGGGTAGCTGGGGAGCTGGGAGAGGGCTGCTGAGATTGGAGGAGGGATGAAATGACGATGAGCGTATGTCTATGTATGAGGGGGTCCGTGGCCCTGGAGGGGGTTTGGGGAGAGGGAAGGCTGCATTGCCTGCTGCAAGCCAAGGTATTTGTCATGCATCAGGAGGTGGGAGGACGTGGGAGTGTGTGATGTGGGGGTGCTGGGAGGAGGGGGTGAAGAGGTACTGTGAGGATATGGGAGGATTTGGGGCGACCCCCATCCTCCTGTCCCCACTCAGTCTCCTTGCACCCCACCACTGCTAGGTCTGGGGAAATGCAGCCCAGCAGCATCACTAATGCAATAATATTCCAAGGAACCTTAATTTGCATAGAGCATGCATTATTAATATATTTAAATACAGCCCCCCCCCCCCCCCCCTTTCACTTCCCCCGTCTGTACCAGCAGCGGTGAGGGAACTGCAGGGACTGGAGGGCTTCTGCTGCGGTGCCGGGGGTGAGAAGAAGCCACTATGACCCCACTGATTTCCCCAGCCCTTTCCCCACCCACCATCCTCCTCGTCCTGTTATTTCCCCCTGCAATGGGGCTGCCTTTTAGGGCATCAAACCTAAAGCGGGATGCAGAGAGCTGCCTCCATCTCTCTCTTCCCATCCAAAACCACAACAGGAGCTGCGGATGCGTGGCCTTTCCCTCTCTTCGCCCAGCTCCAGGAGATGTGGGCTTTTGGGCTTGCGTTGCCTGAGCCGCTGCAAAGCAATGCCGTGCAGTGGAAGCTGTTTGTAGGGCGCATAAAGCAGAGGGCTGTTAGAAGGGGTTGTTTAGGCGATGGGGCAGCCTGCGGTTAAAATCAGAGAGATAGAACCGCAGGCAGGGAGGAGGGAGGGCGATGTGGTTGTGCTGGTTATTCCTACCTGGGTCGTGTCAGAAGGCAGATGCAGCTCCAGGCAGGGTGCAGCTGCCTCGTCTGACCCTACTCGCAAGTGGCGGAGAGCGCTACCCACCTGGGAAAAAAAGCTTGTGGTCACATCAGGGCCTGCTGCAACCTTCCGATGCTGTCAGCAGCTGTGTCACAAAATATCAGCACAACTGCTGGGAAAGAGAGACCTGCTTGTTCTCTCCCTTAGCCCAAACATCGTGGTTTTTTTCCCTCTCTGTCCTCTGTAAGCGTGGGCTTGGACAAAGCTGTTCCTTATATTAGCACAGGAGATACGGGAACATCTCTGTGCTCACACTTTTGAAAGCAGAGGAGATGTGCCCAGCTCTGGGGAAGGGATGTGACATCCCTCAGGCACACCTGCAGCCCCCACTCATACCTGGGGACCAGGGCAGGACAGCAGCAACTCAGCACAGGAAAACTGGAAGCTTCTCTCCTCCAGGGAGAAGCAGAGCTGTCCTGAGCAGTGATGGCTGTGGGTGGGTATGGGGAGACCTGCAGAACACCATGCGTTCTGCCTATAGGACTGTCCAGCTTGGCTTTTGGGAGGTGGCAGGACTGCTGTTGTGAGTCTGCTGTAGTTGCTTAAGTCTCATGATGATGATGGGCTGACAGTTGGACTGGATGATCTTAGCAGTCTTTTCCAACATTAATGATTCTATAATTCTATGGTCTGACAGTAGTTACTGCCTCATGTTATTAGAGCTGTGTCCTGGCTTTCCTATGTTCTCCATCCAGTGGGGCAGCTTTGTGTCTCACTTTGCCATCCCATGAGCTCCACTTTAAGAGAACAGGGGTGACAACAGACTCTGTGTCCCCTGGGAACATGGAGGTACTTGGCCATTGCCTGAGATGAACTGCTTGCTCGTGAATAGGACCGACCAAATAATTTTGTGTTGCTGAGGAGAAATGACCTCATTTGCTCAATACTTCCAAGCCAAGAGGAAACCCGGTTCCAGCTGACCAGCTGAGGTCCAGAAGGAGGGGAGGGTGGTTGTTGCTTTCAATGGCATTATAAGGGGCTGGAAACGAGCCATTAGGAGCCAGGTGGAGGTGAATGGTCCTAAGGATTTGTGAGAAAGCTGTTGCTGATTGCAGGGAGATTTTGAGGTTCGCAGGCAGACCAGGTTTGGGTAAACACAATGGCAATATAGTGTTGCATAGCATGACACCACGTGTCACAGAGACAGGCACAGGATCAAAACCCTGGAGCAGAATCTGACCTACTGTGGAAGGTGAGGCCCATCCATTATTCTGCATGGACCCAATGGGTGTTCTGGGGCCTTGTCTTCCCAAGTGCCCTCAGTCCAGGAGAGCATCTCCATTTTTTCATCATTTTTGTCTTAGAGTTTAGTTCCAGGCTGTGCTTTACGGAGCTGATGGTGCCATG
Organism: Centrocercus urophasianus; assembly: GCF_019232065.1. NCBI lineage: Eukaryota > Metazoa > Chordata > Aves > Galliformes > Phasianidae > Centrocercus > Centrocercus urophasianus. Next base: position 1,459,828 of record NW_024885344.1, read on the forward strand.
TGAATTTCTCAGAGGTGAGATGAAGTGTCTGGGGTCAGGAATCCATGTTTTTCTCTATGCAGGAACATCCGCAGACAAAGATAACGCCTATCTGGTCTTGGTAAGCTGTAGGGGAAGTGCTATTTACATGAAGCCATGGCTGGTTTTGATTCCTGCGGGTGTCAGTTATTCTGATAGCAGAGAGGTGGAGCTGATACTTATGTGAGGAAGGGTCATCTGTAGCACGATGTGGGGAGAGGGCCACAGCATTGTAGCTCTGCCACAGCTGGCTTGTGGGAAAATCCCTTCCCCTCTGCTTCCCAGCACCCACATCAGTTCTGAACAGTTTTGGTGGCAAACTATTCACCGTTGGAGGCACAATAGACATGTAGACTGTGTCCTGGGATGATGTACAGGCTACTGGTTGCCTTAAGGCAAGGTGTCACATGTTTGTCTTCACTTTTACTGTGAATCACAATCTCAGACTGTAGATCAGATGGATCAGAGCTCCCTGTGTGTTATTAGGTTCCTATAGGGATTCGATGAGCTATCTTTCCTCTGGGAACATCGATGTATGCATGAGAACATGTGTGTTTGTGAATATGGAGAGAAGCATTTCTCTCTGCTAGAGAACAAACATCAAGAAAAGGAAAAGATTATTAGAGGTGGAAAAGGATGGGCAGAGATAAGGGATGAGGGTGAGTGAAGGGGCAAATGCCTGCAGGACAGGTGCAAGCTTCCTGGTGAGAGTGCTTCAGTCAACTATGAGATAATCTGGCAGGTTTAGGGTGATGCAACTGCTTACAGCAAGGAATTACATGATGGTGAAAAGGGATACAGGGGAGCAAGACAGACTTGGCCAGTGATGAAAGTGAAATGACCTGCAATGCCTCTTTTGCATATGTAAGATTGCCAGGAAAAAAATTGAGAGATGTTTGGTTGCTGTTTACTTTATATTGATTCCCTGTCTCACTGCTGGGGAGAAATTCAGACGCTGTTGTTGAGGAAACAGAGAGGTGGTATGGGAGGAGTGAGTAAATAGAGTCTGATGGAGGTGGAGGACACTGCTGGCTTCTTCCTATCCTTTCTGATTGGAGAGGTTGCCTAGGAAGCAATCCTGTAGGAATTGCCTGGGGTGCTTTCTAGGAGAGTACAAGCTAAACTTTTCACAGTGGGTGAATGCCTCTTTCTGGACAAAGATGATTTGGCATGGGGACAGCGGGGTTGGGAGGATCATTCTTCTCCCTTCTGACTCCCTAGTCACAGATGGCCCAAAATTGGGACAACAAGGTCAGAAGGATTAACACCCCTCCTCTTTTTTCCCCATTACAGTCACAGGCCAGGAAAATTGAGTCAGATCATAATAAAAGGATTAGTGTGGAGAGGCTGCCGTGAATTGTGTGATAGACAGGTCAGGAAAATGGAAGGGAATTCAAGGGGGAGGGTTGGCCCTGGTACAGATGGTCTGCTGAAAGGGCTCTGTGTTTACCAACAGGGAAAGGGAATTTGGTCTTATGAAGTTTGAAACAATTCATTGAGGGGACTAGCATCCAAGAACAAATTTTATCTCTGACAAGGATCTGTACTGGGAGCACTGGGATGACTGGTCCTCAGTTCTGCTTCCAGCTTCTACGGCAAAGAGGAAAAAACTCTTATTGGAATAAGGTCTGTTGTTTGCTCTCTTGTGCATCCATTTCCAATGAGACTTAATGTCCCAAAATGATACTCATAGCTCCTATATGCTCAAGACACCTGAAAGCCAAAGTGAAAGGACCATGCTGAGCCAGGCCAAAGATCATTTCAGTCCAATATTTCTGTTGGAGATACTGGACTGGCTGAGAGAGGATTTCCAGAAGTAAGACTATAAGGACAGGACAACTGCATAGGACCACTTTTCTGAACTCCCCTTTAGCCTCCAGTGATGTATGGCTGAGGGATCCTGTCTTAGAAGACTGCACACATCTGAGACCTGTATGGATGCTTTTCCTCTGTGGATTTGTTCAACTACTTTTTGAAGTAGAGTTTTAGGATCCAAAAAACCTCACAGCAGGAAGTTTGGAAGTTTAAAAAAGGCATCATGCTATGAAACATCTCCTTTTGTTTGTCTTGAATCTGTTGAATTCTGGCTTAATTTCATGACCCTTGTTTCTTGGATGGGAAGAGACAGTTGGCACATGTTTCCTTCACCCTTCTCATGTGGGTTTTATAGACTTCTGTTGTATTGCAGTCTCTATCATCTCTTTTCCAGTACTCCTTTGCCTTTCTTTTTTCTGCTTCTCTCTTGGCCACAGCAGATCACAGTGGCAGAAAGCTATGGGGCATTGCTAGCGGAGTTTTGATATGATGTCACAGGGATGAGCAGTCCCAGGTTCCACACGAATGAAAGCTTTTGTGTCAGCTGAAGGTGACAAAAAAAACAAAACAAAGTGACGAAGTGTGAGAAGTGGAGAAGAAGCTGGAAAAGGAATTTGAACCATCTGAAGCCCTCGACCATTAAAACGAGACAGAGCAGGGTCCTAAGGAGGCTTGGAAAAAAAAAAAAAAAAAAAAAAAAGGGAAAGAAAAGTTGAAGTGGACCTCAGGATATAGAAATAGCTTCTCTGGGAATAGTCTGTAGTGTTCAGTACAGGCAGGAGTTGGGATTGGTCAAAGTATCGCAGGTGAGGAGACTGAGGCCAGAGGTGATGGAGATCTGGTTGGGACTGTGTTCAGATCAGCAGAGAGGAAAGGAATGATTGATGATTGTTAGTCTGTAGACTCAAGTTTCTTGGGAAAATATGGGTTGGACAAGCTGGTGTGATGTGCAGTGCAGCAGAGTTGGAGGAGAGAATAAAAGGGCATGGATTATATATGAGAAGGATCTTAGACCAAACACAGCACATGGAGAAGTTGATCCATTTGAAAGATTTTTCTCAAGCAGACTGAGAAACATAGAGACAAAATCCTTGCTGATATTAAGATCTTATTGTATTTACTGGTTGAGCAAGACCCTCAGCCAGCTAATGCGGAGAAGATGAATGAAAATGAAACACCAGCCATTTTGTGAGCATTCTTCAAACAAAATAAGTTCAGCGGGAGGAAATGGGCTCATGATAGGAAAAAAGAAGTCCCTATAGGATCTGTGAGAGGGCAAAAAGTGAAATAGCCTAATGAATTTGCAGGGTGCAGAGAGAGGAGATTTAGGTTAGATGCCAGGGGGAAATTCTTTACAGAGAGAGTGGTGAGGTACTGGAAAATGCTGAGAGAGGCTGTGGATGCCCCGTCCCTGGAGGTGTTCAAGGCCAGGTTGGATGGGGCCCTGGGCAGCCTGGTCTAGTATGAAATGGGGAGGTTGGTGGCCCTGCATGTGGCAGGGGGTTGGAGATTCATGATCCTTGAGGTCCCTTCCAACCCTGGCCATTCTGTGATTCTGTGATTTCCACAGCATTTAGTTATCTTCTATAGAGGAAAGCTACTATCCTGAGTAAATGAGGGAAAGTAGAGAGACGTTGCAACACACTAGGTGTATGTAAGGCTCTTATGTCAGTAATTAGTAGTCGAGATGATGAGGGAGAAGGTATTTTTCTGTCTACTCTCTTAATTTTCCATCCTTTCCTTTCTTCTGCCTGCTCTCCCATGCTGAGGTAACCTTTCTTTTCTTCTGTGTCTCTTCACTTAACACCAGCTGCACCTTGTGCCTCTGTTTGCCTTCCTTTAATCCACGGGATGGATAAATGACAGACCCCCACCGTAATTTTTTAAATCAAAGCCCTTTATCTTGAATTGAGCAAGGTCGGGGGAAGCATCTTAAGGCATCAACTGCATTTTTTATCTCTGCCTGAGAGCAACTTAAAGGATGGCTCAACAGGATTAGTAGAAAGCACAAGATTGGACAAATGGATTTGGCAGGGGCTGGCTGGTGGGCCTGAGGGATCCAGAGCTTGCTGTGCTGGGAACTCGGAGAGCTAGGCTCTGCTCAGGGCCTCTCTTGTTGCCTGCTGCCTGCTGTGCCTCTGGGTGGGTGGAGGCAGCTAGATGGATGCTGAGCATGGGCCTGAGCAGCCTGAGACTGCAGCACCATTCTTTGCTGCTCGGTGAGTGCTGTAGGGTCATGGTATGCAGACACTGAATCATGCTCAATGGGTGACTGCCCTGTGGGTATTCAACTTCTGCAAGCCGTGGCCAAGGAGGATGTTATTCTTTGGCTTGGCTTCTTCTCCCCTTTTGTTTTACGTTTTTGTGAGTGCAAGCTGTAGCAGCGAGCATCATGGTGGTAGGTTTGTGAAAGGGCAGATATACTATGTGTAACCTCTCCTTGCACAGCTCCATGCTGCACCATGCAGCCCCAGCATGCTTGTGACCCTTGCCATTCTCTCATGCCAGGTGGGGCATCTCCTCTTTGGGAAACAGATGGCTCTGCCTGGGGTGAGAGAGGATGTGGACTTCCCCATCTACAGCCAGCTACTGCTGTCCCATCAGCCACGCTCTAGTAGCTACTACCAGGCAGACACTCTTCTTGCATGTTCCATCTAAGGGCAATGCCCTTCACATTATCCTATGTGCACATATACAACAACGTGAATCATGCATTCCCCTTGCCATTCTTGTCTCCAGCAGCTGATGGGTCCCTCTGGGAGAGAAGACCCCATTTTCTCTCCACTGTCCTCTGCCATCCTGGCTGTGTGTCCTTGGGCTTTGTTTCTCAACCAACCTTTGTTGGTTGAGAACACCCCAGCCCATGTGCACTGCCCATGGGGATACTCATGCAGTTTCTGCACAGAAGAGAATTTGCATGCATGGTGGGGGAGAGCCAGCCTGGCCTGTTTATTCTTAACACTCAGTATTATCTCCATTAATAATGCCACCTCTGCCTCACATGCTAATTAAGACTCAGGATTGTTAATGCAGTCGGGAATTTGGGCAGAGACCACACAAGACTGGCTGGATTAAGTTAACCTTACGGACTGTTAATGGATCTCCTGGAGGGGCATTTCTGCCTAATGAGTATCCAGCTTGAATGGTAATCAGGGGCTTGCTCTGCATGCTCAGCAGGGACCTTCAGGCAGGGATGCCGCAGGGCAGGAGCTGCTCATGGGGAAAGAAAGAAGACAAGGAGGAAGGAGAAAGAGGCAGGGCTGGGAATAGCGACCTTGGGGTGATGGAGGAGCTTCAGGCTGAGAGAGGAGCAGATATGCTGATGTTGTTGCACATGGGGAGCCCTGGCTGGCTGCTGGGTCTGGTTTTGATGGGCACTTGGTTATTAAGACAAAGTGTTCCTTTTTTTTTTTTTTTTGTACTAGTGATTTCCAGCAGTGAAAAGGTTGCCCAAACTGCCTTAGCTGCATGTAGAGATCTTCTCTTGGGAAAAAAAAAAATCAAAACCCCAAATAATTAGAAGATCCTGGCCTGACTCCCAGAGGACTGCACTATAAGTCTGAACGATCAGAGGGATGGACTTTCCCAGCCTGTAGGGTGTGGGGTAAATGTTGGGGAAGGGATTTGCCATGGAGAAGTTTATTGCCTTGCTGGTGAACAGCAAGGTGGAAGGCTGGGTCCCTTTTCAGAGAAAGCTGGGAACAGGTTAAAGGAGATGATAATGAGTTTAGAGACTGTCAGCATATAGGATTGGGTAAATTTTGGGATTATCACAGATTGTGGATTTCAGTGAAGGGAAAAGAAATGGATCTTAAGTGTTAGATTCCATTTTTATGGCTAATGTGAGATCCTAGGTCTGGATGGAACTGCAGCTTGCTGGGAAACTGCCGGGGAAGATAGTTAGTTTTTCACGTCTGGTTCTTGTGTGCTAGTTTATTTTTCCAGAGGGAACAGGAGCAGACTGGGACACAAGGCAAAGTCAAAGCCAAAAATGGAGGCTGACTGCTTGCTGCTCAATTTGGGGAGTAATTTAGATCAGCTCTGGGAGAAATATACAGAGCTCAGGGTAAGGTGGTAGGAAGGTAGTGATTTGAGGAACCGGTTAAGGGAACAAAGAAATGGCTTTGGGGCTTCTTGTTAAAGGGCCATTGACCCAAGAGATCCTTCAATGAGCAGGTTCCATGCTTTGGATCCCAGCCAGGAGGTTACTTGGTACATATCAAACCCAGTTGTGGGTGATGCTGGCTGGGGAATTGTAAGCCAGTCAGGATTCTGTTTTATACCCTTGGATACAACGTCTGCTGTCTATTAACTCTGCTATCTTCAGCTGTCCTACTGGGGCTATATCAGCTCTGCATGGCCCAGGGACTGGATGTAAACCTCAAGTCTGGTTTGTGGTGGAAGTTCAGAGTTTGGGTGGAGGTTTGTGATGCAGATCCTGAGGACTAACAAGGGGCAACAGGAACACTGAAGGGAATAGGTACAGTTCAGGTTGCTGAGCAAGGTTTTCTTTTCCTTCTGGCTCTTGATACGGGAAGATACCAGGGAACTACAAGGAAGGGGATTCCCTGGCTGTGTGTTGCTGCATGGGAGTCAGTTTCCAGGGCAGACTGCTGCAGTGAGGGGAGGGGAACTGAGGGAAGGCAAGGAAGGAGAAGCAGAGACCCAGAGTAGAGACTGTGCAGGAGGCAGATGGGCTCTTCCACCCAGAGAGGGATGCCTTCTCAGGAAAATGAACATGCCCAGGGGGAACACAGCATACGCAGTTAGCATAGCTTTGTGTGTACTCATAGAATTGCATCCACTGGGATGTTCAGGCTGTGGATGTACAGAAACACATTGGTGAGTGCATAGGTGCTGCCCATAGGAAACAGTCCCACACACACGTGGGCACAAACATTCAGAGGACATGTTGCTCCCCATGTTTCCCACACACCCATGTACACACGTGGCAGCATGTTGTACCCATTGTCCCCTTTCAGCATTGTCCTATGTGTATAGAGTCACTCATGGCCACAGTGACAGACGCACATTTTTGCATCTTCCCGGTCTCCTTGCTTGCCAGCACAAATTAGGCATTTGAAAGTCACAGAATCATGGAACATCCTGAGTTGGAAGGGACCCATAAGGATCACTGAGCCCAACTCCTGGCTCCACACAGAACCACCCCACCAAAAATCAGACCGTAGCAAAACATCCTCAGAGATCAATGAGATGAAAGCCATCGAGCATACACATGCAAACACACATACACATACCTCTTGCTCCTTTTCACCTTGCTCTCTCTCTCTGCTGTTTGTTTAGCCAGTCGTGTTGCTTCTTCCATGCCCCAGAAGCACAGGAGCAGATGGTTTGGAGGTCAGTTTAGGATGCTGGTTTCCCTTTCAACTGACAGCTCTCTTTGGCTGCTTAGCTCAGTGCTAAGTATCTCCGCAATGAAGATCCTCCTTGCCTACCAACACATGATGCCTTTGTGTCACCTCTCAGCTCATATTAGAAACCCTGAGTCCAGAGTCCTCTTTAAATTGCCCTCATGACAGCACTTTAACCCAAGTAGCACTTAAGGCTGTTGTGGCTTTTTGAGGTTCAGCAGTGTCTGTTAGCTTTGATAAAATGAAGCAACCTCCTCTCTGCTCCACTCTGTACATGTGCTCTGCTGAGGCCCAACAGACTCTCACTTGTCCCCTTTCAGCCTGCATTATTCATTTCCTGTAATGCACAATTGATGTTTGTGGGCAGAGGCGTGCAGGTATAGCCGAGCATAACAGAGAGGAAACGTCGTTGCTAGCAGGCTGAAATTGCCTGGGAGCATGGACCCAGTTAGGGTGATGGAGAGAAAATTGTGCTCCTTTGCAAGCACTTCTGAAAAGAGAATGGTGGCAGTGGTAGAATCATGGAATCATAGAATCTTTAAGGTTGGAAAAGACCTCTATGATGGTCTAGTCCGACCAGCAGCCCATCTCCACCATGCCCACTCACCATGTCCCTCAGTGCCACATCCACACGGTTTTGGAAGACCTCCAGTCACCACCTCCCTGGGCAGACTGTGCCACTGCAGCACCACTCTTTCATAGAAGAAATTCTTCCTCCTAACATCCAAACTGAGAGAGCAAAAGGGAGCAGTTGGATGGTTTGAGGTGGTGCTGGGGACTTCCCTGTTGTTTCTTAAATGATGCTGCATGATGGTGTGTGTGATGCATGTGCAGGAAGGTGGGAAAGCTCTGGAAGCAGGTGTGAAGTAAGTGACTTTGAGCAGTGGAGACACTGAGTAATGGTGGGGAAGATGCATTCGTATATAGTGGCAAGGAGGCTGGGGGACACTTTGTGAAGGGCTTTGGAAGCTGGAGGTTGTGTGTGAGTAGGTAGATCCCTGGAATGACTTGCTCCTGGTTGCAGGAGGTCCTGGGGGAGCTGGTCAGGTCTCTCCATCCCGTAGGGGTTCATGTACACTTTCACCACACTGAGGTTTTGCACTTCTGACCCCTAATGGCACTATCACCCAATTTCAGTGCATTCTTCCTTGCACGCGATTTATGCACATCAGTAGCAAGGAGAAAGAGAGGAGGAATGAGCATGGATGGTGTTACAAGGTTTCTGCTCCACTGACTTTGTCCCCAGGAGCTGCAGCCCGTGTCAGTGGACAGCTATGGGGGCTTTGCTGAGAAGTGATGAAATGAATGGGGAATGAATGGGTAGAACGAGAGGAAGTGCAAAAGAACTGAAGAACTGGGAGATAAGGACAGTTGATGTGCCATTGGTGTGAATGTGCTCAGGTGCAGAGAACGCTGAAGTGGTCTCCAGGGTTATTTGTATCTTCCTAACTTTCGACGATGTTGTATTTATTTGGTTTCTGGGGTGAGTAATGCTGTCTGTCTGTGTTTCATGTGTAGTTTGTGTTTGCCTGCCTGTGCTGGATGTTGACGAGTATTTGTGTTTTCCATGTGACAGAATATGGCTGGTGTTTGATGATGCTGGGGCTAGCGGATAGGATCCAGAAGGATGGTATGCCACTGTGTGGGCTGAGTTAGGTAGGTAACAGTGTCTGATGCTATCGGTTTGTGCGCTGCAGGCAATTTGTAAGCGTAGTATATTTGTGTGTGAGATGCAGCCAGTGGTGCTTGCTTGACTTATATTCCTAAATGTGTCAGGGTGTTTTATGGGCTTTTGTTTTCTTATTGATGTATGCATGGTGATATACTGGTGTACTGCTTGCGCTGATATAAATATATGTGTGTGTATTTGACACTGTTCCTGCTGATAGAAACAGAGGTGGGTCTATCAAATGATGTGTTCATGTGTGCTGAAAATCATGAGTAAGCAGTCAGGTGTCTGTGCAGGGTAGATATGTGCAGATATTCAGCAGGCGTTTGTGCAAGGGTCAGTGTTCACCGGGCCGTACAGAAACGCCTTTGCTGTGTGCTCGTGAGCGGTGGTACAGGCTGAGTGTAGCTGATGGGGCTGAGCGATGTTGTCTGAAACATCGCATAGGTGTGCAACGTGGCTGTACAGCACACGAGGGAAAGCCAGCACCTTTCCCTTCAGAGAGGCTGAGTTCTTGGGGGTCTGTGCAAGGTGATGCAGCAAGGTGTGAGAAATGTGACACGAGCGTGTGTGCAGCAGACTAAGTGTAGTGGGGGCACACAGAGTGAGATGCTATGTGTCTGTCTGATCATCATCCAGGTGCTTTGCCCTGCACCCAGATGCTGTCTCCTTTTTGTACCCCATGGGACTTCTTGGCTCTTGAGGATGCAGGCTGCCCTCTCTCCATCCTTCAAATCCCTTTCCATCTGTCTGTCTGCTCGGCTGCCCATGTCCAGCTGCCTGTTTCAGCGATGCTGATCCGCCCCGGCTCGCTCGCACCCCACGCTGCCTGTGGACTCAGCAGCTGTGCATCACTCCGTCCCTCCCACACACGCACATTCGCGCGCGCACACACACACACTCACTGGATCTTCATCTGTGGTATATTCAGTTGCCATTGGAAACCTAAGAAAGAAGTGAATCTAGCCTCCAAGTCTTAAGCTGGTGTTTTTGTTTTTTTTTTTTTTTTTCCTCCCTTTTCTCCTCGCAGAAAGCAAAGTCTCTCGCAATGAATCCACGGCAGCTTCGATTGAGCGGTGAGCTGGAGCACCTACACACAGGCCACTCCTCGATGTGACTGCAGAGAGGCCCTTGCCAGTGCTGGGAGAGCAGAGCTGTGGATTTACCCCCCCATGCAACCGTGTCCCCCCCGGCACCACGAGGTAAGCGAGCCCTGGCACGGCCGCCCACATCTCCCTCCTGCTTCTTCCCCAGAGGTGCGAGGGAGGGGAGAGGGAGAGGGAGGGGAGAGGTTTCCATTCTGAAACCCCAGCAGTGCAGGGCTTCTCCCTTCCAGCCTATCTGTGAGGTGGTCAGGCTTGCAGGCTTGCGCATGGTAGGTGGAAATGCAGCGGGGTCATTCTGCACAGTCCCCTCCTTTGCCATTCTGCCTTTGCACACACCTACCTGCTCCTCTCCCTGTGGCATTTTTCCTCCCAGTTCCTGGTATTTGGGGAGAAAGGGCAGCCAGGATGATGCTGCAGAGACATGGAGGAGGAGGCAGCTGCTCCGACCCAGCAAAGCTTGGGTCCCCTCAGGGCTGCATCCTGCAGCAGAGGAGGAGCGGGCATCGCACTGCTGGCTGTGGGGCAGGCAAGGTTTACCTCTCCTGCTTCACCTCACTGATATTTTGGGCATTTCCATTAACTGAGGAGTGTGCTGGCCTCCAATTTCCAGCTCGATCCCTTCCCTGGTACCTGGCCCAGCTTGGTGCTGTTTTTTGGATGCTTGTTGTCCCTGCTTATCTGCTATCCCCTGGTGCTTCAGTCCAGCAGCAAGGGGGGTTTTCCTGCAGGAACCCATCTGTTTCATAAGCCAGGAATGCCACTTGCCATGCACAGGAAGCAGAGGGGCCCTGTGCCCAACCTGACCCAATTTGGGGTGCAAAGCCCAGGCCCCCACTGCCTGCAGTGCCTTCAGTGCCCTTTCCCACTGGAGAAGACAGGACGATCAGCTGTGCTACTTCCATGCTCTATTTTTGTGCTGTAGTGTGAGGAACGGAATGGAGTGAGGAGCAGCTGTTTCTCCCTGTGCCTGGCCAGGCCCCATGAGCGGCTTTGGGAGGGAAGGTTTGGGGGTTCGTACCTGACAGTCTGCGATTTAAGGTTCTGCACAGTTGATCCTCGTTTTTTGGAGTCAGGGGCTGCACCATTTCTCTCAGAAGCCCTTTGCTGGCATCCCCTTTATGTCCATCCCATCCCCTCTACAACCATTGCTCTCCAGCTGTTCCTCTTTTGGGGTACCTCTCTGCTGCCTGTCCCTTCTTCAGCAGCATCCTTCCTTCCCTTGGAGCACGCTGTACAAGAGCTCTGCTGGGCTGACGCTCCTGGATGTTGTTGCCAGCTGGCAACACCACCAAGCGATCTTTTCCCCCGTGATTCACGCCAGCCAGGCTGAGCACACACATGAGTGCACATGTGTTGCAGGTGACGGAGGGACCATGGTGCTACTGATGTGTCACTCATGGCTGGGGTCTAGCAGGGAGCGTGATCGCACAGTCACATTTGATGTTGTTATTGGGGAGTTTACAGAAAGCAAGCTCCTCCCAGTTGGAGCCTTTTTGGCATTGGTTAAATTCCTCACCCCTCTCAGGACTTGACTTTGGCATGGACTCAGGGTGGACAAGACAATAAATCCAGCTCTAGGGAGCTTGGTGTCAGGTCAAAACTGCTGCGGCTACATGGTGGAAAATGCTGATCCAGTATGAACTCACTCCACCGGTTCAGATTTGTTTAGAAAACAATGTTGGCTTAACTCTCTGCTGGCAAGGTTTATGTTGCAGTGGGTGTTATCTGTCTGCACCACTTTAGTTTGATGCTGGCTCCAATGTTGTTTGTCCTTCCACATCTTGCACATGTTCAGGACTGTGTGTGTGCTGACAAATCTGACAGATGCAATTGCATGCTGCAGCCAGCCTGGTTCAGTCCCTCTTGTCCGGCAAGCTGATTTGAGAGGGAGTTGAACTGCAGTTTAAGCAGGGAGCAGTCTTCATCTCACCCCAGGAACTTCTACTCCTTTCAGGAATGTCAACATCCCTTGTCTCCCTGGTGCCTGGAGGAGTGCTGAGCAGCAGGGCAGAAGACCAGCTCTCTATTTCCACGTCTCCTAGCCCCACAGGGGGTTCAGGAAGACCCTAGAGAGACAAGCATGTCCTCTGCTGATGGCCTGGCTCTCCTGAAGGGCTGTTGAGTGGTGCCTTGCTTCCCAGTGAGGTCACCATGCTATGTATCGGTTTCCTCTACCATTAAGTGGAGTGGTCTGCTTTGGACTGCAGAGAGGGATGCTATAGGGACAGAGATGTGCAGCCTGTGGGCTCCTTGCTGGCCTGGCTATGTGCTGATCATCGTGTGGAGATGGACACTGGAGGAGAATTTATAATGACCGGGCGCCCGTGCCAAGGCCGAGGTGGTGATGCACTCAAGCCTCCGTTTGTTTGGGAGGAGAAAGGGAGCTTGTGGCTCGTCACTGTGGAAACAGAGTGGGGATTCATCAGCAGAGGTTGGGCCTCTTGGCTGGGCCTCCCCGAGCTGCTGTGGCTTGAGCATCACAGGAGCCAAGGGGACCCTGGTACAGGCTATGACAGGCGTGGAGACAGACCAGGCACCCCTGGGTCCAGCACCCTGTTGCTCAGACACGCTGAGTGGATGGGAACAGCCCCATGGTGCACACGTGTGACAGAGGAACTCAGCCTTGCAAGGTGGAGCAGCTGGGTGGGGTACGTGCTGCCTCCATGCCTCCTCCTGCAGGAAGGCTTGGTGTGTGGGGCGGGCTGTGGGCCCAGACCTTGTGTGGAGTGGTGGGAGGTGGCCTCTTGCTCCCCTTCCTTGTCCCTGGAGGGACTGATGGGAATGTCCCTGCTCTGAACTGGAGTTAGTGGAGCTTCGGAGGGGTTCACAGGCTCTGGAAGATACATGCAAAAGTGTGATTTGCCTTCAGGCTGCTTCTGAGAAATATTTATGGCCACATTACCTCACATAGGCAGTGGCTGCAAGGAATGAATTCAGCCAGCTGCAGGAGGCTGACTTTGCTCTGCAATTGCCCCATTAATATCTTTCTTGAGAACTGAACAGCAGCAAATAAATGAGGGAGGTTTTATGGGAGCTTCTCTTCCTGTTTTGCAAAATACATCTGAGCATGCCCCATCCCTGGAGATGTTCAAGATGGATCCCGGGGCAGCCTGACCTGCTGGGTGGCAGCCCTGCTCATGGCAGAGGCTTGGGGCTCAGTGAACTCTAAGGTATTTTTCAATTCAATCTATTCTATGATTCCATGTGTCCATCAGTTAAGATGGGTACACCAGGCTTGACAAAGGGTGTAGACTGATTTCCTATTGCTATTTGCAGTGAGAGAATGTGGTAGTTTGCAGAAGGTCTTCAGAAGCTTCACTGCTGGTGCTAGTTTGCAGATGGTGTTGCAGGTGAATGTGTGAACACGTGCCTGCAGCTGGGCACATGCTCATTGTGATGTATCTGGGACACAACCATGTAGCTGTTTTTTGCTTATTATGAGCTTCCTCCCTGTTTGTGTGTTGTGGGACCAATGGGTGGCACAGCTTGAAGTCAGTGGTGCATCAGGGCCATCAGGCTGTGCCCTGAGCTGAACTCTCTTGTTCTAAGGCCAGCTAGCATGGAGACAGTTATTGAGAACCAGCCTGGCACAAAGGGAGAAACACACATATAATGGAGCTACTTATTTGAGTTCCCCAGCATTTCCCATTGCATTTCATGTCTTGGGGCTGAATCACAGTTGAAAGGCAATCAGTGGAGCTAACAGCTCTGCATTGTTCTGCTTACCTTCTGATTTACTTCTTTTCATCCTCGCTAGGTTTCATCTCCTCCCAGGTTCGTGCATCCCCCAGCACTGAGGTCGCTTTCTTTTTGTTGCACCATGGGCTGTATATAATAAAGCTAGCTCTGCTTGTGCCCTGAATCTTCTGGGGTCAAGGTGGAAATCACTATTTAGCGAGAGACCCAAACAAATGAGCAAAACTAGCCTGGTCGGTCAGAATAAGGTGGAAGTTATCCAAGAAAACTCACACTGATCAATTCCAGTCACCTCCTGTGTTTAAAGTGACTCAGTATCTCCATTTTTAGGATGTTGCTGGGTAGCTGAATTCTCTTATGATTTCTCTTATATCAGTCGTCCCTACCAACAGTGTTTGTGAGATTCTTCCGTATCTGCTTAGATAAGGAACTGTTGGAAACTATGCTGGCAGAATAATGGGTGCTGGGACAAAGCCAATCCTAAAAAAATAACAACAAAAAAACCTCCCACAAAACCTTCCCCCCTTCCCTGAACAATAAGTTATCAAGTCCAGATGGTTAAATCTGAGAGTTTGGAAGGAGCTTAAGTGATTGAGCTGCTAACAAAAATATGCAATCTCTTGTGGAAAAAAAAAAAAGCAACTGATTCGGGGAATTGCAGAAGACCAAATGTTGTACCTATATTTAAAAAAAGGCTCCAGCAATGATCTGGGGAATTAAAGATCAGTAAGCTTTGCATCTGTATCTGGGAAACTGGTGGGAATTATAATTAAAAAGCAACACTGAAGACATCTGGAACATTGCAGCCTGATAGGGCCTAACCAGTGTGGGTTCAGCAGAGGAAAACTGCATCCTGCTAATCTCCTACAACTCTTTGAATGTGTCAATAAAGCAGCGGATAAAGGAGAACCAATTGATATAATGTATTTAGATTTCCAAAAGGCTTTTGAAAGATCCTACACAAGAGCTACTAAAGAAGCTAAGCACTCAGTGAGAGACAAAATATTGACATAGATCAAAAAAAGTGAGTAAGAGACTAGAAGAATGAGGGGATTAAACAGCCGAGTTTCACCATGGCAAGAGGTTAATGTGGCCTCCAGGTTTTCTTCCAAATCCCATGTGATTTAACGTATTGCTTAATGATGTGGAAAGGTGGGAGGAGAGAGGTGCTGTACGAGAATTTGCACGCAAGACAAAATCATTAAGTTAGATGAGGCCAGAAAGGGTTGTGGGTAACTCTGTGGAAAGAGAACTCTGTTAAATCAAATGTGCTGCTCTCTGGTGATCAAAACACAGTGCTGATGCATTCAAAGCAATGGGCATTGCAGGGCAGCCTTGCACTCCTTTAGACACGCTGCAAGGTCCTGAATGAAGTGTACCAGCATGGGTAGATGTCAGGGAGCTCACTGCAGAGCTCTGTTCCGTGTTCTCTTATCCTTAAACAGACAAGGTAGCTGTTGGCTGTGGAGATGGTGGGTAGGCACTGCTCTGCAAGACTCTCGGTACATCTGTGGTGCTCTGAGCTGGCATCAGCCTGCTTCCAGGGAGACTCTGAAGAGTTCAAATTGTTCAGGATTTCTCATGGAAAACCTATGGACATCCCCAAGTGAAGAGATAAAGAAGGCAAAGATTTAGGCAGCAGAGTGGAAGTCTTTGTTGGCAAAATAGAATTGAGAATTGTGAGTACCCTGATCACACGGGAGTGAGGGAATGCACAGTGAAATCAAAATGCATAGTGTTGAGATTCATATAGTTGGTCTTTGGAGTGCTATGTCATGAGGTAATGTCAGAAACAGGAATTTAGCAAGGTTCATAGCGGTTTTTTTTTGCATATTTTTGAAGTGAGCAAGAGTACATGAATGGGCTTCAATAATGGACAAGCCCAATTCTGCAGCCTGAACCTTCAGGTTTAGTCTTCAGAGCCTGTAACTCTAGAAGACAAAGGGAAAATGAAGATAAGAGCATGCTGTCTTTCTGGTGTCTGCTTTGAGTTTTTCCACCTTTTCCATCAAAATATCTAGTGATGACATCCATGAGACATAGTATATATATCTCTGTTCTGGTATGGTTGCTCCCCAGTGTACACTCTACCTTAACAATGTCCTTAGAATGAGAGCAGGGGCCTTCTTCTCATGTCTTGACTCTTCCAAGCATCGCTTCTGTTTGGGAGCATTCACAAGGTCAGGGAAGAATGGAATCACCTTATTTCCTCACCTAAACTGATATAATCCTGTCAAAGTCAATAGGAAAGCAGAGTTTTCATCCTGTGAACTTAAACTCAGTTGAAAACCAAGCAACATGCACACACAGAATTCAGCAACTGCATCAATCCTTGAAAATGCCTGAGGTCACAGACCTCAGCTGGAAAGTTCCCAGACATTACTGGGAGACTGCCCGTGATTTCACATCCCGCCTGAGCCGAGCACCAGGGGAGGTTCAGGTTAGATATTAAGAAAAAGTTATTATCCAAGAGAGAACAGCTTCCCAGGGAGGTGGTGGGGTCACCGTCCCTGGAGGTGTTCCAGAACCATGGGGATGTGACATTAAGGATGTGGTCAGTGGGCATGGTGGGGATGGGCTGACTGTTGGACTGGGTGATCTTAGAGATTTTTTCCAACCTTAACGATTCTGTGATTCTAAGTGCAGAGCCAGGATAAACAGGCATTGCATCCTTTCCATGAACTAGGCCAAGCTGGAGCTCAGCAGCCAGATTCTGTTGGGCGCGAAGGGAGAAGGAGGAGAGAAATCCCTGAGCCTATAGAAACTTTGAAACTTTACCTGATTATCTGCTCTCCTCTTTGGTGCAAAGAGCTGAGTAATTTCCTCTTCCCTGTTCTACAGAGTTCCCTAGCCAGGAGCGTGGTCTCATTTCTTGAGAATATTTTTTTTTAATGAACACACGATACCGGATGCTGAAGCCACTCACTGCTTGGCTAGCTTAAGTCTATACAGAGTTTGATTTCTAGCTCTATGTGTGTAGCAGTCTCCTCATTAGTATGTTTCCTTCCTGGGCAGCCCACAGGGTGTGAGTGGAGTGACTCCTTGCACAGGGAAATGTTTTTAAGCCAGGAAAACAAACACTGAGGATCATCTTTGCGTGCCGCTCTTGGCTGGATCCCTGAGCGCTCTTGTATTCTTAGAGCTGTGAATTTTTTTTTTGGTGGATAGCTCAGAGCTACACCCACTGCAGCTGATGCGGATAGAGTGAGGGCAGCCAGGCACACATCCCAGTAACTGAGAAATCTGGGGTCACTGTCACACCTTTCCATGGGGATAAAATCTTCTGCGCTGCCAGAGGGAACTTTGGCAGCGTTTAAATGCTGACATCATCCCAGCCCCTGTGAACTTCTGGGGTTGAAGCGACATCTCCAGCACTTCTGGAATCCAGGAGCTCAGGGCTGTGGGGGCTGAGAGACGCTGATGTCACCTCAGCTGCGTGCCAGCAACCCCAAGGCTTGAGAGACTGCTTGATCACCACGACCCTATTACAGCACCTAAAAAGACCTCTGGGATCGGGAGATGATTGCATCTCTCTGCTCCGTTACTTCAACCGATGAACCTCCAGGGCGAAGCAATAAATGCACCATTTCCGTAGTATTATAGCACTTGGAAACCTCACTCACTGACTCACAGCTTTCTGCCCCACTCCACCACCTTCCACTCATCCTGGCACCCAGCCACATTCTCTGCTGAGGTGTAGCTGGATAATCCTTGTGCTTTTACAGGACCGAGCTGTGTGCAGCTCTGAGATGAAACCCCATTACCTCCTCACTTGTTACAGCACTGGTGAACATCAGTGCCACGACGCATTTGCTGTCCTTTTGCTCTGCGAGTGCAGCGAGGGACCACTGCAGTAGACATCTCCACTCTTAATACAACATCTGTGAAACTCTGGTGCTGCTCTGCTATGGCAAATGATCTCCTCTTTACTCTTACAAGGCGGGAACTCATCTCACACTGTTACTGATGCTTCAGAAGACAGCTGAGCACCTGGGAATGGCCATGTCAGATCAGCGACTGGAGCTTACCCATGGGAAAGGGAATGCGTTGAATGTCTGGTCAGCGATCCTGGCATTTAGAAAGAACAAATTAATTTCTCAGACGCCCTAGAGAGGTGGAGTTCCGTCATGTTACAAACCTGACTCGTAGATTCTGGGGAAAATCCTAAAAGCTTTTGGTAATAGAGGTTTTAGTGAGTTTAATGCCGATGGAATTAAAAGTCTCTAGGCACTCATTGTGAATGGATTTACATCAGGGAGATTAGAAAAGGGAAAACATTATTGGTGTCCAGGAAACTCAGGAGAGCAGCTGTCAGCTGGTTTGGATGGAAGGCTCCCCAGTGGACAGTCCCTCTGGCCATCGTACAGCACATGGTGTACAACCTGTGGGGTCGGCTCACATGCTCACAGCCTGGGACATGTCCTATGAGTCACTTCTCACATAAACTCTCACAGTGGGATGTTTGCACCAGCTGTCTTGTACAGACACACTGAATGTGAGTGAGTGCAGTGATGGACTCCCCATTTTGGTTGCACCCATATGTCCAACCCAAGCACTACTGCCTTTCCTAGTGTGTTCATCACCTTTCATTTGTGCAGAGGAGTGTGGATGGGGACCACACAGCCTCCTCCCTGCATTCACAGACTCACCACATGGCAAGGACTGGAGTCTTTCTCTATCCCATTTCTTTCCATCAGAAATGCAACTGAGTATGAAGCTATGGTGCACAACTTATAACGCAGTGCAGTTAAAGTAGAAGTTAAATGAGAATGCTGAAAAATTTTTTTTTTGAGTCTTAGTAAATTCAGACCACATCCAGCTCACAAAATTCTCAGGCTTCAACTTGTCACAGGCTGGGAGAGTAACATGGGGAGGCATCACCATATGTTTTTCAGGTTCTCCTCTTTTTTCCAAGACTTCGATTTAAGTGGTGGAGAGGGACTCCTGGGGCCAGATGGCTCTTGTCTGTGCTCATAGGTAAAAAAGGTGGGATCCTCAAGGGCCTGGCCGTTCTTGGGCTTCCTTCTGGAGCTAGTTTTCCATGGCTGTGCTTTTTGCTGAGGGACTGTAGAGGCAATAGAAGAAAAGATGCAAAAGGATCAACAGAGAGAGTGAGAAGGGTTTTGGCCTTAAGAACATGAGCTTGTTGTGCTCTTCTCAGGGCAGCTCTGAGAGCTGATTTGTCTGCTGCCCCTCTTGTTATTTCTCTCCAAAGTCCTCATCACTTGAGAGCAGAGATCAGCGTTAATTTACACTGACTTTCTCCTTAAGTGAGACATCTTCAAGCTGAGGAGTCAATTCAAATCCTGATTCAAGGATCTTTATCTCCTCAAGCCCAGGAGAGCTGGGAGTTGAGGATTTGCTAAAGCAGAGAGTTCTTTGCCCTTCTGGGGATAGGCAGGAGAAAGAACATGTGCCTCACCAGGGCAGGGAGCTGAGCAGGGACAGATGGAAAGGAAGGACACAAGCCTGACAGTGAGATATCCCTTGACACTGCAGACAGCAGGATGTCCTCTCTCTTCTGGACTTCATCACCTAAATGCTTGCAAGCACCACCTTTCCCAGCACGCCAAAGGCAGAATTACCCTGGCTAAGCAAGGTGAAGATGACATACTGTCCACAGCACACAGCACGGATCTAAGGTTCATGCTATCCTTCCTCTTCCTATGCAGCATGGGTGGCTGCTGGATGGCTTCAGGGCTCCGGGGGAGGGAAGGCAGGACTGTTGGAGTGGTTGACATGCCCTCAAAACATTGGTGCCACGCACTGTGTGCCAGTGACAGTGCAGGCTGGATGTCATTGGTGTCCCTCTCAGTGTGTGTGTAGATGCCTTCAGGGAGTCCTCATAGGAGGAGGAAGTGGGAGAAAGGAAGGAGGGAGAGAAGAAGGGTGAGCAGTCTCGGTGCCTCCCCAGGGGTCCCTGCTGTTCTGGCAGTATGTGGTGTGAGCACAGGAGTCAGAGGGGGAAGGCAGGGAGGGGGATGCTCTGCTGACAGGCTGGCACCCTGCAAGGAAGCAGCAAGAGAGTGGGCATTGTGGCAGACAGCCCTTTTGCTGGGCACGGGAGCTCCCATTTGTCAGCTGGGAGGTGAAGTGTGGAAAGAATAAGATTCTTTGAAATGTAGTGCAGGATTTATGTCCAAGAAACATGTAGACATGGTACTTAGGGACATGGTTTAGTGGACGATATTGGTGGTATGTGAACGGTTGGAATGGATGACTTTTAGAGGCCTTTTCCAAACTTAATGTTTCTATGATTCTATTATTTAGAAGGAAAGATGTTAATATAGTGATTAGAGACATAGCAGTGAGCAGTGATAGGTCATCAGTGATGTCAGGGCAAGAACTAGAGCTATCTCTGGAATTCCTGGCGTATTCTTTAGTGGGGAAGCAAGTAAGTCTGTTAGCCAGTCCCGGAAGGTACGTGATCTGGCCCTGCCAAGGTTGTGTTTGTCCTGCATCTGAGCTGCTGGGCTTGCAGGCTCCTGCCTTTGGATGGCTACACAGCCTGCTTGGGACACATTTCTGTGCAGCATGCATTGACAGTGACAGAAGCTGTGTGTCTCAGTAAAGGGAGATACTCCAGAAATGACTCTGCAACCAGCACTACAAAACCCTTTTTGTCCTTCCTGCACCTGGGGTAAGAGAGTTTCCATACCATCACTGTCCTTCTTGAGGCACCTCACTTTCTGTCTGCCACCAACACAAGGAGAATGTGAGTGAAGGTGCCTTCACTCCTGGCTGTTGTAACAGGCAGGCAGGATTTGTCCTCCCCCCTCCCTGCCCCATAAACAGCGGGCACTGTATATTCCCAGGCAGAACACTGCTTCTGGAGGACATCTAGCACAACTAACTCATCATGACAACCAGCAGCAACTTGAGGCTGCATTCACAGAGCTGTTTGTAGAATCACGCCAGCCCTTCAGCACAAGATGTACAAGTGCAGTAAGCCCTGCCACCATAGCAAAAGCTACCTGAGGGCTTTCAATTGAATAGACCTCACCTATGGCTCCCATCTTCCTATTGAGACTGACTAGCAGAGATTCAAAGTCCTCTCACTCACATGATTAGCAGTGTTCATAGTTATCTGACTGTCCTGTGCATGGAACTGTATCTTCAGTTGAAGACAGTTGCGTGGAGATTGGAGGCCAAGTGCATCTTTAATGAAAGAGGGGAGATTTAAACTGGTTAAAACGAAGGAATTTTTTATTACAGGAGTGGTGAGGCATCAGAACAGGTCACCCAGAGAGGTGGTGGCTGCTCCATCCTGGAGACATCTAAGGTCAGGCTGGAGGGGCTCTGAGTACCCTAATCTAGCTCTGGGGGCGTGCTGTTTATTGCAAGGAAGTTGGACCAGACATTTTAGGGTCCCTTCCAATTCAAATGATTCTATGATTTTATGGTTATGATGCCTGCAAATCCATGTGGATGCCAGCATAATTTGTATTACCTGCACCATGGTGGCCTTTTATACTCTAATAACACAAGAAAGGATGATCAGGGGCTGATTTTTCATGGGGAGCTGCCTTTGGGCACCACTATTTTTGCTTCGTCTTTGGAGTTGGTGAGCCTGGTTGTGTTGCAGAGTGACATGCATGAGGAAAACAGCCACTGAGCTGGAGGACCCATGAGGCTGTATCATGATGTAGTCAACAAAGTGAGCTGCTTGTTGTTGCTTTGAAGTAATCATATGACAGTTCGATGCTTTATTTAAAGCACTGGGTACAACTTCCTTAGTCTTCTTTCCCAAGCACTTCGAGGCCAACCAATGTATTAATAAATTAGAGGGATTAAAATAAACAGTGCTTTGAAAATCATTAGGCATCCCAAATGCCTGGAAACAAACAGCAGTTGAAATAAAAATATAAAATGCAAATAGGCTAAGAATTGGGCCATAAAATGTTGTAGCCTAGACCTGGGGTAGCTTTGGGAATGAAAAATGTGCTTATTCCCTTGATTCTCTGGGTTGGGACAGAAGTAACACTGTGGTACAGTGAACAGGGAACGGTGCCTGCCCCTGTTCCAACAGTGGTATAGAGCCAGCCCCACCAGTGCCTTTACTGGCTTCAGAATACGGTTGTGGGGAGATGAGACCATGAGCACCAGCCACAGGGCTGGAGCTGAGGCAAGATCTGAAGGCTGCAGACTGGAGACCATCTGGGTGAGCAGCTGTCCTAGGCAGATCCTTCTGCTACTCTTGGTCCTGACCCTCACCCTCCAGGCACTGCATACCCAATTCTCTCCTCCTCACAGCTCACTGCTTTTCCCACTCCAAGTCCTGCTCCTCCTTCCCTCTCTGGAGATCCAGGGGCTGACACAGCCAATTTGCACAGCATCCATTTCATTTTCTCTCAGTGCTACCAAACTGGTCTCCCAAGTGCTCAGTGGCCACATCAGCAAAGATGCTGCCAGGACCATGAGAGAACATGTTCCCTAGTCAACTTTCTTCTTTCTGAATCCTTCATTGCTGTGACCTGCCTTTTGTTGTCAGCCAGTTCAGAGACACACCATAATGGCACTGTCCCAGAGACATCTTGTGGAGTATGATCAGTAGATGAGAGTGTGCTGGTGACCTGATGGTTTGGGTGGTGTTTATAGCAGGGCTACCTGAAGCAGAGACGTTTGGGAACTGCATTAGGGTAACACACACCTTCAGCGTGTTTAAAAACTGGTGAAGTCCTGCTTAAGAAGTGAAAGCAATCAATCTTGATCACGAGGCATTGGCACAGGCTGCCCAGGGAGGTGGTGGAGTCACTGCCCTTGGAGGTGTTCCAGAACTGCATAGATGTGGCACTGAGGGCCGTGGTTACTGGGCAGCATTGGCGGTAGGTGGATGGTCAGACTGGATGATCTTGGTGGTCTTTTCCAACTTTAACAATTCTATGATTCTATGTGGCTGTAGGATGATTTTAGACCAGAGAAGCACAAAAGAATCACAACTGGCCAGTGCTCCCAGCCCAGCAGGGAAGGCGGATATCCTGTTTTCCATGCAGTTGTTAGAGATCCTGTGTTCATGCAGGAGGTATTCACCGCCTGCTGACTGAGCATCCTGTCGGCACTTGGAGAAGATTGTGTACTGCTGAGGAGAAGGAGGAGGGGAGCATCCATGAGAAGCCTGCCTGATTCAGGAATTGCCCGGACCATCTTGAGTTCCTCTTGCGTGACAGACTTATCAAGCATCACTGGCCAGGGAAAAAGCCATCAGACAAAAGGAGAAAGCTGGCTTAGGAAAAGGTAGAGCATGGCTGATAATTGAATATCTTTCCTGCCTGGCCAGCATGCTGTGAGTGGAAGGCATTGTGAGGCCAAGTGCCTGCCACTGCCAAGGGACTTTTCCCCTCTATGCAGCCACTGGGATTTCTAATCCAGGCTGGGTAGGACAATGCTGTCATGTTAGTAATGGTATAACTCTCTTAGCAGTCTACCGGTGTGACAGAGCCACAAAGAGAACAGTGTAGGCTGAATATGCACTCATGCTTGCTAAGCCTGTAATCCCAGCTTTGATTCTCTCTCCCTCCCTTTTGATTTTTTTCTTTTTTTTTTTTTTTTCTCTATGATAATCAGTTCAAACTTATTAAGAGTGATTCACCAGTTGTCTGTTTATCTTTCCTCAGTGTGGCATCCAATTTGGATTGTACAGAGGAGGAAGGTGAGGGAGAAGGAAGAAATGAGAGAGGAAAGGGGAGCCTGGAGGGTGTCCTTGTTTCCGCTCTCCATGGAAACTAAGGCTGCTATATTTCTGTGAACCTGAAAATTCTTGCTGTTATTTCAACCCATGGTCAGAAGAGATTGGTGATCAGCCCCGTCCCCCTGTTTGATTTAGACTTTCTGTGGCTTTCTTACTGAAGGTTCAGCAGTTGTTGGCATCTGATAGGAAGCATTTGGTGGTCTGTGGGATGGAAGGAGGCCAGGCACATGAGTTCCCATGACCTTACTAGATTATGCTGCGACTGATGCATTCACATGAGACAAGGCAGTGATGGGGCTAAGCCCCTCCAAAGCTGTATCTGGTAATTTCACCTGAGACTATGTCTGCACTTCCAGAAAACTGATTCCTTAGCAGATCCCAGCAGACCCCAGGATGTTCTCCAACCCAGGCAGCTGCAAAGACCTGTTCTTGGCCCAATTCCAGTACATCTTTCTCTGCATCCAAACCCTTTCGACTTTGTATGCTTAGAAATCTGAGAATCTCTTCTCAGAAGTCGCTTGGGCAGGGCAGTAGGACTCACAGCTGGGCCACGCAAGGCAAGTAGAGAGAATTGCTGGATATTCACGTGAAGTCTTCTGCTGTCTTTGCCATGGGCATTCGCTGGCCAGAGTCACATCTCTGCCAGCCACAACACAGGTGCTTCTCTGGAGCCTCCTCCCTTCTTGTCTCCAGGGGTTGGCACAGCTCTGCCCTTTTGCTCTGTGCTGCTGGCAGCTGTGCTTTTGGCCGGGTGACACTGAATGCTGTAGACATGGAGCAGGTCACTTGGAATAAGCATTTAAGTGTTGGTTGGTGCATGGGAGGATAGTGAACAGGAGAAGGCAGAAAGGTCAGATAAACTACAGGCCTACAGGACAAACTACAGGACAATTATGGAGGAGCACTGAAGGACTAGCCTTTTCCTTAATCTCATCTAAATATCATGTACCTATGGCTCACTGGGGCAAAACTGTCCTGAGCCCCAGACAGCTGTGTCCAGGTGACACAGCCCCATACGTGCTGAGGCAGCTCAGTATGGAGGAGGCAGCTCCCAATGGATCTGTGGGTCAAGGCAGTATGTGTGTTACTCTCTAAAGGGATGAGTGATGGTCAAAGCATGATGCAATGCAAGACCAATGAAGTACTGCTCATCTTTCAAGCTGTGTTCTTCTGCTGTTCTCTGTGTGCCTCTTCTCAGTTCTTACTCTTTCTCATGTGCTCATATCACCTCTCTTTCCCTCACATTTGTGCTTCATGCACAGTTCAGTGAAAATAATCCATACATAACCCTCCATTCTCTTTTCTCTTTCTCACTCATTCTTTCTTCCCGTCTCTCACCAGCTCTCTGTTGCTCTCTCTGCCAATTTATTCTTCTCTTTCCTCCCACACTCTGTCCTCGTTTAATCAATCTTAGCATAGGCCTGTTTTCCACCAGAGTTGCTGTTTCATGCTTACTCTCATGGAGGGAGGGTGGGCAGGCATGTGGTTAAGGTTCCAGGTAGGGGATGGAGAGCTAGGCCACGACTTCTCGGTGATGGGCATGGCTGAGTCATGTCTCTCAGTCCATGGTTTGTCTCCCTCTTTCCAACACAGCAATATAGAAGCTATAATTGAGTCTACTGTACCTAGATGTTGTAGGACAGAGGTCTGTGAAACTTCTGAAAGTGAGCTAGAGCTCTTTGGATAGAAAGCTGGTTTGCCTTTGGTGTCCAACTAAGCCCAGAGACCTGTGCCCAGACTGACACATTGAAAGCCCATTTTCTGCCCTTCCCATTGTCCTATTTAAAAATTTTGCACCATCCTGCTTGTGATGAGAAGTTACTGCAGGGGAAATGACTGACACGAGTCAGCCATGGTGTGTTCTGTGGTGATCCAGGTCTTTATTCCCTGAGCATCCCCGGAGAATAAAGACAACTCTTGTTCCAATGGATACTACCATTGCCAACCAATGACACCAACTCTATTCCCTTCCAACTCCTTTTTACTCCTTTTCTTGTTCTACCTATGGCTTTCTTTGGGTCTTTGCGGTTTTTTTTTTTTTTTTTTTTTTTTTTTTTTTTTTTTTTTTTTCAGTGTGCTATTCCCCATTCCCTCTGGGAGCACAACACCAGGGCCTGCCTTGCTTGCTGGCTGTGGAGGGCTGGCCTGAAGGTGCCAGATGCTCGCACCTCCTCGGTTCTCCTGGGCAGAAGTTGCCATGGGAGACAGGGAGAAAAGAAAAGTGCCTTCCCCAGCTAGAAGCCTTCTATTGAGTGGAGAACACCCCCTTCTTGTGTTCCTTCCTCCCCCAGCCCCCCTTCAGAGAGTGCTCTGCAGAAAGCTGCCTTTGAAGCCCCTTAATTAGTGTCCTGCGTGTCCTGAACGGAGCCCTTCATTACCACCAGCACGAGGCACAAATTGGCATGTGTTTCAGGTTTGGGCTCAGCGCCAGTATTTTGTTCCACTCCCCTCCCTCCAAACCTCTCCAGCTCCCCTCCTCTTTGACACACACGCATGCACACACTCACACTCTCACAGAAAAAAATACATATACATGCCAAATATGCCAAAAAAGAGACACCCTGCCTTTCCAGCATCCCAGATTTGTTGGGAAAAAGAACAAAAACAAATGGAAAAGGTCACCACTCTCCTGCCTCTTCTTGGCTTGCTTTTGCTCTCCTGGCCCTCCAGCATATGCAACTGCAGGTTGGGGGTCATTATCAGCCCCAGAGTATCTCTCACAGCCTGTGGATGTGCTCCAAGGGTGCTAATTAGTGAGAGAAGGGCTGATTAGGTTAGAAATTAAGTGCTTATTTTTTCTCTCTCGCTCTCCCTTTTTGTTTTCTTTTTTTTTTTTTTTTCTTTTCTTTTTTTTTTTTTTTTTTGGTGTGTGTGTGTGTATGTGTAAAAAATAATGGAAACAGATGGAGCCTCAGGAATGATGGGGGAAAAGGCAGCCAGGAGTCAACTGATGCCCACTTCACCCCTCCACACATGGGCTGTGGGTACCCAGTTGTTTTGCAAGCTCACAGACCTCCTGTAGCACATATAACAACACTACACATGCCCTGTGGCTGTCTGATCCTCTTTGGGACTGAGGAGATCCTCCTTGCTCTCCAAGCTCATCCCTAACCCCTTTGTATTCTTCTGTTGGTTTTTATTTTATTTTATTTTATTTGCATGTTTTGATTTGCTTTTTCACCTCAGTGTATTTCAAGCAGCAGTATTTACGTTGTGGACATCATGATGTTTCACTGCTTCCCCTTGTCTTTGTAATATTTTAGACCCCATGTTCATTGACCCCCCCTAGAGGCATTCTACCTCAGAGGATCTCATATAAAACTCTTCTGCGTCTCCAGCTCTCCAGCAACCAGCTCAGAGGTGGTGAGGGACAACAGATAAATAATTTTCCTCATGATCAGAAGGAGATCTCTAAGGCCAGTGTTTTGGATGCACTGGACACTGAACCATTATCCAAAGGCCACAGGTTTCAGTTGGGAACAGTCAGGTTCCGTCAGGCTGGAGGGAAGAGAATGAAGGAAGCAATACTTAATACTGCTCCACAGCTTCCTTTCTGGGGTAGTAAATGTGCTGTCAGACCCACAAGATGGTGCCATCACAGCGGTTGGTGCTATCTGCAGTAGACCCATGTATGTGACCCAAGGCCTTACTCCAATGCTGGGAGTGGAGTTCATCTCTCCTAGCTAGAGACATCACTGATGAGACAAAGCTGAGTTTGTTTTTGCAGTGAAGCATATTTGCTCAGCAGCCAGTGCTGCTTGTGACCCCCCTTAGCATCACAGCTAACTAAGGTGTGTGGATCAAAAGGTAGAGGAAAGCCTCTTACTGATGCAAGTTGATAGGCCCAAGACTGTTGTGCTTCAGAGCCCTGCTAGAAAGTGTGTGATGCACATGGGCTTTGTAACTACAAAACAAGAAATCTGACTTCTTGGAAGAGCAGCCAGAAGACCCCCATGTATGTGTGGTGGAAGGAGAGCACATGGGTATGTGCTCACATTCCTTGGGCTGTGTGCCATGAGTATGAGTGCAGGAACGACTGTTTTGGTGCTACACAATGGGAGGGCGTTTTCGTCTGAGTACAATTCAGGCCCCATTCTCTTTCCATCTTGATGGTGCTTTTTTGCCATGTGGCTCCAGCAAGCAGCCGAACAAACAAACAAACACATGGGAACCCAAACTCCCTATTACCACCACATTGCAGATGCAGCCTAGTTTGGCCTGTATTTCTCCTGTTGCCACAGCAACGCTAAGCCAGGGAGTAAATCAAAATATCCTCTCCGGTGCTCAACACCCCCATATGGCAAAATAATAGTGACAGTGTAGAAAACCTGTTCTTCCTCCCTTGCCTCTTCTCTCCAACCTCATTTCAGCCAAGCCACTCCAGAGACTCGTCGCAGAGCCCTAAGGAGATGATAAGCCTCCTCTATGGGGAGTGAGTGAACACTACCTTTGCTGTGACCAGTATTCACCCTTACTCCTTTCCTTTGTTGCAGTTTCTCTCACAGGGGTTGTTTAGGTCTGATCAGTGTTTGTGATCTCAGCTCAGCTGGCTTTTAACAAGATGAGTCCCCTCAGTTCCACTAGAGACAGAACAGCATCCAAACTGGGCTTAGCAACCTTCTTGCTTCAGCAAACTCTGCTTACAGCTGGGAGAGACAGATCCTTTAGAGAGGAGCAAAGCAATCAAAGCACATTTAGGACCAGGACTCCTGTCCAGCTGAGCTCAGAAATATGCTCGCTGGGACAACTGCCAAAAGGTCTCCACCAGCTATGCTTTGTGCTGGCCTTGGGCACTTCCAAAGTCAGTGATGTGCTTAGGAGAGAGATCTGTCTGCCTAGAAAGAAGAGTCTTTGGGAAACGAGGAAGGTCTGCTGCCCCTGGAATGGGTGTGGGGCAGCCTCATGGAAGCAGGGAGAAGCCAGATTTGCATTTACTGCAGCAGCACTGCTTATGGACATCCTACATCTGGATGCTATTACAGCCCTGGAGGATGACCTGCATCCCCTTTTCTGGCGATTGTGCTGGATCCATCACTTCTGCCTCCCCCAGCTCTGGCCGCCAGCAGCTTCATTAGGAATCTCAGTGTGTTCTTTGGTTGGATTTCCCCTGAGAATCCGATTTTAAGGCTCCCCAGTGATTGCTAATGTGTAAATACAGTGTGCTTCAGCATGGTGATGTGATTGCCCGAGTGGATTGGAGCTGTTAACTCTTCAGCATCTAAAAGGGCCTCCCTACCTCTCTCTGTTCTGATAACCACTGTCTTGAACAAGGAGGTGGCTAGTGGGAGCTTACAGCCCTGAGTGGATGCATGGAACCAGGAGTCCCCTCCTTTTGCTGCGGAGGGGAGGAGAAGAGTGGCCCTGGAGTAGGCAAAAAGGGACATTTGATGATTAAATGCTGGAGCACAGCAGCAGTGTAAAAATATACATATATCACAAGCTTTAATTAACACAAGCAAAGGGAAAAGCAGGAGAAAAAAAGCCACTTTTTAAAGGTTTCATAGAGACTATAAACTGGCAGCGGAGAAAAAAAAAGTAATACATGCAAATTAATGGCATAAATTTAAGGTTACTTAACTTCACAAATGTTAACAAGCTCATAAAAAAAAAAAAGTTATTCTTTCCCAGTTTCCTGTTGCTGTTTGTTTAATACTCTCCCTTTTTTTTTGTTTCCCCCATTGAGAAGATTATATTTTCAGTATTCCTCCTAAATTAATTCTGGCTCTCTGTCTTCCTTCTCCCTCCCTCCTTCATCTCTGTCTCTCTCACAGTGTCTGCCTCCGTCTGTTTGCCTTCCTTTCCTGCCTATCTGTCATATTCTTAATGTCCCCATCATCATAGTATCTAGCCTTGGATACAATACCCTCTCATTTCTCTTCCTTTCTTCTTCCCTGGCTCTTACACCCCCCTTCTTCTCCCCTGCTCACAATCTTCTCCCCTTTTCTCCTATTTTTTTTTAATTTTTTTCTACAGCAGTCAGTATAACTCCAGCCCGGTAATGCTACACGCAGCACCGCCAATTTCCAAACATGCATTGTTCCCTGCCTCTGGCAGACAAAAGAAGGCAAGGAGCAAATTAAGCGGTCTCTGGCTGAACTGCTCGTTTATCAGCCACCCGAATGGCTGCCTGCCGCTGCGGGCTGGGGAGTTATCGACATAGGTGAGGGTGCGTGGGCAGGCTGTGTCAGAACGCCGCGGTCCCGCTTTGAAACAGCTGTCTCTGTTCCCCCTGCACCGTCCCCATTGTGGATAACAAAGGGCATGGCTGCTCCTTGCTGAGCCCAGGAAGTCACAAGCCCCCGAGGTCATAGTGTCTCTGCGTCCCGCTTTGCTTACAGATAAAACCAAGTTTCAGAAACCCGGGCGATTGCCTGTTTAGCTTTGCCTAAACTCGTTTCTCTGGAAAGAGGACATGTGCCTTTTGTTCTGCGTCTTTTAAAACCACCAAGGACACCCCAAGATGCATTATCCGTGACGTAACTTGTCCTATCCACGATGCTACAGCACTCTGTTCTCAGGCTCTTGTTTTCATTGCTTGAAGGGAGTTGGTTTTTTTCTTTTTTTTCTTTTTTTTTTTTTTTTTTTGCTGGTTAAAAAAAAAAATCTCATTTTGACTTATGGTCCAGACTGAGTCATAGGAAGACATCATTAAAGAAAAAAAAAAAAGAAGAGGGGGTGGATATCATCATTTTTGGCCACAAGCCATCCCTGGAGCTTTCAAAGTAGCCTGTGAACATTGCTGCCGGCTCTGTGTCAGTACCACAGACAGCAGCCCTGGCCAATCGCTGCTCTCCTCAATGGCCCATTCGGCATTTTGAAATACTGGAGAGCAGCTGAGGAAGTCAGCCTTTTATTCGGCACGGCAATCTTGGGGAAAGGGAGATGAAATTACAAGCTGGAGTCCCTGGGCAGCAGGGAAAACAAGAAAATCCAATCAAGGAAAAAAAAGAAAAAGAGAAAAAAAAAAAAAAAAAAAAGGAAAAAAATCTCAGTTTCTTGAAGTGAGAGGAAGGATGTCAGTGGGTGGGTAACAAAGAGGCGAGGGAAAGGAAGAACAGAAGGAGAATCTGTTATGTTTGGAAGATGTGGGAATCATCAACACAGATGTTGCAGAAGAAAGAGATTGAGAAGCTGAATGGGACTTGCAGAGGTTCACTGTTGGGTACATGCTTAAGGACATCACTAGATGGAAATCTGGATGTGGGAGCGAGAAATAACCATGCGGGATCCCCAGGCAGCATCAGTTTCTGTCCAGACTGACATCACAGGCTTTTCCATTGAACAAAATCACTGCTTTTCCTGGGTAGGAAATGAGTCAGGGTAACTTCAGATCTTAGCGTTTGGCCTATGCAGATTAAGAGTAGTAGTAAGGAATAAATAAAACATGGCATACTCAAGGGTGACTAAGGGCTGGAAGAGAAGCAGAGAACAGTGTGAGGGAAGGAAAAAGGACTATGGTGAATGGTGAGGGGGGGCTCCAGATGAATTGCTTACTAGGGATGTCTGATGAAGCCCTTTGAGAGACATTTAGGGGGATACAGCTTCATGCCTGGTCACAGAGCATGCATTTACTGGGATAGAGGACAAGGCATTCCCATGCCCATGGTAACTGAGTGATAGTGCTTTTTTTTTCTTTCTTTCTTTTTCTTTTTCTTCTATCCTTCCAGCTTGTATACAGTCTGGAACAAAGTGTGTTTCTCACTGAGCATACTGACAGCACCTAGCAAACCAGATGCCCAGTACCAATTGCAGACTCCATACACTCTGCTACTACTGATCAGAAGTGAAAGAGGCAGAGCAGTGAATGAGGTGAAAAAAGAAAAAGATTGAAATCTGGACTGAGTAAGAACAAAGGAAAGGGTGGGATGCTTTGAAAATCAAATTGTCCCCTACTTTTGATTGCTTCATACCTTGTTTTAGCTTTGGCCTACATAACTAAAATGAAGAATGACAAGGTGCCAGCAGAGACAGGTATTTTTTGGGTCATTTGCAGGGATCATCCATTTGTTGCATGGCTGCTGTAGGAAATGCAACACCACAAGCCAACATATATAATTGTAGAGGGGGGGGGATGAATAAACGTGTTTCAAAGAACAAGGAGAATTTTAAATGTCAGCAAGGGGGTATATGACTCACTCATTGGGAAAATACTATTATTGGATACATAAGTAGGACTGTACAAAGCACTAAGAGGAGAGATGCTACTAGAAAAAAGGAGAATTAATAAGTATAGGTAGCATTTAGATAAGTGACAGTGAATGAATGAGGAGATGCAACACCAGCCAACACAGGGCCTAGAGTGAAAGCAAAGGGAGAATGCAGGATAAGAGTGGTGAAGGATGAAAAGAAAGCGATCATGGAAGACAAGGAGGAGCCCCGAGCACAAATATTTTTAAGAGTGTTTAATTATAATAATTGGTGCCAATGGTTGAAATGAACAATGAAGGGTAAAGGAATTTTGCATGAGTCCAAGCAAGGTACTGAGAATAATTGACTTATGCCCCTACTACCTTCACTGGCAATGTTGCAGGTTTCTTGAATCCGGAACACATCTAACTTGAAACTTATAGATTGCCTAATGCAGGGCACCATCCCAAAAGGCCTATCCCATAGGTTTAACTAGTCATTCCAGCAGTCTGAAATGCTACCTGCTAGCATGTCCTCCTAAGCAGAGCCCGAGAAGTGCATCCACTTCGTTGGTTGGTTCTATGTGGTTTGCATCAGAGGCAAAGAGAATGGCAGTCCTGGAGGAGGAGGTCTCAAGAGGCTTGGGTCCAGCTGGGAGCAGCGCCAATTGTATTACTGATTGTGAAACCCCAAATTTCCAATGAGCTGCTTTTCTGGCTGGATTGAGTTGATGGAGTCTGTAGAGAGACAGACGTAGGTGGATAATGGTGAGAGGGGGTGGTGAGTAGCATAGCTACTGCCTCAGTGAGAGGGAAAGATGCCATGTAAGTACTGCCAGTTCCCATTCAGTGAGCAAGTGGTGAGTCAGGGGCAGATACTGACTCAGCAAGAAGGCGGCAGGCTGGGTTGGTGGCTAAAGCATCCTGGCCGGCTCAGCACACACCACTTGGCCACACTGCTGCACTCAGCTCCCCATGGGAAAGGTGCTCCCACTTCTTTGTTTGTCCCCTGCCTGTGAAATCCCAGTGGCTGGGGCTTTGGAGAGGGCCTCTTGCCATGATTTCTGGTGGGATGAAGCAAAGAACATTTTTTCCTGGTATGTTTGCTTGGCAATGATGCCTCTCTACAAGGGTTTATAGTAAGAGGGGAAGAATAAAAACAATTGATGGAGGTGGAGAGAGCCCTTCAGCCTGCCTCATCCCAAAGAAATCATTCGTGTAGGCAGGAAGTTGGTGAAAGGTGGGAGGAGGGAGAGAGAAAAGAAAGAAAGGAAAAAAGAAATGAGGTAGAAACGAGTGTGAGAGAGAAAATATTTGAGAGATGAAAAGAAATTACCATACGGCAGGATCCTGTTATTCAACCTAATTTTCAAAGGACCGCAGCTGTCGCACTGAGATAATCTGTTAATTATAACAGTCATTGTGTTTTGGCAATGGAATAAAAAAAATAAAATGATTCTAAACAAGGCAAGGTAGTGGAGAACAGGGAGGGAAGGCGTGGCTGTGTCAAAATGCATGTCAGATGTTAGCTTGAAATATAGGTGGGTGAGCTGGCCAGGAAGAGGGTCTCTCCCAGTGGGGCTGAGGATGGAGGGGAGATGGAAGCAGCCATGTGGAAATGTAACATCCTGCCTAGTGTGGTGCTACTAGCTCTAGGCATGCACTGACCAGAGGAAGAGCTAGAGGTTCTGCATAGTCCATTAGCACGTGCTGCCACAGCTTATCGCTCTTGGGTTATCAGAAAGATTCTCCATGTCCTCCCACACCTTTTCTTCTGCTTCTGCTTCATGTCAGAAGAGAGGAGAGAGGTGTCACTGCTGGTGAGGGAACTTCTATCAGACCCTTGTTCAGGGGGAGGGTGGCCGGATGCTAAAAGCGTATTGAAGGATGCTAGAATGCCTATCACCAGCAAGAATCTGCTGGTGTGGAGGTATTCACTGGATGTCTGGCTGCTAGTGCAACCTGTGAAGTGATTTCAGCCAGCCCAGGACTTTTGTGATACTTATGCTCTGAGCCTCTTCCTAACTTCCAGGTTTGTTGGGGACATATTTAGTATTCAGAAATACCAGGCAGTTGTTTGACTTGAGTGGGGGCATCTCTCAAATTACTTGTGGGCCAACCATTCACAGCCAGCCCAGTGAAAACCAAGAGCTGCTTTTCTGTGATACAGGGCTGAAGAGTCAGCACAGGACAGCCGAGGAGCCATGGTGACCCTGAGGGGGTAGAGGGTCTTCACAAGAACATGACATGCAGCTGTGAATTTCTCCTGGCCTCATGCAGGACATGCTGCCCTCCCCTGCAGCCATGACTGGTACATGCCAATGCTCATAGCCTGCTCCCTACAGCAGGCAGCCTCTCATGTACACAGGCGCAGCACCCTGCTCCCTGCAGGGATTCACATCAGGACACAAATGCAAGATCTGTGCTTCCCTCATTTCCCACAGCACTTCTTGCATCCACACACACTCACAACCACAGCCATCTCCTGTTATCCACACACACCCACAGACATCCCACACTCCTGCCCCACTCCCTGCGGCGTTTCACGCACAGCCAGCACTCCCACCCCATTTTTGATTCAGGCAAACACATGCACATGTACAGGCACTCCTGAGCAGCACTTTCCCCAGATTCCTATCACAATTCTTCCTCCCAGGAGTGACCACTCACTCTGCTTCATAGAGAGATTGCCCCTATCTTCTCCCTCCTGGCTTGCACACCCACCTGAGCACCTGCAGCAATTCCTCCACATGCAGCCCACCTCCACTTGCAGCTTGGCGCCAACACTGCTACCCCATCCTTTGCAGTGACTCATGCACACACACATGGATGCACAAGCACACACACGCAGATGCACACGCAGAGCACACCTTGCTGCTGCCCTCCCCATGGTGGGTCTCCACGGACAGACACATGGAGCCCACGCTCCCTCCCTATAGCCAGAAGGAATTATTCCTCCACCCTTCCACTGCCAATGTCTGAGCTCATTGGGTGACAGCAAGGAAAGTGATGTTTCCCAGGCCCTTCTTTCCCCTGAGGCGAGAGCGATGAAGGCGGCTTTATCACTGCTAATATTTTTATGGGACCTGTAATCTCCTCACACCCTCTTCTTCTTGGAGAATGCTGTTCCCCAAGCCTAACCCCCCTGCACACGCTTTCGCAAGCTGTTGCTGTTGGCTGTCTGGGTGGTGCTGGCTCAATGCAAATACCCCTTAATCTTCAATAATCATATTAATATAAAAGGTAACCATCTCACTTTGGAAAAACAAAAGTGGCTCTCCGGCCTGCCAGGGAAGCCATGGCATATGAAAGACCTTTCTGTCAGTGTTTATTGCTTTAAAATGATTTACGTTTCTAAAGCTCTCTCTTTCCTTTCATGCTTCTGAGCTGCTTCATTTTCCTCCCCTGAGCTTTCTCATTCTCTCTTTCTTGCTGCCTAACAAATTAGGCATCTAATCGCAGTTGGGGAGGCACGATGGGAGGGCGGGGGGGATGGGAGGGGTATCTACAGCACTGTGCTGTTTTGTTCATGGTTAGACTTTGAGCTGTTCAGCCTTGCAAAGATTTGGATTCAGTGTCTGTGGATTTGCTTGAACTTGGGTGCACGAGTATGATGGATGTAGCTCTAGGTCACCTCAACTCTTCTCATGCCCCAGACAGGACAAGGATCAGCAGGGATGGACAGCATGGCCTGGGCAGTCCCGCGCCAATCCTTTGTGATAGGACTAGGGGAAATGGTTTCAAAATAGACAAGGGGAGATTTAGATTGGAAATAAGGAAAAATCTTTTTACAGCAAGGGTGGTGAGGCACTGGCACAGGCTGCCCAGAAAGGTGGTGGTTGCCCCATCCCTGTAGACATCCAAGGTCAGGAAGGAGGGGCTTTGAGAACCCTGATCTAGCTGTAGGTGTCCCTGTTCATTGCAAGGGGGTTGGACTAGATGAAGATTAAAGGTCCCTTCCAACTCAAATGATTCTATGATTCCTTGTGCAAGACACGGTTGGCCCCAGCTGGTGTTTGAGCTCTGCGAGCTCCCTTGCAGCATTTCCCTGTGAGAAACAGCTGAGATGGTGTGTTGGTTTCATAGGCTTCCTCACCACTTTGTCCTTCTGGTGTGCCAGAGCTTTGGGCTTCCTTACATCATGGGGACAGCTGGAGTCTGGGTACTTTCTCTCTGCTCATGACTTCCAGAGCAGCAGAGCTGTGGATTTGTATGGTGAAATGAACCAGTCCAGAGTTGAACCACAGGATTTCTATTGCAGCAGAGCTCTGCCAAAACTCACAGAGCCTCTGGCACTGAGCAGCCAACATTCAGCAGGACTCATTGATAGCAATCCAGACCATGTAAGGGATGAAGGCTTTGACTGCTCAGTGACATGAAAACAGCTTTTACTATATGAGATTCCATGGTGGTTCTGTAGATAGTTGATTGTTGTTTTTTTTTTCTTTGTTCTTTTTACGCTTTTGCCTAAAGCAGCTTGTCTGTCCTCTAGACTTTTTGAGCCTAGAGGGCAAATTTCAAACAAATGTGATGAAGATCTCGGAGATGCTGAGAACTCTTTGTTTTTATGTATTTTTATTTTTTATTCTTTTGCGGAAATAGTGGGATAAAATGGATAAAAGAGAAAGCTTTTCTTCCTTTCTCTTCATAGGTCATGTCAGATTGGGCTTTGGGCAACCTGGTCCACTGGAATGTGCAGTGGGAACTGTATGATCTTTATGGGGCCTCCAACCCATACCATTCTATGATTCTATGATTCTATTAGGTAATAAAGAAACCTTCAAAGACCCCATTAAAAAAAGAGTTCTGCATGAGCTCAACCTTTAGTGGGCATCAGAAAAGCCAGAATGGAGGACATTTTCTCTCTCCCTGTTTTTCTCTTATGCAAGTGGCTTCCACATCACAAATCCTCAGGTATCAGGTTTTCTGTTGTCACTTCTTTTTTGTCTCAATCATCTTGGGGTTTCTTAGATGCCACTGGGCCCAGCCACAGCTTCTTTACTGTGCAACATGATGTTAACATGATGTTAAATGGGAGCATCCCCAGAGGCAGTGGGGTGAGAGAGAAGGGGCTGCTGTTGGGTAGTGGCACACCTATGCTGCGTGTTTCTTCCATGGCACTGTACTTTCACCAAAGCCAAGGGCAAAAGCAAGGACCATCTCTGGCCATCCTGGTGGGAAGATGGAAGCACAGATATCTGAAGCAGCCAGAGATGCCAAAAGAGCATCGTGTATCACAGCAATTATCAAGCAGGCATGGATAGTACTAACCCCCAGTTCCAAGCCCCACTGGGAAAGGCAGCTCCCCTTTTTCTGGAAAGCTGTTAGAGAAATCTTGGAAGGACTTTGAAGCCAAGACAGCTAAGCATTTTAATGGTGGCGTTTGCACCCTGAGGCCTCCTGGCAGCATGCTGAGCTGGGAGGAGTGCAGATTCCCAGCCTCAGCACAAAGTAGAAGAAAGCAGCAGGAGCCTTGGCCTGGTTTCGGGGTGTCCCCAGAGGAGGCAAGAGTGTTTGACGGTTTTTTAATGCATGCATTTCTAATGTAAGGCTCTTAGCACCGTTTAAGGAATGGTAGAACTAAGTGCTGGCTTTTTCAATGCACTGGGCCCCAGGAGGACAAAGCTGACAAGGTCAAGATTGCAGGCCCAAACTGCTGCTGTATGTGGCTTTTCTGGTTGTGTTTTCATGCCTTGCCCCCTAGATCTTGTATCCTCCCTCAGCCATGGTCCATCTACCTCCCAAACCCTCATGTGACCTCCATTCACTACATGGAATTATAGAATTATATAATC
This sequence comes from Centrocercus urophasianus, assembly GCF_019232065.1. Lineage (NCBI taxonomy): Eukaryota > Metazoa > Chordata > Aves > Galliformes > Phasianidae > Centrocercus > Centrocercus urophasianus. The sequence continues at coordinate 1,497,113 of NW_024885344.1, forward strand.
ATATAATGGCTTAGGTTGGAAGGGACATTAAAGATCAATGAGCCCCAAGCCCCTGCTGTAGGTAGGACTGCCAACTACCAACTCAGGCTGCCCAGGGCCCCATTGAACCTGGCCTTGAGCACCTCCAGGGATGGGGCACCCACAGCTTCTCTGGGCAGCCTGTGCCATGTGAGGTGAGGCACTGGAACAGCCTGCCCAGAGAAGTGGTGGAAGCCCCATTCCTGGAGGCATTCAAGGCCAGGCCCACATCATTCCTGTCCATAATTTCAGTATTTGGGTTTGAACCCATCCTCATACCTAGCTATCTAACTAATGACTGTATTCTTGTGTGACCTGCTGTGCCACTTCGATCTCTGAATCAAAGGGCTGTTCATGGCTGTCAGGATACCTATCTCCTGACTCAAATTCAGGACTTCCCCTACCACATCTTTTCCTAAACCTCCCTGTCCTCTCCTCTTCTGAACAGATGAAACATTCTTCTGGCCTTCATCTGTTCCTGAAACACTCCAGAGCAATGGAACACCAATAACCACTGAGGCATCTATTGATAGAGCATAAACCAGAGATGAATCACTGGGAGTTTTGAGCTGATGGGTTGACTTTATGCCAGCCACGGGAGGGTGCAGCCATTCATGGGCACAATGCAACCTCTATTCCTTGATGCTCCCACATCCATGAGGTTTGACAGAAGCCAAGGCAAGCTGTAGGAGCTATCTAGTGTTACAATGAAAAGTTCTGGAACTTGACAGCCAGGTGAACCCAATAAACAGTGGTGGTATCCTTGCATTTACCTTATAAAACAGGTCCCGTGTCTCACTTTTTCATTTCATCTGTATATACAGCTTCCATCCAAGCAAGGCTCTCCACAACTCATGCCTACTCCTTCTTCAACTGATACCTAAGCTGTAGTTGCTTACCTCTGCTCTCCCTGCCCACCTCCATCCCAGTGATATCTTACTGTGTTGCCTGGGAAGCAAAGGATAGAAATAGCCAACTCTGCTGTCAGCACCTTTTGGGCCAGCAGTAAGGACATAGTGTTGCTTCCTTGTACTGCTGGTCTGTGACACTGTCTGATTGATGTTCATTTGGCTCTGAACAGCTGAGGGAGGGTATGGTGCTGATCTTCTGTCCCTGGTCTTCCCTTTTTTATGTCAGGGAGCACTGAAGTCTTCATGAAAGGCAAAGCAGGGAGGGCTGTGGTGGAGTTGGAGACTGGCACATCTATGGCTTTGCTGAGACAGGGACTGATGGTCCCAATCTGAGATGAAATAGAGTTCTTGGCCACGAGCAGGTGTGGTGAGGTTGCAGTTTGGGCTGCCCCTGGGGCCATTGAGATCAGTGAGACAGTGAGGATACAGGAGTTGTTGAGGAAAGAATGGAAGAGGTTTGCATATTTCTTGAATTACAGCCATCATGGGGACTCAAGGAAACCAATAAATCTGGCTTAAGGAATGATTTGGGCCCTTCTTTGGCCTCCAGCTGAAGCAAGGTTGCAGAGGTTGGAGGTGGACGGAAAGTAGGTCTTCTCTGCATGGCCCCTGTGTTTTCAACACGTACCAGGAATAAATATCTTCATTTCCTTCCACTGCCTAACCCAGCCACCTCTTTCCTTTCCAGGCTGCTAGAACATCTCCCCCTCCAAGCCCTCTTTGTGTTGCCTGAGCGGAATGAGGATGGGTCTCAGCAATTGGTGGGGCTGCTGAAGGGGAATGCATTCATGGTCCCAGTGTTGCTCTCTGTGCACCATGGACAAGCCACAGCAGGCAATGACTACTTTAGCACAGCACTTGGAACAGCCTGTGCTGTTCCAGAAGGCAACAGAGCAAAGGGGCTGAGGGAACAAGACAGGGTACTGGACTGAGGGGAAAGCAGAGGTTTGTGGGTACCAATCTATGGAGAGCCAGATGTGCCTCCTCTCTGATGCATTTGGGGCAGCAGTATCAGGAAATGAATTCTCATTGGATTATAAGGCTGAGAAACAAAGCAACAGACTGCAAAAACCCCTGCCTTCTGCATCAGTGCTGGCTGATGCAAAGCAAAGAACACGAGGCAGGAGCTGGAGGCCATCATATGACAACCACAAATGACTCAAGTTTAGCAGTCTCAGCTGTGGGGTACAAAGATTTTATCTTTTCTTTCAGTCTAGCTGTTCTTCCCCCTCCTGTTCTCCATCTTGGCTTTCCTTTTTGGATTACTGAATATTTAAGTGTTTCTCCGTGACACTATCTCTGATCCCTTAATCCAGCTGGCCTGGTAATTCCACAGACCCAAATCAGCTCAGATTTCTCCACAGACGTAAGCCTTGTTCCTCAAGGGTTCACTCCTCCTCCATTTATCTTCCTTCATTTTTCTTCTGCCCTCTGTGGCTCTATGCTAGAAATTGATTCAGCTTTTGCAACAAAACCTTAAGTATTTTAAGTGAGCAACCTTCCCCCAAAATAAAACAGTTGAGAGGGAATCTTTATTCTTCACTAAGAATCTTTTATTTTCTTTTCTCTATTGTTTTGTTCCTGCTCCCCTCTCCTCCTTAGTTAAAAATAAAGCCCAGTGCCCACATTTTCTCTGCTGTATGAAATGATTTCTTCTGCACTGCCTGAGGGCACTCCTTCCAGGCTCCTTTTTCAGCACAGTGGGAGAAGGGCTGAAACCATGGCTGGAGGGAAGGTTTTACTCAAAGAGCTGGTGGATCCCCTGTCCCTAGAAACATCCAACTCAGGCTGGAGGGGCTCTGAGCACCCTGATCGAGCTGTAGGTGTCCCTGTTCATTGCAGTGGAGTTGGACCGGATGGCCGTTAAGTGCCCCTTCCAGCTCAAATGATTCTTTGATTCCAGGCTGCCCTTCCTAGTCAGGATCAAGAGCTTGCCCAGATCCCACATATACATTAGGACAAATGTCACTTTGTCCTTGATTCCTAGAAGGTGTCTGTTCCTGCAGCATTCATAGATAGGGTGGGCACAGCAGGAGGGTGGAGGCTGTATACCTTTCTTTGGTGGGTGGGGTGGATGAATGATGTCCTTTAACAATACTGCTAGCATTGTTGGTGGGAGACTGGAGGCTAGTATTTGACATGCTGCTTACATCTAGCTCCTCTGCATGCTCCAGCTGGGCTGGCTTACCTCAACAGCCTTGTCCCTGCACCAAAAGACAGGAAAATTTTTTAGAGCACAAGTGGTTACAAGTGCTTTGAATTATTTATCCCTCCTGCAGTAAGGAAGGGAGGAAACAAAAAAGTATTTTTTGTTTGTTTGTTTATTTGTTTTAATTTTGTTCTAGGGGTTGTATTCATTTTTATTGCTTCATGCATTCTGTGTACATGGTTTCCAGGCAGCTGAAAACAGTTGGCTTTAGCTGTGCTTGGGGCTCGCCTTTGTTTACACTAGGAGTTCTAAGCGAATTGCAATAGCAGCCGTATGTTTCCCAGCCTCCCTCCCCTTCCCCTTCTCCCTCCACTCCGCTGCCTTCCCCCACGTCCCTGGCTGTGATTACATTGCATAACAGAGCCTGGGTACCCTTCTGCATACCCTTGATATAAGATTATATGTCGTGAGGGTTCCCTTCTCAAAGGCTTATCAGCAAGGCAGGAGGTCCCATTCCCCCCTTGTGAGCACTCCCTGCAACTCTATCTTTTCCCCATCTCCCTCTTCTCATGAAATCACATCCTCTAAATTCTTATTGCAAAGACCCCCTCCAACTGATGCCTCTTCTTGTCTCCTGTGTGCTTTCTTTTCCAGATTCCAGTGACAGATGGATCTCTCTCATGTGCACTTGCTCTTTCCCTCTCTGTATTTTTGTTTTCAACATGTTTGATCTGAAGCTCTGAAGCTTCTCAGAAGGAACCTGGGAGAAAAGAAAAAGGAGGAGGAACTGAAGGGAGTGTGAGCGACAGAGGAGGCAGCCTTGCCTATTCTTCCAAATCACACCGTGGAGGGGCGGGGGAAGACCCGAGGGGGGAGGGCTTGGGTTTATTTTGGGGTGGGTTCGGTGTGCGGGGCAGGTGGGTGGGAAGACATTGGAAAAGGCGAGAAAGTTGCTCATGAACATCGAAGATTTGTTTTCCTCCATCTGAACTTTTGTTTAGAAAAGAAGCACAAGGTAGTGCTCTCCCGTACTGTTCATCCTTGGTCACAGTTGTTGGGTGTGCTGGAAGTAAATTGCATGTATACTCCCTGCTCCATGCTCCTGGCTTGACCCAGAGGGCAAGAAGAAATGATGATGATGGCACCCAATAGGACTGGGGTGCTCATGCACTTCCATTGCTAAGCCCCTAGTAATTGCCCCTTTCACCTTCCTGTGCCTCTTACTTTCCTTTTGCTGTGGTCCTGAAATTTGAATTTTTTGTTGTCTTTTTTTCTTTCTTTCTTTCTTTTTCTTTTTTTTTTTTCTTTTTTAACCTTTTTTTGGTCTGATGAAGGCACCACTGAAGACCATGATGTGCCTGGGGTTTTGGGCAGCTGCTCTGCTCTGCTTGTTTTCCCCTGGCACCGTGCGGGGTGACTGCTGGCTGATTGAGGGGGACAAAGGCTATGTGTGGTTGGCCATCTGCAGCCAGAACCAGCCCCCATATGAAACCATCCCCCAGCACATCAACAGCACGGTGCATGACCTGCGTTTGAATGAGAATAAGCTCAAAGTGGTGCTGTACTCCTCCCTCAACCGCTTCGGCAACTTGACTGATCTGAACCTGACCAAGAACGAGATCTCTTATATTGAGGATGGGGCTTTCATGGGCCAGACAAACCTCCAGGTCTTACAGCTGGGCTACAACAAACTTACAAACCTGACAGAGGGCATGTTGAGGGGCATGGCCCGGCTCCAGTTTCTATTTGTGCAGCACAACCTGATTGAGCTGGTCACCCCTACTGCCTTCTCTGAGTGTCCCAGCCTGATTAGCATTGACCTGTCCTCAAACCGTCTCAGCCGTCTGGAGGGGAACACCTTCACCAGCTTGAGCAATCTTATGGTGTGTGAGCTGGCAGGTAACCCCTTCAACTGTGACTGTAGCCTTTACAGCTTTCTTAACTGGTTGGCGCTCTTCAACAATGTCACCAAGAACTACGACCGGCTCCAGTGTGAAACTCCACGAGAGTTTGCTGGGTACCCGCTCCTGGTACCTCGGCCTCACCACAACCGCAATGCCATCACCATCTTCCAGTCTATGTGCAGAGGTGGCACCATCCCCTCTCTCTCCAGGGTCAACCCCACTCCTTATACCCCTGACTCCCAGCGAGACCTGGACGAGGGTTCAGCCATCAGTCCTGGAGACTTCCTCTCTGTCAAGCCTCCAGCTTCTTCCACCACTGACTCCTCCTTCAGTCCCAGCATCAAGCTCCATGATGTCACCATCACTTCAGCCATCCTGATGGTAACCATCCCCATGCCCTACAGTAAGATGTATGTGCTGGTTCAATACAACAACAGCTATGTTTCTGACATTGCAACACTGAAGAGCAAGAAGGAATATGTCACTGTCAACAAACTGAAGGCCCACACTGATTACACTTTCTGTGTGGCCTCCATCCGCAACAACAGACGCTATAACCACACTTGCTTGACCTTTGCAACCAGAAGCAAAGGCAGGGAAGACCCTATTTCCAGTACTTCCACCACCACGCACTACATTATGACCACCCTGGGTTGTCTCTTCGGGATGGTCATTGTCCTTGGGGTGGTATACTACTGCCTGCGAAAGCGAAGGATGCAGGAGGAAAAACAGAAGTCCCTCAATGTAAAAAAGACAATCCTAGAAATGCGTTATGGATCAGATATTGATACCAGTACCATGGTCCATCCTTCCCAGAAACTGGGTGAGCCACCAGTCATCCCTGTCTCACGCATGTCCTCTATCCCTTCCATGATTGGGGAGAAGTTGCCCCCACCAAAGTCAATGGAGACTGGGATGGAGACCCCCAAAGTCACCACAAAAGGCAACTACATTGAGGTGCGGACTGGTGGTGGGGATGGGCTGGAACGGACCCCACGGGATGAGGACCTGAGGGAGCTTGACAATGGGCAAGGCTCAGCTGCTGAGATCTCAACTATTGCCAAGGAGGTAGACAAAGTCAACCAGATCATCAACAACTGCATTGATGCCCTCAAGCTGGACACAGCCTCTTTCCTGGGGGGTGGAACTGGCGTTGACTCAGACATGGCCTTTGAGTGCCAGTCCATACCTGCCAGTTCTTCGGGTGGGCTAGAGCGACCCAGCTTTCTTTCCCCACCCTACAAGGAAAGCTCCCACCACCCTTTGCAGCGCCAGCTCAGTGCTGATGCTGCTGTGGCCAGAAAGACCTGCAGTGTTTCCTCTAGTGGCTCCATCAAGAGCGCCAAGGTTTTCAGCTTGGATGTGCCTGACCACCCACCGCTGAGCAAATCTGACTCCAAATACATTGAGAAGGGCAGCCCACTCAACAGCCCTTTGGATCGTCTTCCCTTGGTGTCCCCGGGCGCCATCCACCACTTGGAAGTCAAGCCCTCCTACCACTGCAGTGAGCACCGACACTCCTTCCCGGCCCTGTACTATGAGGAAAGCGCAGACACCTTGAGCCAGCGGGTGTCATTCCTCAAGCCGCTCTCCCGCTCGAAGCGAGACTCCACATACTCCCAGCTCTCCCCCAGACACTACTTCTCGGGTTACTCCTCCAGCCCTGAGTACTCATCGGAGAGCACCCACAAGATCTGGGAGCGATTCCGGCCTTACAAGAAGCATCATAGGGAGGAGGTTTACATGGCAGCTGGACATGCCCTGCGGAAGAAAGTTCAGTTTGCCAAGGATGAGGATCTGCATGACATCCTGGATTACTGGAAGGGAGTCTCTGCTCAGCAGAAGCTGTGACTCTTCCCTACTCTTTCCAAGAAAACAATACAAAACAAGACCCCCTTCCCCAACAACCAGAAAAAAAAAAAAAAAAATGCCACTTGACTGTGAAAAATAAATCAACATCAAAATACTCCGACAAATACAAAACTGACAGAATCTTTTCTTAAAGTTTACAACAACAGAAAACTCTCTCTCTCACACACACACACACACACACACACACACAGACACACACACACAAGCCGAATTGTCTCTACTGTGTTACGGGGACCATTGTTCTGCCTGCAGATGACTGAGAGGAAAGTCCTGCTCTGACACTGTGGTAACAACACTGGAGTGTGTGTAGGTGGGACTGGCCTAGGAGGAGGTGGCAGTGGTGACCAGGGTGAGGCAGGGATGGACACTCACTGGGAATGGAACTGAGCTATGAATTACTGCTCTTTCTGTTTCTCTTTGCTGACTGAAAGCTGATTTTTCTTTTCGGTGGGAGGGGAGGACTTCGGTTTAGAAAGCTGCTCTGCCCACTTGATACATCTACTGTTCCAAATCTTTCATCACACTAGTTTTCCCCCATTTCCTTTGGCAGTGGAAGCGTTTCCTTCTCACCCCTCACGTTCCAAGACAGGTAGGATTTGTTGGAAGAAGCTCTCTCCTTTTCCTTTTCCTCTTCCCTGTCCATCTCTGGTAGGGCTCCTTTGCACTTTTTAAATAAATACTGCATGAACTTCCATCCTCCTTGGAAGAAGGAGAGTGTGAAAGACAGAAGAAGGAAGACCTGACATGCAACAGGCTCTGTCCCTGTGCAGTTCTTCCCACTTCCCTTCTCCTACCATGTTGGTGATGAACACCAGTGATTCTGGAGTGACAGGCCTGCTCAGAGCCAGTTATATGCCTATCACTGAAGGGGTATGGATGTACTCTTTTGCACATCAAGTCAGTTCCTCAAGGAATGGTGGACAAGGAGGTAAGAAGGTCCAGTCTCTTAGAGGTGTAAAGGATTCTCATCTCCCCATGAGCGTCACAGGTCAGAGGTCCTTTCCATCACACAAATCCATGACCTGGTCAGTAGGGTGGCACACTCTTCTGCCCCTCTTACTATGAATAAGGGACCTGGAGAAGAGTTAAATAGAACAACTTCTGCACGAAGCTTCTGCAGCTCTTCCCAAGTGACTTGCATCACACTGGGAGCGGGGTAGAAGAGCATCAGCCATTCTCCTCTCTTGATTAAGGAGGGGTAGAGTAGGGGTATGTGAAGAATAGAATTTCTGATGTTCAGAAGTCTACTCCTCACTGAATTGACAGGAAAGCCACAAAGTTTCTTCCACTTGAATAGCCCATGGGCACTTCAGCATAGGTAGGAGACAGCCTAGAGTGGAGGAAGGAGTACAGAAGAAATGTGAGAACGGGTGTGGGACTAGTCCAGTTAAGGACAGATTCAGGAGGAGCTCCCTTTGTGTTCATCTCATGTGCTGGGATAGGGAAGGTACCAGCCTCTGGATAGCAAAGTTTTTCTGAATACCAAGAGGCCCTCATGAGAGTCAGAGCAACTTATCACCTCCTAAGCCCTTCACCTCCTCACAGTTAGCTGTGACAGACTTCTCATTGGAATTCTTCAATTTCCTGGCAAAAAAATGAGTTTCCTTTACTAGCTCCCAGACTCTGACCTTTGGATAGAAGATCTGCCACAGAGTTAGGAATGAGCCTATTGCCCTGTATACTTCATCCTGTTAATAAGCAGCCCAACAAAGCACAATCTTGGCACTCCTTCCTCTTCATTTTCCTTGTCAGGCAGGTGTAGCTGCCTGCAGAGTGCATCTTTATACAGCACATTGGGCCTCCCCACCACGAGCTGCACATCCCAACTGTTTTTGAGAATTGTTCACTTGTATCAGGATGAGAGTGGGGGCCTGTGTTGTGTTGGTTTTTCCCAAGTGCCTATTTCCTTTCTGAGGCACTCTTCAGAATCCTCAATGTGTTCGGGGGCCCTGGGAGAAGGATGAAGGTTTAGGAGATTCTCTGGGAGCTATTTATGTGCTGCCTGCAGACAACCATCCCATTATCTGTCAGATTGTTGCACAGCCAGCTGTGGCAGCTGATTTCAGGTGATATAGCTTCTTCTTCTGAAAGTGAGGAGCAGCAGTAGACATAGCCTGGTGTGCAAAAATCATTGGAGATCCCCAAGGTCTAAGCCTGTGAAAATCCTTGGGGTCCCTTCCTTGTAGGGATGCTGCTGGCAACAATTCTAAGACAGTTCTGAATCCTGTTGCCTCCGTCTCCTTCACTGTCAGCCATACCTTCCCTTAGTCAGAGCATCATTTTGCCTTGAGCCCGGAAGTATTCATGGAATTGACTCCACTGTGTAAGAGCCAGAGAAACCCCAAAGGGGTTTGTGTGTTTGCATGTGTTCAGAACGATGAAATACATCTCTGCTGCCAAGTGTCCCTCCATGCTGGGACAACACAGCAAACCAAAACAGGTCAATGCTGTGAGAGGTGCACAGGCACAGCAGAGACCTCTCCAGCTATCACACAGAGCAGGCCCAGCAGTCTTCCAGCCTGGCAACGATCCAAGCAGGATAGGCTAATAACTGGGGCACAGAATGGGACAGGAAAAGGAGGATGACAGACACAGGGGGATGGAGTCCTGTTCCTCTCCCCACCTCTTCTCTCCCTGTGCTTCTCCTCTCCTGTATGGTCTTGTAATAAGTTCTGCTCAGTTTATAGTATTAGGGGGAAGACTTAAAAAACTGCAATGCTTTCTGCTCTCTCCCCACATCACCTAAGCAAGGTAGAAAAGAAAGGTCAGGAATACAACTGTCATCAGGCCCTTTTTTTGCCTGTTGTAGGGGTAAGGCTGGGTAGGGGGGGGAAAGCCATTTCTCTCTCCACCGTAGCCCCCATTCCAAGCCAGTGGATGAAGTTTGCACAAGATGGACTGTTCCGTGGGAGGAAGAGGGCAAGAAAGGGGAATGAAGTGTCCTGCCTTCCTTCCTCCTCCCCTCTTCCTTGTCCTGCTCCCTTCCCAGGGATGAGGGCTTGCAAAGTGATGCCAGCCCTTTTGGAGGAAGGCGGATTTAACGTTCTATTTGCATGATGATTTTATTGTATTTTTCTGAGCAAACATCTGTTGTGTATGTGCCAGTTTGTTGGAATTTAACTTCCTCCCCAAAGTCTCTCCCATCCTTATCCCCATTTTTCCTGTTCCTTTCCATCATCTCTGATATAATTTTATGAGAGATTGCTACAAGTTTGAGAGGGAAAGCACCCCAAAGAGAGCCCAACGTAATCAACCCAACAAAAATCTTCCACTCCTCTTTCCAGTATCCACTCCCCTTGCCCCAAATATGGTCTCTTAGCTGCTTTTCAGGGTGTGTGTGAAGGGGAATGTGTTATATGCCAAAGTCCTGCTCTTCCAAGTGCTCATAATTTCTCCTAATTATTTAGAAATAGGAGAGAGGCCCATCGAGATAGGTCTCATAAGAGAAATGGTTACTACCATCCCCCTGCCCTGGTTTCACCTTCCCCAGATCTACAGGCAACGCCATTCTTGGGGGAGCCAGGAGTGCCTCACCTGCAGGGAAACGTGATGCAGGAAGAACTTGATCTGGAGCTGGTTGCAAGCACTGTAAGACCCACTACCACCTTCCTCTCACTGACTGCAGATGGCTTTGCAGTAGGCCTATCCTAACCCTTTCCTGTGGGTGGCCCTAGCAGAGAGCATGGCACGATGACGCCTGTAAGACCTTCCTGGTGGAAAAAGGCCCCAAGAGAATGCCCAGAACTTCTAAGCCCTCTACAGGTTGGTTTTGGTGATAGCTCCTCATCCTTGCCTTCTTCCAGGGCAAAGTAGATTCGTGGGGCAGAACAAGGACTATCCCCCTTCACACATTATTTCTGTGTTGGTGACTACTGGCAGGGAACATGTAGTTTTAGTTCACCTCATTGGAAAGAGTGGAGAATGCAAAATGAGAGGGAGTTCTGATCTGCCCTCTCCTCAAGAATAGACTGAGGGGGAGCTGGGTTGGATTCCTGCATCCAGAAAAGTAAAAACAAGACCCCAGGTGTGATGTTGGTTTCCTGTGGGACAGAGCCTTCCCCTTCCCCACACCTGTAGGTGATGACTGACCCCAGCTCATGCTCCAGTGCCACATTCCCACTCCCCACTCTTCCATGCTGAATAAATCCCTCCTGAGGCAGGTGTGAAATATTCATGACTGACAAATGAAGATTTATGTCGGGCTGAGGAGGTCTCTGTGCGTTTGCAATGCTAATCAGCCTGTCTTCCTGGAGGAGGTTCTGCCAGGCAGGCTTGGGGGAAGGAGGGGGAGATATGCATAAGGGAAGCAGGAAAGGGAACTGAGGAAGGGAGAGGAGGGGTTAGGGATGAGGATGATCTATACTGGAGAGATGGAGGGATGGGGAGGGAGAAAGTAGGAAACAGGCAGAGGGAAATGAAGAGGGACAGGCTGGAAGGAAGAGGGGAAAAGATGGCTGTACAGGAAAGAATGGGATATAAAGGGTGAAAAGGCTGAGTGCAGGTGTGGAGGCTCCCTGAGAAGAAATGGGGAATAGTCAGCAGTGTCTGAAGAGAAAAGCTGGATGGGCTTCATGATGAGTTGTGGTCCCTCTCCGTAGGGCAGAGCTCAGCATAACAGGACGGGCAGCTGCCATGTGGGCAGGAGCTGCTGGAGCCAGGGCCCTGAAAACACATTTGCCATGCTTCTTGCTCATCAGAAAGCTCGACTGAATCTGGAAGCACACAGCCTCTGGGAACCTGGAGAAAAGTCCTCTTCCTCCGCCACCACCTCCTTCGGCTGCACAAAAGAGGAGCCTCATGGAGCCATCTCCTGTCGCTGGAGCCAGCCTGCTGAACGTCCCACCACCTGAGCAGCCTCAGGGTGGCTTTGAGTGGGAAAGACACTGAATGCCACCCTTCGCTGGGCCATGGGGCTCTCCCATAGAGCCGGAGGAGCCTGGTCCACTTCATCTGCCCCCTGAAGGCAGATGTTTCGGGATGTCCCCAAGGGGCAGATGGGGTGTCTGTTGTTCCCCCTTCTCCCCCCCCCCCAGACACGCACCCTGTCCCTCCAGCTGCTTTGGCCTTGTACTATGAGGGGCTCTCTTGGTCTGCCTCCCCTTTTCTTCCCCTGCCTTGAGCCACAGTGAGCTGTCTCTATACCTCTCCCCATGAAGTCAGCTCTCAACCCACCCCTCTTCAACCCTTCCCCCCTTTCCCCATCTCATGGGTCCCCCTCCGTCTGCCCCATCCCCATGCGTTTGGCTTGGCCTTTGCCTCTCTGTTACCACCACCGCCACTGTGAGGCCTTGCTCTTTGGTGGCCCGCTCCCACCGCCCATTGTCCCCTTGTCCCCAGGGAGAAAGGGCTGGCTGGGTCAGGTGAGGTCCACCAGGGCTGGTACCACTGGTCCATCCACAAGCACAGCACTCGGGGTGAGGGGATGGGAAGGGGTGGGCAGATGCCAGGAGAAGAGCTGGGGAGGTTTCCCCTTGAATGTAAAGAAGGGCCTTGGAGGCAGCTGTTGGGACTGGCTCCTTGTGTCCTCTTGGTGTTCCTCTTTCCACAACAGCCCTGTGACCCCCCTGGTTGTGTATGGATACATTTGAGTTGGAGTTATGTTGTTTTTTTCTGTTCTTTCTTTCTTTCTTTCTTTCTTTCTTTCTTTCTTTCTTTCTTTCTTTCTTTTTCCTTAGCTTTCAGATTTCTCTTTCTTTTCTTTTTTTCTTTCTCTCTCTCTCTCTCTTTTTTAATTTTCATGTTTTGAAAATGAATGGCACGAAATTATTTTTCCTCAACTCGGAGATTCCTGTATGGAGAAATTCAATTTCTATATTTGCAATAAATTTCTTATTTAAAAAAAAAAAAAAAAAAAGAAAAAAACAACAACAACAAAAAAAAAAAAACCAAAAAAAACCAACAAACAAAAAAGTGAAAAGCTGCTTCTGAGTCTGTTTGTCTCAGCTTTGTTTTGCACAAGAGGTGATATAGATTGGGAGGGAATGGGGGGAAACCAGAAAAGCTGGGTGGGATGGTGGGAGAAGGATTCCAGATTCTCCCAGGCACTCAGTGCCCATCTGCTCCTCACTAACACACTATTTCTCTGCTCTTAGATGTTGACTTATTCATAGAATCATAGAGTCATTTGAGTTGGAAAGCATCCTTAAAAGTCATCTGGTCTAACTCCCCTGCATTGAACAGGGACACCTATGGATAGATCAGGGTGCTCAGAGCCTTTCCAGCTTGACCTTGTGTGTCTCTAGGGTTGGGGTAACTGGGCAATCTGTGCCAGTACCTCACCCTTTCTGTTAAAAAACACCTTTTTGTCCAATCTAAATCTCCCTTTTAATTTGAGACCATTTCCCCTTGTCCTGTCCTAACAGACCCTGATAAAAGAGTCTGTCCCCTTCTTTCTTATTGCCCCCCTTTCAGTACTGAAAGGCTGCTCCCATGTCTACAGGTCTCCCCGGAGCTATGTCCCATCCCAGGCATGCATAAACCACTGCCTGTGTGTAGGACAGTGCTTCTTCACCCACAGTCTGCACAGCAGATCTTCAGCTGGTGGCAAGAGGCATTCTCCACCCATGTCACGGAGCTGTCAGAAGAAAGGCCCCTGAAATCAGGTAATTTGGCTGTAGGTAGTGACTGAGCAATCTGTGGACTAACCTACAACCACATACACTGATCTCAGCTCTTCCTAAGCATCAATATTTCAAGACAAGAATGCAGCTAGCAAATCTGTGTGTATTGGTGCATTTATACAGATAATTAGGCCAATTTGTGCATGGTGACATAGCAGCCATTCTCATAAATATCTTATCTCTTCCTCATCTCCTGATTTTTTCTCCAAGAGTGGTATTGCTGCTTGGCGCAGAAGTTATCATCTTTTGCCATTGCACATTCTTCTTTGATCAGAAAAGTAACTGTGGCTTCTGGGGTTCCTTCATGGAGGCAGCTGCTGCGACTTTCTGAAACAGCCTCTCTTCCTAGAGCAGAAAGTGGCAGAAATAAGCAGTCTTGGGGGGTGGGGATGAATATGAACGCAGCAGTGACTTTCAGCTCCTGGATATATATGCCACAGTAGCTGGCAACTCTTATTAATGCTTGAATTGATTTTAGAGCAGCCCAGGGCAGCTGCTACTACATGCAGATGCTTCACAGTCTGATATGTTCTTCCTTGGTCCTGAGAAGAATGACTGAGCGTGGGAAGGAATGGCATTGGGCTGTGCATCTCTGGGGGATGGAAAATGGTGCATAACAAAGAGGAGCTCTGATGGGGTTTATCAGAGCTCTGTGTACTTTGTGGAAAGCTGGATCATCAGGTCAAAGTAATATTCTTGGCATCTGCATCTCTGCAGTGCAGGTTTATGTGCTGTTGGAGATAGGGAATCTTAAACCTTGAGAGAAATTAATGCAGAAATTTTAAACAGGTATAATCTCATCAGTAGAGTGCCCCCATGCTGTTTATTTTGTTCCTAAATTCAATTTTGTCTCCACAGTCCTTGCATTTCAACTGGTTGCTCTGCCACAGGGAGGACAAAGGACAAGATGTATTTGCAGATGCTGTCTAGGGGAAAAACAAAGCTTTGGGAAGGAAAGACTGTCAGGGCTGGGGTAGTCACAAATGTCCTGAAGCCAGGTGGAGACTATTGGACTGGGGGCACATTGAAGGACTGTAGAGTCGTAGAATCATAGCATTATAGAACTAGTAAGGTTGGAAAAGATCACTAAGATCATCAAGTTCAACCATCAACCCATCATCATCACACCCACTAAACCACGTCCCTCTGCACCATAAGGAAAGAAGCAAGCAGTTCTGGTATTCAAGCAGCCTTTGGCTGATTCCAGTCATCCCCTCAGATTCTTATCCTCTGTACAGGGCTGTAATTTTTGGTTCATGATAATTTGGTGTCTTGTGCTTCATCCATGCTGTCTTGCTTCTTCATCATCCCCACTTACCAAGAAATTTGGCTGCAGCAAAAGAAAGTCTAATTTAGTGACGGAGACTTTAGCTGGAAATCATATAGGACAGCTAAGATCTCAGCAAAAGATACAGGAGTGAAGGGTTAAGGAGGATAGAAGGAGCACTTGCATACACAAAGCTCACTTACATATTTATGACAGTGCTCCATTCCTTACCTTCCCAACTATCAAACAAAGATCTGTGTCCTCCCAACCCTCACTGAGCTCCTTAGGACAGTCTTCATGGTTACATGATGCATCTTGCAATAGGATTACCATGCTGGCCAGGGCCTGGTATTTAGCACAAGTCTTCAAAGGGAGAAGTCACGTCGCAGAAAGTGAGTCTAAGGAGCTGTACTGGTGACTCTTGCTAAGCAAGGCAGAAGTAAGCAGTGGCCCAGCCAACACTACTGTGGAAAATGGATCAAAAGCCTCATCACTTTTTAAATAAGAAACACTTAAATAAAGAAAAGCGTTCAGCTCCATCTCTCTGTATATGTCACCAGAAAGGGCATCATTAAGAATTCATTGCAACTTCTGCACCCAATTTTCCGGCCTAGTGCCTTGTCCTGCTTGTCTTGCTCCAGCTCCAAAGATGGTGAGCGTGCTGCCATGAGTATCAAGGGACATACCGGATCTGAATAACAAGATGGAGCTTGAAGAAAGGGTGGGGGATTCTGAGGACCTCTGATGTGAAGTGACTGAAAGAGGGAGAAGCATAGTCATGCAAGGACCATGGGGAAGAGCCAGAGTTGCCCACAGACCTGTGAGCAAATAGACAGAGACCAACCCATGCTGATGACTGTCTCCTGCTAACATGAACTGGGACATTTCCTTAGACTTTGTTCTTTCCCTACCCAAATGTCTGGAGTTTATCCAGAGATGACTTTAAGGGTGTGACCGGGGCTTCCCAGCAGCTCGGAATGGTCCGTGCTCTATCTGACCAAGATCTTGAGCTGCAGGGCAGTGATAAAGCTACCCAATGAAAACAGGCAAACCAAGAAAAACAATGCCATGAAGTTAATTCCTCAGGGCAAGGAGCTGCTGAGCCTGTCAGTTTAAAGTTTTAAAGGCTGAAGAGGCTGTACCTGATGTATATGATTACCTTCAGTGAAGTGAAATGTCTGTTTATTCCTATAATATCCTGTCGGAAGAAAAAGGACTTCGTTCAGGGCTCTGCTCAGATCAGATATTTGCTCAGAAGATACATGAGAACCCAGCTCACCATCAGCTCCTGGTAAGGTGGGCCGAGACCTATTGCCCCCATTTCCCTATAGTGCATTTTCACTCTCTGTCTTTTGTCACTGTCATTCACCAAGCTTCCTACCTGTGACACCTGCTTCTCCTCTCTGCTTCTCAAGTGGCAGCCAGGGAGATAATTGGTATTTTTGACACTGTTTGTTGAGTACTTTGTGGCAGGAGCTGCTGGGATGAAGTGGCAAATTAGATAATTAAGGTTAATTATAGGCTTTCCAGGACTATGTTACCATACTGCATGAGGATGGTGCACTCCTTTCAGGGCCACAGCAGTGAATGGTGCCATTGGGGCAGAGGGGAGAAGTAGGGAGCCGCCAGTAGCATTGATGGTGGCAGCCAGGAAAAGAGCAGTCCTGCTTCTTAGTGATCTTGCAGGTATAGGAGTGGAGCAAGCCGTAGGGAACTGAATTGGTGGATATTGACTGGGCAACATCTGTAGAAACTAAGGTTTGAGTGACTTTCACAAGGCTCTGAATAGTACTTGGATACCCACAACTGCCAGGTGATAACTCTACACATTCATGCATGTTCTGCTTCTGTAAGAAGGGGTCATGGGCCCTTCCAGCTCCTCTGAGAAGACCTGGCTCCCTGTGACAGAGGATCACTACATTGCTGCCCAAGTTACCCCTGTTGTGACACTTCTGGTAATGGCCTAGGTTGTACAGTTGGGAAGGTATGGTGTGGGCCACTTCTATCCCTTTGCCATACTATCAGAATCAGAAAAGTGGCAATTTCTCAGACTTCCCTGGGAAGTACTTCTTGGAGGGATCAGGCATTTCTCCCCTCAGAGATTCACCAGGTTTCTCCTAGTTCCTCACTGAATGCTTTCAACTGTAATCAATTTCTTCCATGCTTGGATCCAAAAGACAACTTACTGCAGTATCTGGGCACCACTCACAGGCTAGAATTTCTTTACACTGAGCACAATATGGAGGAAATCCAACAGATTTGGGCAGAGGCATCACCTCAGAAATGACTGAAGCAGAGAAAGTACCATGCTATTCTTGCAACTAGGAGTCAGACTCAGCATCTATTGACTATAGCAAAGGGAAAAGAAGAATTTGACTCAACACATAATAGCTCAGAGAGTAGCTTCAGAGGGCAGAGAAAGAAAATCTCAGCGTCTTCCTCAGACTCTTGAGTAGCAGTGCTCTATTAAACAAACAATATCTCTGCATAGAGCAAGCACAGGCTTAATCCCATGTGATTCTAGTATTTTTAGCAACTTGCTTGTGGATAGGCTAACCAGGACTTTTTCTTGCTTCATTTGCAGGAGCCCTGAAGCCAGACTTCAAGTTTCCAGCAGTGACCACTAAGTAGGATGGCATGAATGTAACTTAATGTACTATTCCAAACGCTGAATTAGGCCAGCACAAAAATGTAACTAGTTCATTATCTTGTCTTGCACAGAGAGAAGGAACAGAGGCTTAGGTTATTAGAGAACAGGGCAAATATATGGTCGCACTTTCTTAATAAGCTGTCCAGTTAGTTACACTCAAGTCAGAGATATCACATATTTGAATGTGCAATGTCTATTTTTTTTTCTTTTCTTTCTGTGAATCTGTCCAGTTGGTGTTGTAAAAGCTGTCTGGGACTCTTTAAACTACTGAAAGACCAGACTGAGGAAAATAAAGAAAGGAAGGCTCATGCATTGTTCTTGCCCAGCCAGCCTGCCCTGGACATCATCAGAGACAATAACATTAGGACAGATGTACCTTCACAGTTATCTTATATATCCATTCTTCTACATTTCTGCATACCTTATTCAACATCAGACAGCCTTGTGCTACCCGTGTTTACTCAGAGAGGCTGCAGCAGCAGTCTGAAATTCCAGATAACTCTTAGCCTGATGTTAAGATCATCTGACAGACCTGATGGGAAAACAGCTGCATCTGAAGCTTTCCAGCATTGCAGCAGTGAGACTCATGGTTTCAGAACAAGGCTTCTGCAGCTGCTGTTGATGGTTCTCCCAGCACACAGAGAGTACCTGAATAAAACTAAGGCTTGCAACTATTTGGCATGGACTGAAAGGGCAAGTGGGATGCTCAGGTAGAAAGCAAACTTAAATATACACAGCAGCAATCAAATGAATGGGAGACAGAACTGCATGCAAGTTGGGCTTCTCAACAAATAAAGTCAGAACAGTCCCAGAGAACTGGTTGTCTTATGCACCAGTCTGAACAATTACCTCTCCCAGCTCCATGCCAGGTGTTGTGACCGAAGCCAGGTATGTCAGAGCAGGTGAAAGAGGGGAAACCACTGCACTGGGGCAACGGAATCCTCCTAGCAGTAAAATTTCCCTTGTGATAGGAATGTTGATGTCAGCAATTGCTGACAATGAGATACTGGCGTGAGATACAAAGAAATCACTGGTGAAAATAGACAAGGAAGAAGCTGAAACATCTGTCTCCATGACTTAAATCACCTTGATTTTAAGCCAAGAAGGTTTCTGTGGAATTGATCCTAGGAGATGAAAATCTACAATAGATGTGCTAATGACCTTATTTGCAGTCAGCTTCACATTCTCCTTCAAGCAGATGGTAGGTATGCTCTGTATTATTTGCACATGGGACACAGATCTGAATTTCTCTGAGTAAGCCTCCAGGTGTGTTCTCCATTACTGTTTGGAACTTTACAAGCAAAATTGTACAAAAGCATTTAAGTGGCAGAAGGAAGACTTGGTATTTTATGGGCCCACTGCTGAATGTGGAAGATGTCCTGGTGATAGAGGACATGGAAAAGGCTAAGGTACTGAATGCCCTCTCCATCTCAGTGTTTACTAGAAAGACTGGCCTTCAAAAATTCCAGGCCCTGGAGTCCAGGGGGAAAAATGGTGCAAGAAAGATATAACTTTAGTGTAGGAGAATCAGGTTAGAGGATATTTAAGAAGCTAAATGTGCGTAAGTCTATGGGCCTTGATAGGAGACAGCCAGGGGTGCTAAATAATATTTAAACAATCACAGTGATTAGAAGTGATTGAGGACTAGAGGAAAGCAAATGTTACTCCATTCTTCAAGAAAGGCAAGGAGGAGAACCCAGGGAACTACAGGTCACTCATCCTCAACTCAATCCCTGTGAAGATGATGGAGCAGCTAGTTCTGGGGAGCATTTCCAGGTACATGAAGGACAAAAATGGACCACAAGGATGATGAAGGAACTGGAACACCTCTCCTATGACTGCTCATCCTACAGGGCAGACTCAGGGCACGTTCTCATTTGTGTGTATGAGTATCTGAAGGGAGGGTGTGAAGAGGATGGAGCCAGGCTCTTTTCAGTGGCGTCCCGAGACAGGTCAAGAGGCAGTGGGTACACACTGGAACACAACATGTTCTGTCTGAACATTGGGAAACAGTGAGAGTGACAGAGCACTGGAACTGTTGCTCAGAGATGTTGGAGATAAAAATGACCTGGACATGGTTCTGGGTAGCCTGCTCTTGGTGACCCTGCTTTAACTGTGGGCTCAGAAACAAAGACCTCCAGAGGGCCCTTCCAACCTCAACTATTATGTGAAAATGCGGGATAATATATACTCAAACGTCATCTGTATCTTCAGTAGTGAAACTATCATAGCATTGTCTGCGTGATACTTTTGATGTTACAGAAATTGTAAGTCTACATGAAGTCATGAGAATGTTTTCATGCCAGCTGGTTTGAACTGAAATTTCTCTGTCTTTTTAGAGATATGTGCCTTTAAAAGGGTTGAAGCTGCTTTGAGGAATCCGTGCATTTCTGATTCCTGTCAAGTTGGAATAATGACTTGTTGGTAGTGTAATGTTTGTAAATGGAGATAAATGTTTGTTGTTTTTCTTGGACAAGCCAAACTAAATGTAAAAACAGTCAAGTTTTTCTATGGGCCTGGTGTATTTATTTCCTCCAGACTTGTTTGTGTTCAAGACCTACTGCCCATGTCTTTCTAACTATACCATAGCTTTTTCTTCTCTACAAACCTTACCAATCTTACAGTCTTCAAACATTACACTCAGAACAGCTCTACTGTTAAAATATAAATTCTTATTTTCACAGAGAGCACTCTGTAAAAACAATAACATATCCTACACTGATTATTGAACTGGAAGGAAAAGGAAGCATTAAGATTAAGGAATTGTTTTGATAATCCATTTGAATATGGGTACTCTTTGCTATAATCAACACCAGGAATGAGGAAGAGGATTCTCCCTTCTAACAGACAGTTGAGCTGCAGTTTCAACAGTCTTTCAGAGTTGATCTTTGCTACGTGCTGTTTGTTTTCACATCAGGTTCACCTGGCATTCAAGCTGAATCATGTGAACCTGCCATATGCTGTGAGCATCACTTTCTGATAGGTAATACAGCCAAATGGACCAGGCTGAAAAGCAAAATCCTTGCGCAAGTGAAGGCATGTCTAGTGAATCCTAAGAACTAGAATATGTTTCTTGCTAAGCTATAAGAGCTCATGTTGCTCTTTGAGGGCAGAGAACTGACTACTAAATGAAGAAACTACTAGTAATAAAATGAAACAAATGATAGGCTGACAGTTGGACTAGATCATCTTAGTGGACTTTTCAAACCTTTATGATTCTATGATTTTATGATTCCATACACATTAGCAGGGAGTGAGATACTGTGAATAGAAGGAACAAGACAAAGCCTTGCTCCCTGAAACTCCCACCAATGCCAGAAGAATGAAGCAGTGGGAAAGACATTTATGCAAGTATGGGTGTGAGGGATAGAGACTGTGTGTGTGAGACACTGTGAGGGAGAAGGATCCCATACAATGTGTGAGAGACATATATCCTGTATCCTTTGTGTTTGTGATAGAGATATATGTGTGGGAGACAGACTGTGTGAGAAAGCCAGTGACAGCAAGCATGAGAGAACAAGAGGCAGACAGAAGGAGAGTGGTGAGCTGAAGTGGAGCCTGTTGAACACCTCTGCCTAGAAGGCCACTCTGGGGGCAAGGAGCTGTTGTGGGAAATCACATTTTAGATGGAAGCAGGGAGTACTAAGAGCCAAATGGCACTGCTGACAAAGATGAGGTTGGGAATTATTGCATGTGGTGCTCAGATTATTGAGGGTTACTCTTCCAGTTCTAAGCCCAGAAATACATCCAACCTGAACTTGTTTATTGTAGTGACTGGCAAAAAGGTGATCCTTACATTCTCTGTCTCATAAGACACCTCAGATTCTTGGGGACAGGCAGAAAGCAGGGGAGAAAGAGGAGATGAAAGGAAGGATCTAACATATATCAATGATCTCTGGAAGTCTTAGAATTGGGCATTTATTTAGCACTATGTTTCTCTCCAGAGGCACTCCTGCATTTAGACACTTGCTCTTGAGCCTCTGACTGTAGCTATCTTCCTTGGACCACTGACCAGTGTGGAGGGAGAAGAATGGCAGCCATTTGATGCAGCCTGTGGAACATGTTAGTGGTGTGCTGGCTGCTGTGTTCACCTTCCAGCCCAGTTCTTCCCCAGTGTATAATGATGCAAAGACAGCAGTTCTCAAGGACTCGGAAGCAAAAGAGAGAGGGAAGATGATGGACAGAGGTCACGCTCAGGGCACAGCTCTGGTCCCTCTTTCTCTTCCAGTGCTGACAGTTCCTGGAAGTTTAAGAATGTGAGCCTGGTGCTCAGGGACTTGTTCGTTTTGGTCAGGGCTCGGTGACAGATCCTTTCCAAACACTGCAAGGGCAAGGGAAACTTCAACATGGTGACTCAACGTGGGCTTCCACAGTGCTTGTGCACTGCAAAATGCAGTTCAAATCCTGTGACAGCTGGAGGAACAGCAGCATGAGCCAGGCAGTGGCAACACCCCTCCAAGCTGGAATGGCTGTCCTCAGAAGAAAGGAAAATCTAGAGTAAAGACATCCCAGCAAAGCTATGTAGATGGCAGACAGCATCTTTGCAGTAAGATGTTAGGGATACAGAGGGTGAGATTATGGTTCCCAGGTCCTTTTCTGGTACCCTGAAATATTTGCTCAGGTCTGGCAAATGCCATACAAGATCTGCAGGAAATATTCAGGAGAACCTAAAGACAGGTAGGTGACTTTGCACTGCGCACCATTTTTTGGGTGTCTGACTCACTCCTTGACTAACATCAATGATGTGAGCCCTCAAAACCAGGCACAAGACAGCATCAGCATTGCAGATTTTCAGAGGTATCACATGACATCATCCAGAAAAGCTGTTTAAAGCCTGGATGATGTCATCACTGCAAAGTCTTGGTGCAGAGCTGATGAGCCTGTTCTTTCCTGGGGACAAAACAAGTCTTCCCAATGCTTTTCAGCTAGTCCTGAAGTCACATTTATCATTGTACAGCAACAACATGAAGTGACAACATGATGTGGCTATCAGGACTGGTTGGATCCAGAACTGGTTGGAAATACGGTTTGTGAGCTGTATCTTTGATTTGAGTCTGTGATGACACATGCAAAGGCCCTGGCCTGTGCCAGGGGCATCTTCTGTGTCGCCCGTGCATGCAGGACTTCTGAATACCATATGTTCCAGGCACAAGAGCACTTGCAGGCCACATCCAGCCTATGGGCTTTAGGTCTCCCAACACTGTTATAGAAAAAACAAAATGAGGTCATGTGTGGCAGGCTATTAGAATAAGCTATCTAAGGAACAGAAAGATATAATGCTTTGAATCTACATAAAGAGATGGCAAGAAGCAACTTTTAATAAAAGGTGATGATATCACCCATGTGAGCCTCCAGAGACACAGAATAATGTCACTGACTTGTGCAGCAGTCAATTGGAAGGTCTGACCCAGAAACTAAAGACTGATGAGCCACTTGAGCACATTGTAATGCCCAGCTGACCACTGCGAATAAGTAGGATGTCCCTACAGGCACTAATGAACACTTGTTATGATTACTGAATCAGAGCTAGCTGGGGAATTTGAGCTCATGCCTTTTCATTGTACTGCAGGGCAAGTGTCTGAATGCAGTTACCAGCAGGAGTGCCTCAGGAGAAACATGGTGTTAGAGAAATGCCTGGTTCTAAGCCTTGCAGAAATCCCTTATTTATGTTGCATTCATGGAGCTGTACCTCACACCAGGAGAGCCAGATGTCCCTGGGTTATACCTCCCTCCCCCATACAAACACGCATGTTGCTGCTGTTCACAGAGAGAGGGAGTCTTTCCTCATCACTGCTCCCATGAGAGAGGAATAGGGTCCCTGTCTGCC
The DNA here is from genome assembly GCF_019232065.1 of Centrocercus urophasianus. Classification (NCBI taxonomy): domain Eukaryota; kingdom Metazoa; phylum Chordata; class Aves; order Galliformes; family Phasianidae; genus Centrocercus; species Centrocercus urophasianus. The sequence goes on from NW_024885344.1 coordinate 1,520,331, forward strand.
AGGTTGAGCCATGGGTTAATTGAGCTGGGCTGAGATTTTGATGAACTTCTAGGGATGTGCAGCTGGGTTCCTGGAGTGAGAGCTGTGCCTGAATGAAATGTATCTGTATTCAATCCTGTGTAGCATGCATATGTGCACAAAGAGGTGAGGTGATGCCCTTCCAGCCCCAGCACTCACCCTGGGGTGTTTGCTGTAGTAGCTGCCCTTTACAGCAGCTCCTCTCCTGAGAGCCAAAACGTGAGTCATGGCCCTGCATGCTGCCGCTATGCACTTGCTTTCTGGTGCTTTGCTCCACTGCTTTGCTCTCAGCCCAATGCCTCCTCCTAGGTCACATTCCCATGCCCGTGACCTCCATCAGTGTTACCTGTCCGTCTCTATCAGTTTCTGAGAACTGACACAACAAACTGACAGGCACAAGCCAGCTCTGGTGGGAGGGAGAAGATAGTCACCACTGCTCTCTCATCAAGAGGCCTCTCTAAAACCATGCTAATGAGATTCTCCTTGGGGCCTCTGTCAGCTCTGCCTTTCTTTGCAGACTCCTTTGACAGACGGATGTCAGTTCAGGGAGAGCTGTTTCATGTTCTTTGTCTTAATGAAACTGATCCTTGGACAGGAGCTGCCTCTTCTGCCTCTAGGCACCTGTGGTCTAGCGGTGTCGGGCTGCTCCGTGCTTTGTCATCCTGGCTCCTAATTAGTGGCTGGCTCCTGCTGCTACTGAAGTCAACAGGGAAAACATCTCTCTGGTTTCAGTGGAGCAGGAGGTGGTGGACGGAGAAGTCTGCATACAGAGAAACAGAAGGGGTCTGATTGAGATCTTACCAATTCCCTCTAAATTGACTCTAAACAGTCCTCTTCTTTTTCTTTCTTTGCTAATCCAAACTGCAGGGATAGATACATGAGCAATTCTATGATCCCATGAACCTGTTGTGCTTACACATGACCATGAGGGAGAGAGAAAGAGCAGAGGTACCCCCACACCACTGACTTGGGGCTAGCTAAGTGCTGGGAAAAGATGAAAGTCTGGGACAGACCAGCAGAATGGGATGGAGTGCTCAAGGAGAACAGAGACAGATGGAGGAGAAAACAAGCATGAAGAAACTCTGTATGCTCCAGGAAGCAGTCATGTCCCTGTCTTTAGAAACCCTTGAGCAAGCTCACACTTTGATAGCTCTCAGTCCCTTCTAGCAGCACATATTTTTATTTGGCAAACAAACACTGACTTTACAGATTCAACTGAAATCTTCGGCTTTTTTTAGCAAATATAGGAAAATATAAATGATCTGAGATATGCAGGAGGCCCGCATAAATCAAGGGCCCAAATTTTATGCTAGGATTGACATGATGAAAAGTACAAAGAGTAGTACACATTCGATGGTTTCAGGTTGGTTATTAAGGAAAAAAATCTTAGAAAAAATTGTGCTGCAGTGGCACAGGCTCCCTGGAGGTGTTCCAGAACCGTGTGGATGTGGCACTGAGGGCATGACCAGTGGGCATGGTGGGGATGGGCTGGCGGTTGGACCAGGTGATCATAGAGGAGGTCTTTTCCAACCTTAATGACTCTGGGATTCCATGATGGCAGGAGTCATCACTGGCACGAGTAGCTCACAACTTTTCACTGAGCACAGACCTTTTGGATGTATCTGGAATCCCACTGGTGGGAAACATGTGGTAAGGTGAGAAGACGTACATTACAGGATCCCTGCCCTAGGCTTATGCCCTGAGACTGTGTTGCATCTTTTACAGGCAAGCTGTTGGCTGAAGTTCAGTCTCCTTTCTGTTGTTTTCCATTAAGGAGACAAATAAATGATGGATCTAGAAAACTCTCTAAAGATAAACTCTCTTTCTAAAGGAAACACAAACAGCTGCTTTGATAAGGCAAAATCTACGTGGCCATTTCTTTGCATAGAGCTCCAAGCCCTTGTTATCCACAGTGATGCCCAAAAGACTTTCTTCAGTGCTTTTTCACTGCGTGCCTTTCATCTCTTCCTTTTATAAGTCTGCATTTCCACTGCTTCATTTAATCCTCTCTCATACTCTTTCACATTCATCTTTGTTTTGGGCAGTGATGTATGCTTGTGCGTAGGTGATGGCCACTATTGCTTCATACAGCAGGTTAATAGTGTCCTGGAGCTATCTGAAAGAATGGCAGCATCTAAATCTACCTAATTATAGGACATTCGATCAACCTGTAGCAGAACTTATTTAAAATCCAGTCAGGTCCTCCATCCCTCACCATAAGCAAATATAGGCTTCGTAGCAATCATTCAACCTACAGCATCCTTTATTCATCCCTGATGGACCGGCATAGCCATGTCCTGGATTCCACTTTGCCTTCCCAGTGAGGATGTCCCTGTGGCTGCACAGTCCAGCATCTCTGCATGGTATAATGATTGGTCCTCAGGTTCACGCAAGTGAGATATGCTTTATCAAAATAAATTTAAAATGCTGATAGGATTACTTGGTGCTTTTTGATCTTTGAGCTTTGTTAATACATGGGCTTCTTAGTATCAAACTCTTCACAGACACAATGTTTCTTTTAATTTAGAGAAACGCATATACTTTTAAATGTATATTGCAAGAGCTCAGCATTGTCCTCTCTTCATCTGACACAAGTAATTTGTTCTTTAAAGGAGAAGAGCCATTGAGAGACCTGGAAGCAAACTGTAAGGCAGTAAAGAAGGGAAGAGCAGAGAAGATTATAGAATGATATCCATAGCTGTTGTTTGGAGGAGGTGGAGCAGAGCAGGAGAAGAGATGGAGAGGAAAATGGTTGTCCCTAAAGCTGAGAGCTCCTGCCCCTCTCTGGAGGGCTCTGCTTGGCTGGGCAGCTTATTAACTGAGATGGAGAGAAAATAAGGAATATTCAGGACAGAGCAGCAGATAGAGGGGCAAAGGAAAGCGTGACTGATGAGGAAAGATTAAACACTAAATATGTTTAGCTCTGCTAAGTGATGACTAACAGGACGTATGATAACTATCTTCCCATCTGAGAGATGCAAATATTCATGTGCAAGTGTGTGTGTGAGGGTACGTTTTACGGCAGCAGCAACGGCAACGTATTGATGAGGATCCAGGCTGCAGTGGTTACTTTGCCCCTGCACAGGTCAAGGTGGGCAGAATAACCTCACAGCTTCAATAAGGAACCAGTAGTGCTGGGAGCAAAAGGAGATAAGTGGTGGGTTTGGATCAGGCAGGGAAAGCAATGGAAAGGGGTTGAGGAAATTTATTTCTTCTGATATAGTGATCTGTCTTACGCTGTTCTGCTTCATTTACTCTCCCCATCTCAGACTCTTCATCCCACTGCCTACCCCTCCCTGTGTGTCCTGTCTTCACTCTTGCTCACGTTGTTCATGATCTCTTCACTCTGATTCACATATCCTTCTTCTCTTTGCTTCTCTTTCCTCTCTCTCTTTCTCAGGAGGTAGATCTGCATCTGTGATTGAAGGTTCATTTTCATTTCATTCTGCGGGTGACAAATTCTGACTTCAATAATCACTTGTGAAAAATCAAAAGAGAAACAAACATCTCCAAAGGCACAGAAACTGGCTGTGATGTGCATGAGAAGCGGAGCCAGCAGGGTGAGGGACGGGAGGGTGTTAGGCAAGCTGGAGAGACATTCTTGTTTCAGTTATCAGGATGGTAGATGGGGTGAGGTACAAGGATGATGATCAGATTTGGGGCAAATGGGAAATAACATCCTTCGGCAATTTTGACCTAAGTGAGCAGAGTAGAATGTGTTCCCTGAGGTCTGGCTTCCCACCAAGGAAACTGTGTTTCGATCTTCAAACTGAGAGACAAGTATGCCATATTTAACATGTATGCCATGTACAAGTCTGATCAGACTGTGAGGTGCATATCCGCACTACCGCCTCTATGTTGACCTAATAAGCACACAAAGTGCTTAGGCAGAACCCCACTCTAGGCGCTGCTGTTGTACCGTGTTAAACATTTAGACAGGTCCCACTCCATTCAAACTGTGTGACCATGAGCTGATTAAGGTGTCAGCATGAAGTTGCCATCCTTTCCACAGAGCTCCAGAAACCTCACAGCCCTCGTGTGAGTGACTCTGATGTGGGCAGTAAATGGTCTTTGCGTTTGTGTTCATAGGGCCTACTTTGGCAAAGTTAACCTCCCACAGAATGCATCTGTACGTAGCAGTACAATCCTTCTTTTCACCTTGCAAGAGCTGAGCCAGTCTTACTCACACAAAATGGGAGAACCTCTGTGTTTGCTGGCATGGTGGTGGTGGTGCTCACAAAAGCAAAGTCATGATGATGACACTCACACTCTCTGATGCTCCCTAGGGCAACTACTGCCAGGTATCAATGTCAGACAGGAGATGTAGGCTTGATGGTATACAACAGTGAGCCTCAGCATGATCAAATGGAAATATTTGCTTCCCTACACACATAGGTAGTATGGATTCACCAGAAAACCAGAAACTTTTCAGTATCTCCGGAGGGTAGATGTTGCACTGAGTGACATGGCCTAGAGCACTCACAGACGTGGGCTGATGGTTGGACTAGATGATCTCAGTGCTCTTTCCAACCTTAATGATTCTACGAGTCTAAGAACATGCTGCAGTAAAGTGCTCCTGTTTCTCTCACAATGGCCTACCTTTGCTTTGAGGCTCAGAGACTTTCAGAGTCAGAGGTTCACCATCTTGTTTGTGAGCATAAGTGGCAGGGGTATTAGGAGACCATGGGAGATCCAGACCAAAAAAGGCTGCTAATTCACCAGTCTGTCTGTTTATTCATCACAGCTGAGTCCTTCGACTCTCCAACTTGCAGATCTCAGTGCTGTGGCAACACCTATGCTCTCATTACCAATATTTCTGCCTGAGAATACATTCCCCAGTGCTCTGAAGGAAGCTTTCATCTTGTGACACAAGGGAATGTGCAGTGGGTAAAGACAGATGGTAAGAAATGGCAGATCTCAGGACTAATTTGCACTGTTCCACATTGATTTTTCTGTCTTCCCTCCAGTCCCATGAAATTCAGTGTCTAGAAAGGTGAGAGAAGAAAGGTGTTAGATAAAGAAGAACTTTGGAGAAGGAGACTGTATGGCTAAGGGAGGCAGATGAGGACAGGTCTGACAGGGGCTAGAAGTTACTCTTGGGCTTGGGTTGGTGGACGTGTGGAGCTGTGTGTGGCCAGGGCACTTGGACAAGCAGAAAACTTTCATTAAATGGAACATAACATGAGCAGGACTCAACAGCAAAAGCCAGGGGAATTACAAACCACACCATCCTTCAAAGGAGAACACAGCACCCTTAAGAAATTATGCCTTTAGATCCCCTACCTTCCTCTCACCTTAACCTTCCTGGTTAAAACTTCTTGACCAGGACTCTCCAGCCCCTCTTGGACCAGAGAGGTGGAAGACATAACTATGTAGTTAAGGAATACCTATGTGCATTAGCACCTGGGGCTATCAGAGCCCCATGTTTGATGGGGTCCTGGAGCCCTATGGAGAAGTGCTAACACACAAAAAACATCCTGTAGGAGACAGAGGCAGGCTGTAGGGGTTGGTGGGCAAAGAAGGGCTACCTGGTTGCCATGAGGAAGAGAGAGATTGGGAGGGGGTAAAAGGCAAGAAGGAAACTGGAAAAAATGGCTGTGTGTCTTTTTCATTTCTCCTTTCTGGTGCATTAGTGACAAATGAATGGCTTAGTGCCCCTTTTCCCCCTCTGCTCTTTGACTGCCTACTCCTCAATTCAACAGCCTCTACTATAGGTTCCTGGGGGTGCCTGGCAAGATATCAGATGGGCTGCCCTGCCTGTATTGCTTTCCTTCACTCCAGCCCCACTTTTTCACTCCCCAGTATGGCATTGATCCGGCTCAGTGAGAATTTCCATTTATATTTCAGCTCTGCCTGCAACACCATCCCCGAGTGCCTGCAGCTCTGACGCGTGCTTGCCTGCTCTCTCCAACACTTGGCATTGCTCAGCCCCTCCTTCTCAGCCTCTTTGCCTTTCCTCTGCACCTCCCGCTCACACAATCCTCCCCTCTCCCCCTGACTGTCTCCCCGTGCCGCCGTCTGCCGTCTGCTCACTCAGTCATTCCATCTTCCCCTGACATGTCTCAGCCTCTCTCCCTCTGCTCCCAATTAGCACAGTCACCAGGTTTGGCTGGGCAGCTGGCTCATCCATGTCTGCACAGTGAAAAAATAGGTAGGGATTGTTACTTCAGAGGAGGGCGGCACGCTGGCTGGCTGGTACCTGGGAATACTCTCTCACAAACACACAGCCTTTGTTCCTCTCTCTCAGTGAACAAGCCATAGTCCAGGAAATGGCAATAGGCAGTGACCTCACTTCTCTGTTCACATTTCCTCCCCAAAGACCTGTCCTACTGAGCCACAAGATGACATGCTGAGTGTCACTCCTAGAGCACAAGCTCTGAAATAACCTGGGAAGGGTTAATAGCATGACCTATGACATCCTGAATGCCCAGAGATTTGCAGCCAGAAGGATGTTTGAGCTTCACAAGCATCTTGCACAATCAGCAGTTTACGCAACATCCTGTTGCAGTGGTTCACCTTCTGTAAACAACATGCAGAAAGGTGAACTGTCCTCCAGTGGTGTCTGCCCCATCCTTCTACTCCCTCTCTGAGCTCCTACTGCACTTGCTGGGGAAGGTTCCTCAGGGATTCAAATGAGCCTGGGAAGCAGGTGTTCCCTCATTAAGAGAGGAAATACAGTACGCAGAGAAAGACAGGAGATGAAAGGAGAAAGGAGTTGGAAGCCAAACGTTCTTGCTGTTGACAGAGAAAATGATCTTGGTTTTGGAAAGGAGTGGGATATTCCCATCCTGTCTCATCAGGATTAGAGCAGTGAATGGAGCAAGCAGGCAGAGCCGTAAGATAAAGAGGAGTGAATCAAGCTGTGCCATCTGAGCACGGGGCTGATTACACATGGCCAAAGGGGAAAGGGAAGCACTGACTTGGAAGGACATGGAAGTACAGCATGCCATGATACATGCAAAGCAAAGGCAGCAGCACCTCAGAGAAGTGCCATCTCTCCTGGCCATCCCTAATAGCATTCCCATACCACTCCACAGCACAAAGAGTTGTCCTGCCCTGTCCTTTACCCACACTGAGGCAGTGCTTGCACCCCCCTCTGCCCCTCAGGTCTTGGGAACCATCTGAGGAGCCCTGGGCAAGGCAGATCATGTGTCAGGAGACTAAAGGAGTCCCTTGATGCTTAAAGAACAGATGGGGCTCTTGGTGTAAGGGAGGGAGACTTTCCAGTGAAAATACGGTAAAATGGATGACACTGTATTCCAAGACCTTAGGAGAACCTCACCACCTGCAGGGACCACGTGTGTCAGTGTCCTCTTTCTGCCTCTGCCTGTTGCCCCATCCTCCAAAGTATTCACCAAAGCAGAAGAGATTGAAAGTTGCAACATTTCTAAGTCTTTCTCTTCCTCCTGTCCCAAACTACGATTCTCCCTCCCTCTTCCATGTGCAAGATCAGTGCAGCAGCCCTCCTCATCACAGAATTACGTAGAATCACAGAATTGTAGGGGTTGGAAGGAACATCTGGAGGTCATCAAGTCCAACCACCTGCTAAAGCAGGATCCCTACAGTAGGTTGCACACAGTCTTCAAGTCCCTCTGTATCTAGCACACCTCCTTGCTCTACTTAGCCTGCCTGCTGGGAGCTCTATGTGTGCCCTATTGCTGTTGTTTCACCGGACTTCCCTTAAAGCATTTGCAGTGCCTGTTAATTCCATTGCTTCCCTCTCTTTCCAGGATACCTTCATGGTTGCATCCCAGGAGCTATGCAGGGTAGTAGTTTGGAGAGCATCATGTTAAAGGTGGTGAGTTCTGATTCCAGTTTGTTCCCAGAGAGCAAAAGAAGGAGGAAGAATGGCCACTCAGAAGTTTCTTCTCAGAAAGAGCGGTGCTGCAGTGGCACAGGCTGCCCAGGGAGGTGATGCAGCCACTGTCTCTGGAGGTGTTCCAGAACTATGTGGATGTGGCACTGAGGACATGGTCAAGGGGAAAGGTGGGGACGGGCTGACGGTTTGACCAGGTGATCTTAGAGGTCTTTTCCAGCCATACTGATTCTATAATTCTATGATTTGGTTTACAGACTACTCTGTGGTCTCTCATTTCCAAAGATTTTTCATGGCAGTAACTCCATGAAAAATTGCAACGATGCCAAAAGTGCCTGCCTGGACTGAGATTTGGACAGAGAAACCATGCTGACCTTATGAGTATTCCCAAAACTTTGTATCTCAAACCACTACAGGCACAGAAGAGAAGGAGAGGGAAGCATACTTAATGCTCTTGGTGCTTAATGAGTCCTGCACCTGCAGAAACAATGATGCAAACAACAGAAGAGATTTCCTTTGAGAATATCAAGTGGAAAAAATGCAGCAGGAGCAAACTGGAAAATACAGCAGAGGAATTCAAGAAGGGTGAAGATGAAGGTGAAGGGGGAAGGCAGCCCTTGAGGAGCAGTGACAGAGGTGGATGGGGTTCTGGGAGTGAAAGAAAAGAATGAGACAAGGGGGAGCGTAAGGGAAAGGGTAAAAATAATAGAGGGACGGAGGCAACTCAGAAGCCTCATGCTTGGTGCTGTGCAGAGAAAATAGGATAGCCTGCATGCCAGAGTGTATGATCCCAGAATGGATGTGAAAATGGATTTACACAGTATTGAGTCATGTTCAGTCATCATTGTGCACTTAGATCACATTGGCATAGGAAATGACACCAAATCAAGCAGACACCTTCAGAAACCCTTTCATCCCCTAAAGCACGGTGGGCTGAGAAGAGCTGAAATCATGGAATCAAGGAAAGGCTCTGAGAAAGTGTGAGCCTGATCCCAGCAACATGACATCCAGAGGTGGCTGGTCCTTTCCCTTCTTCTGTCCTTCTGTTGAAGGCCTGAGCATTGCTGTTTCCAGGTCTCCCTGAAGAGCATCTCTAGATGTTCCAGGCAGTAACACAGAGAGCAGTTACTTTCTGATTAAGAGAAAGGCTCCATTATTGGAGAGAGGAGCAGAATGTGAACGAGAGAGGGAGCCTGCCATCAGCAGAGTCTCCAGTCAGTGCTTTAGGCTGTCCCCATTTTTTGTGCCATTCATCAATATAACCCAATAATATGCCATGGTTTTAAGTGACTCTAGCAGAAGAGACTCTGACAGGCATGAGATTTATGGGGCAATGTGCAACAAATCTGCTTTCACTGCCAAGTCACTCATTGTGTTCTTTTTCTTTCTTTCTTTCTTTCTTTTTTTCCCAGTCTTTGTGGAGATGGAAAGCTGGAGCCTCACTGGCTCCTCAAGCTGGTTTCTAAAACAGGAGAAAAGACAATAATTCCTGCACTGTACTGAAGTAAAGTGGGAGACTGCATAAAAAGAAAAGTATGAGGTATAAGGGGGGCAGAAAGTCTTGAAGCAGACTCGGGATGGTTTTTAGGAGTAATCCAGGACATTAGAATTTCTATGCTTGCTCTCAAGCCATCCTCCCTATTATCTATAGCTATTGACAAGGATGGACCTTATGCTGAGATATCACAGCTCCTTTGGATCTCCTCAGTAGGCTCAGGGCTATTATTATTTCCTCCCTTATTCATAGCGTGAGGCTCATCAGCGCTGTCAGGAGCCTGGTGGGAAGCGGGGACCAAGCAGCTATTTGTGATAGCTGGCGCATTGCCCAGCTCGAGAGCTCCCAGAGAGGCTAGGACAGGAATGCTGAACAAAGTGAGGCAACAGCAGGGGAATCGCTGTAGTCCCCTCTTAGACATCTCTGCCAAATGGTAGCCAAAGGACCAGTCTGAACCACACTGGAGGCTCTAGCTGTGACAGTATCCTGGCTGAGTGCTCAGTGAGGCCATGGGACGTGGAAGAAGACAAGATGGATGTGTCGGAGGTGGGGAGGAAGAATAGGAGCAGTAGAAGATGGAAGAGAAAAGGGATCTTGGGAAAAGAAGCAAGCATGAGAGCAGAGCAGTGTCTATCAGTAGCTCATGCAGTAGGAAATGTGCACTTCTCAAGTGCTTTGCTTTCCCGATGCTCTTCTCCTTAATGCACTCTATGCATGTCCCCTTAGATCCCACTTCTGTTGGATTTAGCAGTGTCCCTCTTAGCCTCATGCTAGGTAACCAGTTTGTGGTGAAAACAAGAAGAGAGAAGCCCTGAGCTTCTTCTGGCAGAGCAGCTGTCACAGTGCATTGGCTTCCAGCCCCTTGCCAGCTGCCCCCAGCACCGGCTGTCTGTGCAAGTTAAGAGCCTTCTCCTGAGCTGCTGAGAACTGCCACAGCTCGCCTGTATCATTCACAGCATCCATGAGCACAGAGCTGCTGTCCGGACATCATATGCCCTGCAGCTTCATGGGCACTCAGCTGGTAAGAAGAAAAGCAGCATATATTTGCACACACATACACAGATAGCTGCACAAGTGTGCAATGGCAGCCTGGCAGGCATAAATCCAGATCGCCACTTAGGCTTCAACAGACTTACACTGAGCAACTGGCTACACAGGGTGGGTAAACACACACACACACGCATGCAGCCTGAACACGTGGACAGTGCAATCTGTATATTCTGATTTGGTCTTCTCACATGAAAACCTCCTACCAGCTGCATGTGCCCACACACGTGGCTCCACCTGCATTTTGTGATCCTCTACTCCTGTCCTCTTGTCAGCCCATGGGTTCCAAGACCTGCAGTGAAATTGTTTGACGTGTGCCCCTTTCCATTCCTTGTCCAATGACTCTGCATCTGTCAGTGCCCCTGCATCTGTTTTCTTTGAAGACATCATTAACATCACAAAGAAGGCTGTCTTTCACACAAACTAAGTAATAAACATCCTCCTGGAAGAGATGTTAAGGATCATTTGAGACAAGGAAGTGATCCAAGACTGCCGGTATGACTTCACCAAGGGCTGATTGTGTCTGACCAATCTGGTGTCCTTCTGTGATGGAATGATGGCATTGGTAGATCAAGGAAGAGCAACTCGTATCACCTACTTGGACATCTTCAAGGCCTTTGACATAGTCCCACACCAGTCTATATCCTTATCTCTAAATTGGAGAAATATGGGCTTGAAAGCTGAACTATTCAGTGAATAAAGAATTGTTTGGATGGTCACAGCCAGAGAGTTGGGGTCAATAACTCTGTGTTCAGGTGGAGTCCGGTGGGGTTGGAACTAGATGATCTTTAAGGTCCCTTCCATCCTAGGCCATTCTATGATTCTATGAAAAAATAAGTCACTGTAATCAGGGATTTAGAAAAAGATGAGAAGATGCAGCCCCCCTAGGGTGATGGAGATACCCTTACCCTTCCTTCTCCTGCCTCTTTTTCCTTCCTTTCTTCTTCTTTCATTTGTTTCTCTACCTTCTGCTCTTCTTCCCAGACTGCCTTTCTGCTGATGTCCTGCCAAGGCATTACCTGCCAATTCTTGACTTCCTTTTCTAGAGAATCCAGCTTCCTTCCGTCACACTTTCTTCCCAGACCAGGGCATATGGCAGGCTGCATATGGAATGAGACAAGAAAGGATCAGGAGCCTTTTCTGGCAGCTCAGACACCCACTATCTTTGTGAGTGATATTCTGTTCCTCCCTGGTCTTTCAGCCTGGAAGCTGGTGGAGATAGGCATCAGCAGCAGGTTGACACTGTGGTTAGTGTCTGGGGACCACAGATGCAAATGAGGCAAGGTCAATACCATTTACTGAGAGAGGATTATCCAGCATGGAGAAACAGCATTATTGGCGCTCTGAGGGAAAGAAGATGAGAAAAAGAGGAAACAGTCCCCTCTTGGAAATATGTAATGTGATGTAATGTAATGGAAAGTAATTAGAATGGAAAAGAACAGAATGGAATAGAACAGCTCAGCTGGAAGGGGCCTACAAAGATCTTCATGTCCTACTGCCTGACCACTTCAAGGCTAACCAAAAGTTAAAGCATATTAAGGGCATTATCCAAATGCATCTTGAACACTGAACTGGAGAGTCAACCATCTCTTTAGGAAGCCTGCTCTATTGTTTAACCATCCTCAAAGTAAAGAAATTTTTCTTAATGTCTAAGTTGAATCTCCCATGGAGCAACTTCATGCCCATCCCACATCTTCTACCATAGTCCTCCAGATCTTAGGACTGGGCAGCCCAAAATCTTAGCATCATAGAATCACAGGACCACAGAATGGCTTGGATTGGAAGGGACTGCAAAGATCATCTATTTTCAACCCTCTGGTAGGCAGGGCTGCCACCCACAAATCAGGTACTAGATGCAAAAATAAAGTGTTAAGTGCCTTCACCTTTTCCTCATCCTCATTAAGTGACTTTCTGCTTCAAGTATCATTTCAGTATTTTCCTTAAACCTTCTCTTGCTATTGACATAGTAAAAAAGCCTTCTTTTTTGTCTGACAATTCACTGGCAGCTGTTATCTCAAGTTGGGCTTTGGCTTTTCTTGCTGTCTACCTGCAGATGTGAACTGTTCTATACTCTCCCTGTGAAGCCAGATCTTACTTGCAGAGATTGTGTATTTTCTTTTTCCTGCCCTAGTTCCAGTATAGTGCAGTATCTCCACCTTGACTACACTGCCTATTCCTCCTGAACAGCTGATAACCCTCTACCCCAGCACTCCATTCACAGGACTTATTCCACCAAGTATCAATTATATCAATGATCTCATAGTTCTGGGAAAGGACCAAAGTTTCCAGTTCCCCCTGTTTGTCTCTCATACTGTATGCATTGGATTACAAGCATTTCAGACGTGTTTCTGAGCCCACAGTTCTTCCCAGTGTAGATCAGATGCCAGGCCTGCTTTATACAGTGCTGTACTATCCTTTAGCATAGCCCCAGGGTTCCTAATGGTATCCTCTTCACCCATGGATCCTAATTTAAAGCTCTCCATCCATCTTTCCGTGTTACAAGCAAAAAAATGGTTTCCCCATCAAGTCAGCTGATCTCTTATCTCAAACTCTTCCATGTTCCCAAAATTCTTGCAGAGGCACCAATCTCACCATAAATAAGCTGATTTATCCTGTTTCTTTCTTTGTCTCTCCCCATTACTAGAAAGACTGAGAAAAATGCTTCTTGTGTTCCTGAATCCTTTGGACATTTTTCCATGGTCCTTCAGTCTCTTTTGATAGACCTCAGGCTCCCTGTTGTAGTACTGTTGGTACCCACATTAATGAGGAGGATTTCGTAATAGCCTGAAGACTGTACTAAACTTGAAAGCTTTCTAATGATGTCCCTTATCATAGCCTTGGGAGGCAGAAAACTTCTCTGTAAAGAAAGCCTGGTCTGTACATGGGAGTCTCTGTTCCCTTGTGGAGAGAGTCACCTATGACTACAACTCAGCATCGCTTCTTTGTAGTGACAGTTTATGTCATAGAATCATAGAATCACTGAGGTTGGGAAAGACCTCTAAGATGATCCAGTCTAACCATTAACCCATCACTGCCATGCCCATTAAACCATGTCACTTGATGCTACATCTCTCCTTTTCTTGAACACCTCCTGGGAATGCTGCACTTGCTTCGAGGAGTTGGTTAACCTAACCTTGTAAGGAGAACTTGCTGTGATGCCTTTTGGATTCCCTCTTTTCAGATCCCTCATCTTCCACACCCCAAGTTTCATATCTAGTAGAGGAAGCTGAGTGGGCAGACAGGAGCTTCTCTTATGAGACTGTGCAGTAGGCATAGCTTTCTTTTGGGTGGTCCCAAGCCTGCCCATAAATCCCCTTAAGACCCTCATCAGAGCTGGAAGTGAGTCATGAAGGGCTCACTGGGCTGTGGTCTTCCCTCCCTACCCTGCCTTCAGCTGCAGACTTCCAAAAGCTGCTGCAGCCCAAAGAGGACGCAGGCAGAGTTATCACAGTGTTTGGGTGCTGGCTGCTTGCTCTGCTCGCAGGAGAGGCAGTGCATAAGGAAGGCTTTCAGCTCTCCTTCTCCTGTCAGTTCTCCTTGCCTGCCCTGTTTCGATGCAGATACATTACAGTATAACGAATCTGTGACCCTTCTGGGATTTCACAGTTGTTGCTGTTCTGCGTAGCACAACTGCTCACACAATTTCACGGTGGTGACAAGGCTGGCACTCATGTCCTCTTCCCTTGGAAGGGCCCCTGGGGACATAGGAAAAGATCTTTTAGGCTGAATTTGAGCATTAGCACTCCAGAGCACTTCTCAGCTCTGGCCACTGTTCTACAATGCAACCTCATCCTCTAGTGTGCTGAGACCACATCATCTGATGCGATGGGACAGGGATGCACAAACTCACAGAGCATGTCTGCAGGCAGAAAGGGTCCACTTACTGCGTTCATACTAAAATTTTATGTCCTGTAAGTTGGATGCGCCATGGATGACTTCATGTAGTGCAAATGGGACTGTAAGTAGGATTCCCTAAGTCTAACAAAGATGGCTTATTTGGAACTGGGCATGTCCTAGCAAAATTATGTGGGAGCACAAATTTCTTTAGAGTTATAGGTCCTACTTTGTGTCCATCACACTGTTTAGCCCTCATTCATTTACCAGAAGGGGTCGTTTCTCTTTTCAAACTTTCCATTACATTCTTACCCAGCTCCCTGTCTCCTTCAACTCTTCCTACCCAAACCACGTTTCTGACATGGAACAAGCTCTGTTCTGGCACCCTGCCCTTCCTGCTGCCGTGGCCTGGACAGCCATTCATTACTGGCTGAGGATACAAGTCTCCAGAGCATGGGAACACTCCCTCCTCATGAAATATTGACACAGCCATTTGCCATTCCACCTCATCCCTCTCCCTCCTCTCCTCATGCTGGCTGTGTTTGTCAATCACCTCTTCATCTAGCCTTCCTTTTCAAAAATTCTTTTTCATCTCTCAGACGCTTTTTATTTTTTCTTAACTTCCCAGGGAAAGGAGTACGGAGGGGTGGCACGTAGAGAGGGCACTACCCCAGCTGCTGCTAGGCTGACAAAGGCAGCTTGTGCACTGCTCAGCTCTTAATTGCCTGCATTCTAGCATTTCTGCTCATCCTTACTGATGAAACAGAAATGTGCAATTCCATCACAGCAGAAAATATTACAAGAGAAGAGATTCTTGCTTAAGGGAGGAGGCAAGGTAGGAGACAACTTGCCTGGAGTGACCCCAGCCAAACCTGTTCCCCCCCTCCTGCTGCACTGGAGACAGCTGTTAGCCTTCCTCAGGCTTTCCTCCTCCCACCCTGTGCATTCAGTGAGCTCTCCCATGAGGCATCATCATTAAATGCCAATGTGGGAATGAAGACAGAGCTGTTAATTGGCTTGCTTGTATAAACAGCTCCATTTGAGCTGGCAAGGCATTTTGGGCTGTAGATCTTGAGCACCCAGCACTGGGTTTTGGGGAAGATGTGGGAGGCAGTGGGTCTGTGAAATCCTATTCCAGATACATCACTAGAGGGAGAAAAAAAACTGCCTTCTGCTGCAGCTCAGCATGTCCCAGAAGCCTCTGGTCATTCACAGAATCATAATATCATTTGAGTTGGGCCTTTACAGGCCATCTAGCCCAACTCCCCGGCAATGAGCAGGGACATCTACAGCTAGATCCAGTGCTCAGAGCCCCTCCAGCCTGACCTTGGATGTCTCCAGGGGTGGGGCACCCACCACCTCTCTGGGCAACCCACTCCAGGATGGATGGTGATAGACAGGTCCACTCGGTTGCAGGCATGGCAGGCATATGGAACTCTTATCTCAGCAACGGGCAGAGAGCTGTGGTGCTAAAGCTCCCCTTCCCTTGCCATAGGTACTGGATGAAGGCAGACCTGTTAGTTAATGTATGTGTTGGGGAACAGATACAGCTCCCACTTGGCTGTAAGGCAAGACATCAAAATATGATGACAGCTTCCTTTCTGCCTGTAAGAGCCAGATACCCCTAACTCATATGGGTCCCATTTTCTATCCCAAATTCCAGTCAGGAGATCACTGTATGGGGTAATATATAATATATAATATATGTAACATATAATATTATATATTACAAATATATGATATATATATATATAAAATATATAATATACTGTAATACTGTATGGGGATTGCAATATCTAAATTTCAGTCTCTAAAGGGGGGCTGTAAGAAAGAAGAGGACAGATTCTTTAGCAGACTGTGTAGGGACAGGACAAGGAGAAATTGTTTCAAACTAAGAGTGGTTTAGACTGGGTATGAGGAAGAAGATTTTTACAGCAAGGATAGAGAGGCACTGGATCAGGTTGCCCTGGAATTTGGTGGATGCCTCATCCCTGGAGACATCCAAGGTCAAGCTGCAGGGGCTCTGAGCACCCTCATGGAGCTGAAAGTGTCCCTAGACATTGCAGGGGAGTCAGACCAGATGAACTTTCAGGGTCCCTTCCAACTCAAATGATTCTATCATTCTACAGTAGGAAACTGCAACTTATTCTCAGTTCCTCAACCCTTTCTTTTAACAGCACGTGACATCTGATGGGTACTGTGTCCATGGCCACAGATCTGGCAGTTGCTGCCAGATGCACCACAAAGCTGCCTCAAATGTTTAGCAAATGCTTTCCAGGCGGGTATCTGCAGCATAAAACAGCGGACAATGTGCTCCTGTGGATCAGATGCAGACCTGAAATCACCATTGCAAAGTGTGGAGAGTGTTTGCCCTCTGGGGGAAAAGAAGAAGATGAGCTGTGAGGCACAGTATCACAGAGAGCATGAAGTTAATCTGTATGCCAAAGGAGAGGGATTTGTGGGGGAAGAAGGGGATGCCTCAGGAAGAATTATTTGGGATCTGTGCAAAAAGCAGGTGGGACTTCACACCTCATAGGATTGAGACTGGGCTGTTTATATCAGCTCGCCTTGCCTGGATTTTATTCTGGCAATGAACGTGTTCTGAAAACAAACAGAACATCGAGGAGGAAACTTGTGGAGTGAGTGACTGTTTTTTTGGTTGCTAAGCCATCTGTTCTGCTCCAGCAGCTCACGGAGGGCTCTGCCATCACTCTGTGTCTGCCTGCCTGTGTTTGTGTGTGGGTGGCTGGCGCTAGCTGGCGTGGCAAAAGAGAGTCTTGGGGCGGAGGGGAGGATGTATATGCGCTGGGGAAGTCAGTTGTTTTCAGCAAATTTGCTCGGGAGGGGAGGAGGAAAGTTGGCTGTGGCAATGTATGCAAACAGAAGTGCCAGAGGGCAATCCAGGGAGGGTGTGTGCAGAGGGGCTGTGCTTTTCTGTGTGGCTGGAAAAGGTGATGTGTGCATCCTGGGGGCTAGGCTTGCAGGCACAGGGTTACATCAATACAGAGGGCCACATCTGCAGCTGTAGGGCTGGTCAGTACATTGCAAAGCTGCCTGCTGGGGGGGGCAGAGATGGATATTTGTTTATGTCAAGGAGCGGCACTGCTAAAACACTGGTGGAGAAAGTATGTGGGTGGATATCACGCACATGCCACCCTCTGGGCTGAGAGGGGCGAGGTGAAGTTGTGAGCTTGTGGGAGGGGGTGTGCGTGGCACACGCTGTGGGTGATGTGAACAAAGCAGTTTCATCCTCTTCGTATTCAGCTGTGCAGCCTCTACAGCTTTAGCTGTGCTGTAATGGTGAAGGATGGTGAAGGCTAATGATCTCTGCATATTTATCTTCAGGTTGAATGTTAGGAAAATCTTCTCAGAAAGAGCGGTGCTGCAGTGGCACAGGCTGCCCAGGGAGGTGGTGCAGTCACCGTCCCTGGAGATGCTGAAGAGCCGTGTGGATGTGGCACTGGCAGACATGGTCAGTGGGCATGGTGGGGATGGGCTGGAGGTTGGTGATCTTAGGGGTCTTTTCCAGCCTTAATGGTTCTGTTATTTTATGATTTCCCCAAACCAGGCTGTGATTTATTCCCACACCTTTCCTGTCCTGATTTCCTCCTGTCCTGCTCCTTGCAAGGCAAGACAGATTGCCACAGCAGCTGTCAGCTTCCCCTGTCCTACCTACCACAGCTAAGAGCACCCAGGTACTGCACTGAGGGAGAGTTGCTGGTGTGCTGGGCACGCATGGTGCTCCTCACCCACATGCAGCACTGCTTAGCTGCCGGATCAGATTTAATGGTGCCTCTTGAAAGCTGAGCACTGCTGTGATAGCATTAAATAATGGATAGGTCTGAGATTTGAGAAGGAGACCCTAGACCGCTCCTAGATGCCATGACAGCCCTGTGGGATTTCAGATATTAGCTTTGCCGTAGGCTTGTGGAGAGTATTGCACCACTTTCATTCAGCTTTAAAATAAAAGCAGCAATGCTACCTCTCCATCCACCACTCTCAGAGTCCTAAGCTCATTGATGGAGTATGATTGCATACACTCAGTTTCTCCCTGCTTCATTTGAATGGGACTCCCTTAGTGCTGCTGGAGAAAAGCAAAAAAAACAAAAAAACAAAACAAAAAAAAGAAATGTATGTAGTGTTTAGTGACAAATCAGTAGTCAACTCTGGGCAACCATTCATTTCAGTGATTGTGAATGACCAGAGACCCAAGAAGGTGAGTGAAAACTTTAAGAGCCAAGGTGTTTGGCCAAGAGGACAAGATGCAATTGTTGGCCATGCAGGACAACATGCAATTGGGCTTGATCAAAAGCAGCCAGGCTACGAACTGCAGCTGGAAGTCCTACCACTCCTTTTTACAGCTGTCCTAGAAGTAAATACTCCCCCAGCTATGAATGACCACATAAGTTCTGCTTTCAGGTGGGGATGCCTTTGGACAGTTGCATCACAAACTCAGAATCACTGGATGCTCCGAGTTGGAAGGGACCCATAAGGACCATTGAGTCCAGCTTGTGGATCCACACAGGACAACCCAAAAATCAGACCATATGTTTGAGGACATTGTCCAGATGTCCCTTGAACTCCAGCAGGCCCGATGCTGTAAACACTGCCTTGGGGAGCCCATTTCATGCCTGACACTCTCTGGTGAAGAACCTCTTCCTGATATCCAACCTGACCTTCCCCTGAGCAGCCTGTGTTGCAAACAGTGCATGTGGTAGTACACTCTCACTAGAAGGTTAGCAGAGTTTTTCGTTTCCATGTGTCAGGACAGCGAAAGGGGGCCCTGGATAGAGCATTTGCACTAGATGTGAGCTGTGTCACTCTTGGGAATGCAGGCAGAATAATAGGAGACTGCACAAATCAATACTGTTAATGGGGAGTCTTATTGACTTCACCACCTGAGATAGCCACATAAAAATAGATTTAGGAGAAAGCAGCGGGGAAAGAAAATAAGCGGGTTCTGCTGAGAAAGAGAGAGGAAGGAGAAGTGAAAGAGGAAGAACCCAGTAGAAGGAAAGTCATGAGAAATGGAGGGAGGTAAAGCACTGTGTGTGATATGTACTCTGTTTAATGGAAGGTGTGTAATCTCCCCGTGTCTAGGAGGTGTTTGAGAGAACCTGTTAGGGATTTATTAGAAAATAAAAATGCTCTAATTGAAAGCGAGTAGAGACAATTTGTATTAATAACAGGAGAAGTCATCAAATAATAGAATTGTTTAAAATCTATTAGTTTGCTCCACACAGTGAAAAGAAAATGTTGATTATCTTGATATAGAACGTATTAAAATGAGAGCTCAGGCTGCTGGTCCCCTATGCAGATTAAAGACATAATTTATTGAAGCAATTTATTTTCTGGTGGGAAGAAGAGGGAAAAAATGGAAAAGAAGTATGATAAGAGCTGCAATCAAGTCTTGGATTCTTAATCTGAAGACCTGCCTCTTATCTGTCTTCTTTCAGTCATTAGAAAATAATATTCATCCCTCGGTTGGGCTTAAAGAAGCAGGAAGAGACAGGATGGCTGGGAAAAAGGAAGATACCTTAAGGAGGCCTGCCATTCACCTCTTGAGGTTTAAGTTCTTGACAACAGTTGCTTCAAATCCAAGGCAAATCAGCCACGAGTTGCCAGGAGTAGCAGTACCTGGAGCTTGCTGGTCAGCATGGAAGTGCAGACTGTCTAATCCTCCCTGATGATAAAAGGAATATGTTGCTAAACTGCAGATTAATTTGGTGCTGAATAATTCATTCATTCATTGTTTGTCTGTATGTTAATAAAGCACAGTGAGGGGAAATAAAAACAGCGACTCCAACGTTCACGCTTGAAGCCCCTTACAGTCAATGGGCATTTAGATGAGTAAATAGAAATCTGGCAATTAGAAATTTGATATGTTTGGATCTGGAGATCAGCCTTGGAACGTGATTTCCCTGGCATGCTCACCGAAAAGATCCTGCAGGCTGGCGTGTATTGCTGTTCCACATCTTTTTCTCAGATAAAGGCCTAGATCCCACCTTGCATTATTTTCTCGTGACTTCATTGTGAACCACCTGAACTCATCCAGTGTAATTGCAGGAATTTGACAGCACAGCACTTCCCGCCTACCCCATCCTTGTGTCATCTGCTTGCACTCTTCGCATTTTTATAACCAGACATCTCTCACCCCACAGACAAAACCCCGATCTCAAAACCGAACCAGAAATAAGAAACAGAGCTAAGGTTTCAGAAGAGACACGGGCAAGAGGTGTTGTTGCGGGGCTGACATTGAGCATCCAAAGAGAAGCAAGGGCAGCCAAGAGACTTGCGCTGAGAGCACTTCTGTGGTCTTGCTCACAGTAGGTGTTCTTTTTCTCAGCCCATTTTCTAAAGTCACTGTATTTTTGATCGCGGGAGAGAAGCTGGATGTGCCATTGAATTGGTTCTGTAATGGGCCTATCAAAGCGCTGTGTGTGCGCAATTGGGATGTCTTTGTGAGATAATGACTTTTCTTACACTTCCTCTGGATATGTACTTACACAGTAACACCTTCCGAAAGGGCTTTTTCTGTTTATGTACTGTAATGAATCCTGATGTTTATAATTCAAGCTTTCGGTCAATTCTTCCCTTTTCCGCAGCAGTGCTGTTTTCATTGCTCTTGGCATACTTTTTTCATTAACACTTGTTGATTTCTGTCCTTCCTTTCAGCTTCCTTCTTTTACCTTTGCTCAGCATAAGGTACAATGTGATAATATCACTTTGCAGGGAGAAAACTTATTTTTCCTTTTATGCCACTTCAAGTAACACTTTCCTTACTATATCCTATTGCTATCGGACCCAGCAGGAAGTGTCTCCCCACCTTCTAAGTAACTCAAGCAGTTTTTTTCCCCTGATTTCTAGCATATCTCCAGACTCTTGAACAATCTTTGAAGCATCTTTCAGATAGGGGTTTTTCAAGCATACCCATGTGGATCCTAGAGCTGATTCACCACCTTTATTTAACTGAGATTGCTAATGGGTCTTACTGCTGTCATGAGCCCAGCTTGTGTGATACTGTATTGTACCCCAGCCTGTGAGGTTGCTGCTCTGCCCATGCTTGAGTCATCTTCAGCTCCTGAATCATCCTTGTTTGTGGAGCAAAAAGCTCCCTAACAATTAACACGCCCCTCTTTCCAGCCATAATAAGTACATATTTGCACTCTTACCTGTCCAGTGAGGATAATATCCCCTGAAACTGAGACTGTAAAAAAGTAGAGAAATCTGTCAGTATTTCTAGGTAATCAGAAACACGCCCATACTTGATTTACTGCAAATAGGTGGGTATTTATGTGTTAGAAACACAGTCATGTATAAGTACACAATATTGTACTCCCACCAAATCCTCCTTCTGCTATCAAACCCTGTGGGAATAAACACTCCCTCATTCTCAAATGCCCTCACCAATTAGTGTGACAGACCAGACTCGGGTTGCATCACTGCCTCCCTTTCTTATTATTCCCCACTGCCTCGAAAAAGGTCCTGAAGCAGATCCCATTACAGGAGCAGACACTCTCCTTCTGCATACCCAAACATTTTTCTTTTCTCCAAAGCACTGCAATTGATAGGGAAAAAGAAGATGAATTCTGATATGAGAACTAGGAGATAGATGGATCAAAAATGCTGTGGGTGAAGGCACACAGGTCTGCAGCATCTCAGCTCCCAGCCTTTGCAATTTCTTGTTTATACACCTACACTGATGCTCACAACCACCAAGATAAAATCCAGACATAATTTTCCTTCTGTCACTGATATTTGACATCATCACCCCAGGAGAAAGAAAAAAAACCTGCTCTGCTCCCCAAATCACTCCCTTTCTTTGCTTGAGTCACTTAAAATCATTTCCAAACAGACATTTTCGCTTGTTTGGAGAGTTGGGGCATATCTCTTCCCTTCCCTTCTCTCCCCTTCCCTTTTCCCCCAAACTCCTGAAGGCCCATGGACAGAGCCATACGTCTGTCCTGAACATAGTTAGGACAGTCTGAGCATCGTTCTCAGATTGTCTGCACCACAGCTGTCAGCCCACTCTCATTCATGGCTGTGGATTGTGCAGATCCACAATCTTCTGGATGACGTTCATGCCTGGTTTGATGCATGAATGCCGAGGGTCATTTATAAGACCCATCTGCTCTAGTAGAGGGGAGGAGAATTTAACCGTCCGAGCATAAGCTCTTTCAGGTCGCTTAGGTTTGGTAACGAGCACAGTGAGTCCATGAGAGCTTGGCCCACATCTAGTGAATCAGCTCCATATTCTAACGTGAGCACAGACATCCAGAGCAAACCCTACTTGCATTCCTCACCTCTATTCACCCCCTGCAGAGAAGATGCACCCATCCTGCTTTTGGATTGCTTGGTAGCCCAAACTTGTGGAGGGATGGCAGGAATGGCTTTGATAAGAAATTTGTACTGTGTCACAAAATCAGATCTTGGCAGCAAATTCCACTGACCCCTGCATCCAAGAAAGAATACGAGAGTCTGTGTTTCTAACTTTATCCTTTGCTATCTCTGCTTCATATATGCTTCCAGGAGGCAGAACAAGGTAAGACTTCCCATTTGTCCTTTACTAGATATGCATCTGAATGTGGGTTTGTGTGCTTGGTGTAGAGAAATACCTTCTTCAAGAGACAGAAATCCTTAGGAAGGAGCTAGTGAAAGATGTCAATGACATGTTTTCTGAAGGAGGAGTTGGAGAAAACCTGAGGTAATTGATAATGTTAGTACTGGGAACAGTAACCAGGCTGGGCTGGGGAGACAAGAAGGGACAGGAGGGACTGGGGCTAGGAATCAGGGAGGAAGCAGTCCCTGTATCTCCACTAATGCTCTCTGGCAGGATAGCAATGCTAATGGTTATTTAATGTGTCAGCTTCAAGATTTAGCAAAATGGTACCTCTCCTGATGCATCTCATCCTGGCACACAGAGCCCAAAGCAGGGGAGAAATTAGGGCCTGCTGTCTGTACATGCTGAGTATGGGGCTGCTCCTTCCTCTTGTCAGAGAGCTTATTCCCATGATTCTGCACTTCACCATGACAATCCCGTGCTGTGCATTTTGCTAACGGAATGCCTGTTTCTAGGTGAGAAGACATTCACCATCACCTAGACCTGCTTTCCTCTCAAGGACAAGGGAATGGTGCCTTGCCCTTGAGAGGGAAAAAGGGAAATAGGCCCACTCCTCAAAGGAAAAGGGGAAGCTTGGGTATGGAGTCACCTCTCCATGTCCTATGGAGTGAGGTAGAGATGTGGCAGAAATGACTGGTTGCTGGCTCAAACACTGTGGGTTTGGACTTTCTAGCTCATCCTGATGGTGGAAGACCATCCGTGGTCAGGTTTGACTCACCACTTTGCTGCTGTGCCACACAGACTCTAGGTGAAGAGCTGGTGGAAAGAAGAGTCATAGAATAGAAGAGACTGGTCTGCCTCTACTTACAGTACAGATGGGAAACCACAGTATATAGAGTACCAGAAAGAAAATGGGAAAGAAATGTGCTTTTAGGGAGAGGTGGAGCAACATGCCTTTTGAAACTTCTGTTCATGATCTTCAGTCTGCCCTGCCCTCCCTTTACACTTGTGGTGGTGTCTATTTGGCACAGCAATGGTGTCTGTTTGGTTGCTGGAAAGGAAGTCTAATGGAGGAGTAACTATGGCAACCTAACTCTCTCATAGTGACCGTGGAATCCACTGCCATCTATCCATACCCAGACCTTGCACTACAGAATTCCAAATTAAAACCCAACTAAGTTTTCTCCTTCTACTGTTAAGCAGCCGCAGCCTGGCCTGACAGAGTTGGACTCTGTCTCCCTCCCAGGCTTTTCTTGGCTGTGTTACGATTTGATCCATCTTTCTGCCAAGTGGCTGAGTGCCACACTACCAACACTCGAAATGGATGCACTTGTTACCCAGCCAGCCAGAGAGTACCATCCCTGGGGCTCTGGCCACACAAGTTGTCAGTGACCCAAGCAATGTGGTTTCCTTTGCAAACTCACTCACAGCTGAAGAGCAAACCTCCAAGTACCTTCCTGGCTTTCTCTGGGCTGGAAAGGAGCAGTAAGCACAGAAATGCCTCGCACCTTCCTTGTGCAAATGCCCAGTGTGCCAGAGGTGACCACTCTAAATTAAGCTCCAAATTACTACTTAACTGACAAATATTGCCTTACTTTAATCCAAATCTCTCCCACTTCCACTCAGGCTTAAATTTTGGGTTGAGAGTGTTGGAGAAGCAGGGAGGCTACCACTGGCTCTGTGTTAGGGTGAGGTTATATGGGCTCTTGGGGCATGCATCTTGATGGCAGGTTACCCAAGCCAGTATGGCAGAGAGGTTCCCAAGCGGCACCTGAATGGTGTCTTTCCTCCTTACTCTTCCTGCCTTCTTCCTCGTGGTGGTGAGGGGAAGGGATTGGGAGACAGTCAACCATACTCATAGAATCACAGAAACACATAATGGCTTGGGTTGCTGGGGACCTCAGAGCCCACCAAGCCCCAGCCTCTGCCCTGCGCAGAGCTGCCACTCACCAGCTCAGGCTGCCCAGGGCCCCATCCAACCTGGTCTTGAGCACCTCCAGGGATGGGGCACCCACAGCTTCTCTGGGCAGCCTGTGTAAAGAATCTCTGAGTAAAGAATATCCTCCTAACATCTAAACCTAAATCTCCCCTCTTTTAGCCATTTCCCCTTGTCCTATCATTATCAGACATGTAAAAACTTAGTCCCTGTCCTGCTTATAAGCTCCTTTCATGTACTGTAAGGGTAAAATTCCACCGAAGAACTCGGGAAGGAGGTAAAGAGTAGCCAAACCTTGAGAGGGTTTGAAATGAAAAGGTGAAATAGAAAGGAAAGTACACATAGACAGGAGGTTCTCCAGACAGTGATTCAAATTGTAGTTGTGTTCATGATTAAGAAGGAGTCTGCAGCCCAGCCTGACAGGGAGTGTCTTGGGGATGGGGGTTCTTTTACACCTTCTTCATAGCGGAAAAGGGGGAGGTTGCTGCCCTTCACATCCCTCCTAGGAGCAGACTGGTTGCACACTCCTCTCTGGGATGTGGGCAGTTCCATGGCTGTCCTGACCACAGAATGCAAACCCATCTCTGACCCAGTGCTTGCCTTTTCACAGCTCTGTTGCCACTATTTTGGACCCTTCACTATAAAAAAGTAATTGAGGCCCTTGAATGTGTCCAGAGAAGGACAGCAAACCTGTGAAAGGATTGCAGCACAAGTCTTAAGGGAAGCAGCTGAGGGAACTGAAATTGTTCAGTCTGGAGAAGAGAAGCTCAGGGGAGACCTCATCACTCTCTATAATGACCTGTTCCAGAACCGTGTGGATGTGGCTCTGAGGGACATAGCTAGTGGGAATGGTGGGGATGGGCTGACAGTTGGACTCAGTGATCCACATCCTCCTTCTTCTGTTTTCCCTCCCCCAGATCATTCCTAAATCTTTCCCTGGAGCATCCCTCCTTCTGGTTTTCCTTCACTACTTTCCATCATGTTCCACTTGTCACTTGGGTTGCTTCTTCCCAAGCCTTCTTATCCATATTTTTCTGATCCAGCTCCTTAGAAATTCACTTTCTTGCTCCTTTTTTTTTCTTAGGGAGCATTTCTGCCCTTTCCCCTTCACCACTAACACATCCCCACCTATATATGCTGCTTGTCATGTTCCTAAAAGGAATAGAGTAGAAAGAGGAAAGCCCCCCCCCACCCCCCTTCATCCTGTGCAGATGGCATTCTTTCAAAGCCTTAGGACTGGGACAAGCACTACAGGTAGGAAGGGAGTTATAGAGCAGGAAGGGTGTACTGGAAGCAAGTCTGATAAAGCAGGATGCTGAGCTGGTTTGTGCATTCTGATCGCAGCAGCATGCAAAATCCTATTATGGCTTTACTACGGCAAGTTTAATACACTGAACCCTTCATTGCTCCAGCTGCCCCTGCCAGGCATCTCTGAAATTCACACCAACAGGTTTTCAATTTCTTAGCAATCCTCAGCTCACAGGAGCAGCTCTCGGAGGGAAGGGAGGGAGGGAGAGAGGGAAGGAAGGGAGGGTGGAATTATGCAACAGCTCCAAACCTGACTGCAGGACAGTTTCCCTCTTCTTCCTCTCCCACTGCAAAGCCCCATGGGTTTGCTAAGGTTTACCCCAACAGAATGGATGATTTTAAGGATCATCTTGCAGCATGCCGAACAATTTCTGACACATTCTGAGTTTTTGATTTTCTGAAGAAAAGAGGGTGTACTGCTGAATTTGGGAAACGGAGATGAGGAGCTACCACAGGTGAGTCTGTAACAAAGCAGGGAATCATGGAGAAGTCTGTGGCAAAGCTGGGAAGGAATGTTGTACGTTACCCTATGGAGCCATACGTCAAACATGGGTATTTTCTAAAATAAAAGTTAGAAAAACTAAAGAATAAAAGGATTCTTCTGTGTGTGATTACAAAGGACTGAGCAGAGCTGCAGGTGGTACAGGGGTGTTTTGATCAGATGCTGGGGAACAGAGGAGGGTAAGCATTTGGGAGAAGAAAGGAATCTAAGAACACACTTTACAGCAGGAGTTGAGTTATCTGATGAAAGAACTGCATGGAAATGATGCAAATCTCACTGCTTTGTCCTAAACATCATGATATTTAACATCTTCCTTAAAGCCTCAGCACCTAGAGCTGGGGGAATCAAATGACAATTTCAATTCTCATATCAAATACAAGAAAGGAAAGAGAGAAGTGAGGTACTTTCTCTTCTCCAGAGAGAGAAAATAACCTCAAAATATAACCAAACAAAGGCCCCCTGGATATTCAAATAAAACAGTGTATTTTAGATACGGTTTTACATTTGGGTAAGTTGGGGATATTTAGGTCTAGCTTGGCACAGAGATGTGGTGAAATTGTGAATGGGCAGAAGAAGGTACTGTACTGGAAAAGAAACACGTGCGTGCACACCTGTGTTACCCACCATTACATCAGTTTTCACTGCAGCAGAGTAAAGATGCTGCTGCATGGACATCAGCCATTGTGAGGTGAATCTGTGTATGACAGGGGTGTAAGGTCAGCTGGAATTTCTGGGAATTTCTGAGGTTTCATGGACCTGAACTGCCAGCTCCCCCATCCCTTCCCGTTGCCTCTCCTGAGGTCCTTCTCCCATCTCTGTGTGCAAAGCATGGTTCCCTGTTGAATGCCCTGTGGAGAGGAGGTCAAGCAGCACATTAAGTCCTGGGTATTGAAATCACAGCTCTGAAGCAAGTGGCTGCAGCAAGGAAAACAATTGCCAGACACTTGCAGAACAGAGCCCTTTCACACTATGATAATGGCTTTGGGCTTGCCAGCCCTCTCTTCTGCCCTCTTCTGATACCTTGATGTTTATTCTGAGTCTATTACTGGCTCCCGTTTTGTATATTCCAGTCTTGTATAGGCTGAAGCACAACCGCATTAGAGGAAGGGGATAGCTGTGGTGCAAATTTAGAGGCTCTTCTCTCACCCCTCTGCAGAAATAATGGAATCTTATCCATGCAGAAAGTGCAAATGTAGCCCTCACTGTTCTCTCTCTCCACCAAGAGCTGGTCCTGGAAGCCCTGCTGGAATATGGGGCTTTTTTCTCAGCCATAAGGCAGCAGGCAGCAGACAAATCACTGTTATCTGTGTCTCTTCCTTCTCCAGGAGGGCCATGTATCTTTTTCATTTAGGTAATAACGGGCTTTTGGCAGAGCCTTCAGCACAAACCCAAGCTGCAGGTGAGCTGAGGAGTTTGGCTCTGGTTTTAGAAAGTCTTTGCATCGGTAATAGGGGGGTTTCCCTAGAGCTCTGCCAGGGCAGACTTGGAGTTCCCAAGGCACAGCTTGGCTGAGGTGCAGGGAGAGATGGAAAAGCAGCATTGCTGGTAGGGAAAAGAGGGAAGAGGCAGATTTACAATCAATCAATCACAGAGTCATTGAGGCTGGAAAAGACCTCTATGATCACCTGGTCAAACCATCAGCCCATCCCCACCATGCCCACTGACCACGTCCCTCAGTGCCACATCCACACAGCTCTGGAACACCTCCAGGGACGGTGACTGCACCACCTCCCTGGGATTTGCTGGAGATGGGATGGTAATGGAACCCTTATGGAGAGGATCAAGCTGAAGGAGACACCATAGGAAGGAAGAGACGGAGAAAAGAATGAGATGGAAGAATCAGGGCAAGGAGAGAAAAGGAAATTCTGGAAAGGAGCACAGATATCACAGAATCATAGAATAACTCAAGCTGGAAAGGACCATAAGGATCATCAAGCCCAACTGCTGGGTGAGCATCAGAACTCTGATGATGGCAGAAAGTCCTTGAACGCGGTATTTCTTGAGGAAGCAAAACAGTACCTTTCTGTAGACTTCATGCCATTTTGGGGGAGGGTCAATGACAAGCACCAAGAAGCTCCTGACTGTTAGGTGACTTTTCACACAGGTGCAGGAATTGATATTTCTCTCCCTTTTATTTTCTCTCCCACGTTGCAATGGAAAATAAATTAGCACGCACGCACACACACAAAGAACAAGCTCAAATTCAGTCATGGGTTAAGTTTGTTAATATATCAGAGTATTTCAAGGCGTCTCTCCCCAGCCAGTTGATTTTTAAAAGTCAATTTTTTTCTCCTCCATAAAAGATTGGAGTAGAATTTTCTAGCAGTTTCTATGTCTCCCATGAGCAATGGCATGGTTATACACTTTCATATCTGCGCAGCCCACAGGAGTCTCTGGTTTAGCTGTGAATGTGATTCTGGTCAGATGGGGCTTTGCTGTCATTCAGGAGCTTGCTGATGAGCAATAAATATTCATAGAACTGATTAGACATTAATTGCACAAATCACCACCTCTTTAGCCATCCCCAGGAACCTTGCTTCCACTCACCATGGTTAAAGGAGCAGAAGAAAACATCTCTTCCACGTAGGTGCATTAGGGTGAGCCTAGTACCTTAAAAGAAAAAAGGAACTGTTAAAAGTCTCACCTTGCAATGTCCCTTAGCATCATAATCCTTTCCTAAGTTCTGGCCATGATACACGTGCATGCACAGATACGCTTGAGTATGTGTGACTGTGAGCATGCAGAACACAACTGTGTTTGGACACAACCAGAAGGGGACCTCTAACCCAATTTTTCCAGCAAGATAAGGAGTGAAGATGTGCTGTACTAGCAGGGCATATGCTCCTCTCCCTGCACTTCTGCCCAGATGTGATATATTACTTGGTCTAGATATTTGTGTCATCTCAGCTCCAGAGCTGTGTGTTATTGCAGCCCAGAATGCCAACAGTATCCTGGGCTGGATCAAAAGAGGGGTGGTAAGCAGGGAGAGGGAGGGGATTGTCCCCCTCTGCTCTGCCCTTATGAGGCCACACCTGGATACTGCATCCAGGCCTGAGGCCTCAGCACAGGAGTAATGTGGAGAGGGTCCAGAAGAGGGCCGTGAAGAGGGTCAGAGGACTGGAGCACCTCTCCTATGAGGAAAGGCTGAGGAATTTGGACTTGTTCATTCTGGAGAAGAGAGGGCTCTGGGGAGACCTCATTCAGCCTTCCAGTACTTGAGTACAGGAGGGGGAATGACTTTTTACATGGTCTGATAATGATAGGATGAGAGGGAATGGCTTTGAACTAAAAGAAGGGAGGTTTAGGTTATACGTTAAGAAGAAATTTTCAACTCAGAGGGCGATGAGGCACTGGCACAGGCAGCCCAGAGAGCTGTGGGTGCCCCATCCCTGGAGGTTCAAGGCCAGGTAGGATGGGGCCCTGGGCCCCCTGAGCTGGTGAGTAGCAGCCCTGCCCATGGCAGTGGATTGGAACTGGGTGGGCTTTGAGGTCCTTTCCAACCCAAGCCATTCTGTGATATGATATGAAAGACATGTTCTTGTCACTATTCATCACTGAGTCTCCTCCTTGCTCCCTGTAATCCCCTTCAGGTCAATACACACAGCCTTGTCACAGTTAGATGCCACCAGCATCAACCTCCAGGTGCAAACTGATGACTATACACAGGCTTATACATAGGAATATGATAACCCAGGACAGGTCACATTCATCTTCATCTCAGGGAGGCAGCAGCATTTGAAATGGCACAATGAGATAAGACTGCTGCACACCCCTGTTGCAGGCACTTTAGAGCAGAGCCACTGCATATGTGACAGCAGTGACAGTTCAAGACAGCCTGGTCAAGTGTGGACCCTGATCTGCCTGGGCTTCCTCCAGCCCCCACCTCCAGGCAAGAAGGGATGGGAGGCAGGATGGAAGCTCCTGCTGCCCCCCACAGATCTGACTGCTTCATTCAAACCATCTTAGATATGGCAAGGCTGTGCTTCTTTCCATTAAAATGACCGATTCCAGAGGTTCTTGTCCCCCTGAGGGCCTTGGAAGAGCCTTTTCTTTCTCCAGGCTTATGGTATGAGCTGGCAAACCTGTCAACCTCTCTTGGCTGCAACCCCTGCATTGCTGCGGATGGCTTATCACAGAGACAGGGAGAGATGAAAGGCTGCAGTCCTGCTCCAAAACCTCTGTTCAGCTGGCAGAAAAGGGTTGTTTGAATTTCCTTTTGTGTTAAAGGATGCATGACATAGAACTGAGCAGATTCAGGCCAACCAGGAATGGATGGTGTCAGATGGGCACTCCATTTACTGATGATCTCCCATTGCCAAAGGCAGTACACCTCTGGGAAAAGACACGTTCTACCTTTTGATGGGCTCTGAATCCAAAATTCTGCTCAGTCTACCACCTACACTGCCCTTCCCCTCCAAATCCCAAAGGTTTTTTTCTACTCTTTGCTTAGATAACTAAGCGGTACTGAATGAGGTTGCTGGCTCTGCTGCTCCATCTGTGTCACTTGCAAGCAATTTCTAGAAAGGCTTTTTAAAATGTATTAGCCTTCCAAAAAGGAGCTGATAAACAGGAACAGGAGGAAGGAAAGAAGGGGGAGGAGGCAAGATGCATTGATGTGCTCTATCCTACACTTCGGTGATATTCTCCTCCCAACCCTTTTATGGAAACAGACAGACATTTATTATGAAAATGAATTATTGGGTGCGCACTGGAATCCTTGGGCTGGCAGAGAGTAAGTGTCAGTTTTCTGCATGTGTGTCTGTGTGACCCACATATGCTGCCTACGAGCAGAAAAATGAACATGTCTACCAGAGAGCAGCCTGTCAGATTTAGAACCTGAAGGGCTCTCTGTGTGTAGGTGTGCATTTGTGCAGCACCCTCAGAAAAGGGAACGTATGATGGTAGCCAGAAAATCATTGCCTGGTAGTGCTGTTCCTCTTACACAAGTCGTTCCCATCACAAGTTTGTGACAGCTCCGAGCG
This sequence comes from Centrocercus urophasianus, assembly GCF_019232065.1. Classification (NCBI taxonomy): domain Eukaryota; kingdom Metazoa; phylum Chordata; class Aves; order Galliformes; family Phasianidae; genus Centrocercus; species Centrocercus urophasianus. The sequence continues at coordinate 1,551,829 of NW_024885344.1, forward strand.
TGGCTGCCAAAGCACACCTAATACAAGTGGATTGTCAAGTTTTATAGATGAAGCCAGAACATTCTGGCCAATTTTTTTCATTTTTTTCCCTCCTTGCACAAATATATTGGTATTCAGCAGGCATGGGGGCAGGCATAGCACTTGAAGAGCTCCTGAGTTGCGATGCTGGTGGACAATGTTTGGTACTACTGTGTTCATAGCACTGAGGAGATTGAGCAAGGGGTCTGGGAATTAATTGTGTCTGGAAACATACTGTGTCTCTGCCTACCTCAACCTCTAAGGGAAATCTGGTCTATCTTTACCTCAATCTTGTGATCAGTTTGATCACAGAATCATATAATGGCTTAGGTCAGAAGAGACCTTAAAGATCATCGATTTCCCAGTCCCTGATGTGGGCAGGGCTGTCACCTACCAGCTCAGGCTGCCCAGGGCCCCATCCAACTCGGCCTTGAACCTCCAGGGATGGGGCATACACAGCTCTCTGGGCAGCCATTACACACCTTCCTTGATGGGAAAGAGCTTGGACAGACTGCTGTCATAGAAAGAATCCAGGTAAGCTCAGGCAGAGCTCAGCATGAATTATCAGACTGTGGATAGAAGAGCTGCATTTTGATGGCTTTTGGCAAACAGAGCAAGAGCCTGAGAGGCAGTAGAATAGAAATTCCTTACCCAAATACTAGGCTCTGGGGCATCTTCTACTAGCCAAGTGCTTGTCTGTATTTCTCTTATATACACTGGAGATGTCTCTGGGATGAGGGACCAGATTCTGACTTCTCCTCCCACCTCTGGCCATGACCTTGCCTCCCTGCATTGCACCCACAGCAAGAGTGGATGCGTGCGCAAGCACGTGCTGCAGAGCAGCGGGCAGAAAACTCACTCTGTATCACATCAGCAACACAGAGATTCAATGCAGGAGACGTTCACAAGCACAAGCAGAAGAAAACCTTCACGTTCCTTCTCCAGGGTGTGTGCGTGCTTCAACTCTGAGATACACTCCCTGCCTCCTGAAATTAATTCAACATTCCTGTGGCTCGGGCAAAAATAACCAAAATGAATAATCGGTGGTGCAGGCCCTGCTGCAGATTTCCTGGTGGATAGAGCCCTCTGCAGGAAGCAAAAAGGCAGAAGCAGAGCACCATTATTTACAGGAAGAGCCCTGAAAGGTAAAGGGACGAGATAGCAATAGCTTATCAAGTTCTTTCATCTTGCAGGTGTAATTTTCTGTAGCAATTCTCTGGTATTTATATCCATTCCCTTCCCTGCTTGCAGACAGTGTCACTAGTCCCTGCTCCTTTTCTCCTGTCTCATTTTCTCCTCCTCCACTGCTGGTGCCACTGCTCAGCCTGCATCTTGGGTGCACTGCAGAGCTGTGCTGGAGCTCAGGCTGCTTTGCTATGCTCAAGAACACAACACTCTTATCTCACATCCTCTGCTTTTATCACCACAATAATCATGCTGCCCTGAGGTTTCCGTTTGTTTCAGATACTTTTATTTCTTCACACAAGAGCCAAAAACAGCAAGTTCCAAGTGAAACCGATCTGTGAAGATGGGAATGCCTCTGTGTGCTCATGCTCGTGTGTGTATGTAAATGCACCTCTGATTTATCATGCCTTCTGGCTGCAGACCTTTCAGATACACATCTTGGGCAAGCAATGCTTGCTGGGTAGCCATCAGCCGGAAGGAGAGATAGCATTTGGGGTTCTTCCCTGGGGAGACCTATGGCCAGTCCCAAAGTAGCAAGAGAAGCCAGTCCCAGAGACAGAGACCCAGAGCTGCTTTCCTTGCTCAGGAGCCTCTCTACATAGAGTGTGCACCCTATCTCCTATCTAACATAAATTACTTCCTAAAACCTGTGACTCAGCTGCAGAGCAGGGACTTCCCAGAATTACAGCCCTCATGGCTATAGGAAGAGGCAAAGAAGAGATCTGCACAGAGGTACTCTTACCATCCTCTGTGCTCTGGTTTCACCCTGGAGTCCTGAAACATTAGTGCCACCTTGACACAACCACAACACATCTGTTCATGGAAGAAAAACCAATGGATCTTATCTACTCCACAACTGACTGGACTATGCTTTGCTGTCTCGATAGCATTCACACAGAAAAATGACCTTCACTTGATGGTTGTAGAGATCAGCTACAGGCTGGAAGGTGTTCTGGAGGCATTCTTGTCTCTCCTCAAATCCTGCCCTTCATAGCTGGAGCAATATGGAGAAAGCCAAAAGCCAGTTGACGTTTAGCCTCTGAGCAATGACACGGGAAGTGCTGTGCCCACAGCTCTGACAGTCCTCAGTGGATTGCTCCTCTGCCTTTGGGTTGGAAGGAGAAGAAGCAAATCTGGTAAGTTGTCCTGTCAGTCATCTTCATGCCAAGTGGGAAGGTGCCAATCCTCCCAAATTTCTTCCCTGAAAGTGCCCAGCATGTGAGAGATGCTGTTCAACAACTACATCTTCCTGCTGCCAGCGACCAGGTCAGGGATCAGTTTTTGTTGGCAATCTTCTTCTTTCGGGCAGAGACGAGATCATAGAAAGGATTCTGTGTGATGCTAGTCCTGAATATAGGCAGAAATGAGAGAAAGAGCAAGAATTTTAATGCCAGAGAACAACACAGGCAGCCTACTAAATCTGCACAGAGAAACAGCTCACCAAAAAGTAGGAGTGGAGAAGTGCAAATAGGAGAGATCAAAGCTGTGTCTAGAGGTTCTCCAGAAGGGACCTTGAAACTCTTTGGCATCAAGTGGTTGTTAGGCTACAAACAGTTATTTTCATTCCCCTTTTCGCGCTGTATTCCCCAGCAGCCAGATAAACTGTGTGAACATTTTGGCAGGCTCAGGCTTCCAGTTAAGGTCTCCTCACCTTATTGCCTCAATCCACTCATCACGTTCTGCTGGTGTAGCTGCAGAGATCTTATAGGACTGGTGCTTGCCTTCAACCACCTTCCCATCCCCATCTGTTTTGCAGGCTTTGATCTTCTGCCCTTTGCAGTTGGGATTGAAGAGCTCAAAGCAATTCTGTCAGAAAGGGAACAAAATGGAATTGCAGCAGATGACAGGAGGGATCAAGGAAGCTATGTTGCTTTCAGCCATAGATGACAGGCTCAGAAAGATTTCAAAAGGGACAAGAGCATTCTGTCTTTGCAATGCTACGGGGTCTCATCTTCCCTGCCCCAAGAATCGCCCCATGAGTTAGATCTTCAAGCTATCCCTCTTAGGTAAGCACATGCCTCCTGTGAGGGGTTGGACATAAAAACAGGTGTTATGGAGAGGTGAAGTAGCAATAGTTATGCATTATGGCATCTGTCATCCTGCTCCACACATGAGAATATCTTCCACTTTTGGGTAGACACAGCATTCTCTCTTCTGTCTGCTACCACAAGACAAATGGCACTTCTCCCAAACTCAAAGTGGTTTTCCATGGAAGATGCACAGAGGAAAAGTGTCACTTCCTGAAAGTTTCTTAACCCCACAGCACTGCCTGGAGTACACATCATGTAACTCATTATGGAGAGTTTTGGTGCAGTATATATAGAAGCCAGCTCTGTGTACTCATCTCTTCCAACATACAGATGTGTACATACAATTAAGCCAGTAAAAGGATGGTTCTCAGACCAATGGTTGTCTGTTAAAGTACAACTGTGTTTAGAGTGGGTTCCAACCCAGTTTGGCACCTCCCCTTTGAGAAGTATAGTACACACAGGCTTGGGAAATTGCTGTTCCCCACTACATCCTTTTCCCAAAGCCACCTCAGCCTTCACCAGCTTGTGAGAACCTTCTCTTCCCACCAACCTCCTATTGGCAGAATATCAAGCAAACGAGACTTACTGGCTTTTTGGGGTCATCCACCTTCTGGACTGATAGGTTCTCCAGGGGAATTATACCCAGAGGCTCCTTGTCCTGCAGTCAAAGAAACAGGAATTAACACCAAACATCATCCCTACACTTTTGCCACAGCCCCTCTGATTTCCCCAACATGTGCACCTTTGTAGAACAAAAGCAGTGTGTGCCTGGGGAGATCCCTACATTTACATTATGGGAACCTTAGATAACAAGAGATCCCAGCAACAGCTTCGGTGCACAGACTATCTCCAGACCACAGCCAAGGAAATGGTATATGAAAGGAAGGAGGTCTGAACTCAGTCTGTCAGTGTGAGGCAGTCTTAGCCCCTATCCTCCCCGGCCCCTCAGAGGCTTGTAACCACCCAGTACAAGTTCACAACCTAGAGTTCATCCTTTACCGTGGTATATTCAAAGTAGTACAGGCAGTTATCGGTCAGAATGAACCAACGACGTTTCCAGGTTTTCACACGTCCTCCTAAAGGTTCAAAATCCATTAGTTTCACTCCTAGCTGTCCTTCCCCCAACCCTACTCTGCACACACACATGCACGCTCTCCCTGTAGCCATCAGTCCCCAGAAGAAAACCATGGTCGTTACCACCAGTGTACCAGTGGTACTCACCACCATATGATGGATGCTGAGGGATTTTGCTGTGATGAGGCTAGGGATGGGGAGAGGGGATGTATATGTATGTATATATAGAAACAGGGTTTTTTTGTTGGTGGTGGTTGTTTTTTGTTTTGCTTTGTTTTTGTTTTTTGAGCAGAGAGAACCTGTAGGAGCAGGGCCAGAAGAGGAGAGAGCAGGCGGCTGGTTTCAACAGCAGGTGTCAGCCTCAGCTCACCACACCAGACGGGAGGGAGGGACAATGGAGATGCTGGTGCCAGGGTGAGTTTTGGATGCCTGAGTGGGTTTCTGGGGGAAATTTGTGATGTGAGAGAGGCATGAAGGTGAGGAATCCCGAGGAGTTAGACGAAGGCTCCCACTGACCTAGTTTCAGGAGCCAGCCCTCACGGTTAGGGTTGAAGAAAGTGTGCGTGAGATCATTTCCATCATCTTCTGGTATAGAGAATGGCTCGTTTTTTATGCTGTCAAACAGATTCTGCACCAGAGCGTTGGATCAAGGAGAGAAAGAGAAAATAAACAGAAAGAAAGACAAATTTCTGACAAAAATTGTACACAATCATTTCAGGTCCATCTGGTACATCACTCTACCCAGGGGCAGGTGAGTGAATCGGAAAGGAGGTAACAGTGAGCACTAGCTCTCAACAGCCCTCAATATACACCTCAAACTGTTTCAAGAGTGTCTGCAAGCTTTCTTCTGCACCCTGAGTTAAAAATAAAGGAAATCCATTTCGGAAACCATGTAATTCATCAGGACTGGCAGCAGTGATTGACCACAGCGTGTCCTATGGCGACTGCTGAGGGTATAACAAGGTAGCACTAAGGAAGTTAAAGGGTGGGAGGGGGGTGACAGTGACTGCAGCCCCATTTAGGCCCTGGTTGGTGGTGTACCATCCAATAACCAAACATTCTGCTGAGAACTTGAATGCAAAGACCAACACATGCATCTGCATAACCATAAAGAGATGTATTTCACAGAACCCAGGCATTTGGAGCTGATGATCTTGAAGGTGTTTTCCAAACTAGATGATTCTACGATTCTATGGCCCTGTGCCTGCTGAGCCCCTGGGAAGCTGATAGCTCCAGCTTTGATAAGGGCTGTGTCTCCTGCCTCCATCCCCCTTCTGCCCCTTCATCCTCTGGGATCAGAGATGGTATGGACTGCTGAGAGCTTTAAAGGTGCTGGAAAAGGTGTTCTAAAAGCCTCAGGCATTCATTTTGGGCTTGATGGTGCTACTTGCACAGATATATTCTTGTGCAAAAGAGGTCAGGCTCTGTTGTCCTGACCAATGAAATACTCTAGGCCCCCCATCATCTTGGTGGCCCTCCCCTGGTCTCTCTCTAGAAGTTCTCTGCCTTTCTTGAGCCAGGGTGCCCAGAACTGGACACAACACTCCAGATGTGGCCTCAGCAGGGCCGAGGAGAGGGGGACGATCACTTCCCTCTACCTGCTGGCCATGCTTTTTGTAATGCACCATTGGCCTTCTGGGCCACAAGGGCACACTGCTCGCTCATGGCCAACCTGCTGTTCACTAGGATGCACTGGTCCTTCTCCTTGAGCTCCTTTTCAGCAGGTCAGCCCCTGATCTGCACTAATGCATGTGGTTATTCCTTCCCAGGTGCAGGATTCTACAGTTGCCCCTATGTAGAAGGCTACCACTGTTCACTGCTATTCTCTGAATATCTCTCTTGCTACATGTCCTCACCAACAAGCATGTCTGCAGTCACTCTCCAAAGCATTTTTCATGTTTTCCAGCTTCCATTTTATACCTTTTTCCTTGAGCAGCTCTCCCCTTACAGGGCAGAAGGTCAGTAGTCTTATATTACACTGAGACCAATGGACCTTATGTTCAGGGTGAAGCTTGACCCAGAGAGAAAATAGGGACTGATGATAAAATGGGAAAGCCTTTTTTACCTTTAAGAGCTCTTGTGGCAGGTCTGCTCCATCATTGATGCCTCGGTTGATGGACACAAACCTTTCAAAGGGGGGTTTGTCTTTCACATTAGGGTTGTGCAGGCTGGTGTTAAGCATGATAATGGAGAAGGAGAGTATATAACATGTATCTGTCAATGAGAAAGAAAACCAGGACTGATGGCGTTTTTCTTAGAGAGCAGATAATCCACATGCTAACAGGTGACTAGTCTTCCAGTTGCTAGTGAACAGCTTCAACCTCCCAGATTTAGGAGGAGATCTCCCCTCTCCCTGGTGTAAGAGAGGCAGACAGGACTTGAGGAGAGTTGATCTCCTGTGGTGGATATGATTCCCTAGTAGGCAATTTGGGCAGACCTGGTCAGGTAAAAGCTTTGCTAGCAAGTTTCTACAGACCCATGCTTGTAAGTGGTACCCATGATGCAAGGAGGTATGTTTCACGTGGGGCTGGGAGCAATTCTCAAGCCTGCTCCCTGTTGGGACGGGCTGGAGTACACTAGAAGAAAGAGGACAGAAGACCATCAGCCTGTCAAAAAGTTCTGGTCTGCCTTCTTTAGCTTCAAGTAAGAGAACATGAAAGACAGCATCCTCACTTTCACAGGATGCTTTCTATGCCCTGTGATTGGGGAAAGAAGGTTCCTCTCTCTAACACAAAGTGGTTCTTTGCTTTATAGGCCTTCTTCTCCCTATAAATACCTGTGGACTGGAATACTCCTGGGTTACACTTGCAGTACCAGTTGGCAAAGGCCTCCATCATGCGATCAATTTTCTGTGCTTCCCCAGGCAGCCGGAAGCTCCATAGGAACTGTCTAGCAGGAGTAGCATGCCAGAGAGTTAGTCAGATTGTGTACAAGGAATATTTATCCTTTCCCTCAGCCCATGGGACACCATGGAAATAAAGGAAGTTGTCTCATCACAGCAGGAAAACAATGCAGCACATCAAGCAGGAGATCTGCTCCTTTCTCTAAAAATTTCCTAGGCTCACCCTTAAACATTCTAAAAAGAAGTAGAGCTAAGCATCCTGTAAATCATGACTCTTCTTCCCTACTGAGCATTCTGCAAGATATCAGGGACCTGAAGAGAGAGCCCTGCCAGAAGGCCTGCCTAAAGAGAACAAGATGCTCCAGGACAGAATCACTTTGTCACAGACATAATGGGCACCGTGAGCTAATGTATTTCCTAGTACAAAAAATAACCTACCCTGTCCCTACCCTCCACCTCACAACAACCCACCTTGCTATCCCCATCATCCCTGCATGAGGCTAATCCATTCAGAATACCATGAAAAAAGTCCACCAAAGAAAGGTGTGTTTACAATTCACAGAAAAACAGCGTAGAGCCAACACACATAGCATAGCCTTGGGAAACCCAATCTCATCTCACTGGGGCTTTCATGACCTCTTTGTGTGGTAAGACCCAGTGGCTGAACAGGCTCCTGCTCCATTTCTTACTTCTTGAACACTCACCTTAGTGCTTGCACCAGGTTGAGGTTGGCAAACTGGTGACATGCCACAAAGGCTTGGAGAATCTGAATGTTTTTGGAGTCTCTGGGAGAGGAGAAAGGGAAAAGGTCAGTAGAGAGCTGTGTCCCTGCTCTATTTGGATGCTCCTTGGTGTGATCACACGCATCTTGCTCCCTCCCAGACTCCCTTTCCCCTCAACCAGCAAGAAACCAAGATGCATGGGCACCACTCTTGTCTGAGACTGACTCCAGTATAGATGGAAAGACAGATAACCCATGGAGCCACCCTCAGCCACACTCTAAAGGACATCTCCCAGTGTCCACTGCTCACCCAGCCTACTGTAGTGTGAGGTCATGTTCAGTCTCAGCATCTGCCAAGGGTCATCTAAAATGGTGGCTGAGAGAGATTATGCAGAACAGGGCATCCAAAGGACCTCTTTATCACAGCTGGTTTCTTACCTCCTACCCAAGTAATCGCCAATGGCTGTCTTGTTCAAGCCTTCACCCTTGTGGAGGAATTTGGCAATCTCCTGCAGGTCTGAGGACAATAGTTGCTGCTCGATCAGGTACTGGATCCCCTGGAGGACAAGCAAGACAGCAAAGTAAGACAGATCTTTATGTTGTTGTGAAATTAGAACTTAAATATTCTAATGTCAGACTTAACTGGCTTTGTTAGCATTGTCTCCTGTTATTCCTCAACCCCTCCATGGGAGATCATAGTCATGTTCTCCTTCTTATTCCCACCATTTTTATCTACTGTGATGGACTGGTATCATGCTCATTTCATCCCTAAACTTGGACAAATGTTTCACTGAACTGGAAATTCAAGCAAACAGAAAAGGGCAGTGTAGCTCAAAAGTTCAAACAGCCATGTATATTTAAAGTAAAGTCAAAAGGGCTCTTTTTAACATTCTTGGTCAAAATATTGTAGAGTTCTGCTCCTGAAAGTCAGGTTTAACCAAAGAAACTTAAAGAAAAAAAACTGTTTGAAAATAAATAAGCAGACGTTATTGAAAAAAGTATTCAGGCAAAAACGTAGGCCTGAGACTGTGTTGTTTTCCTGAAGTTTTTTGCAGGCCACAGAACAGAAAAGTCAGCAATCTGGTAAACTCCATTCTCCCAAGCCAACAAGGATGGAGTGTGTTCTTTAAGGAAGATAGAGAGTCAGAATCAGGTTGTGCAAACAGCCAATATTTTATTTTTAGAGAGAATTCCATCATTTCCAAAGTCATTGAAATTTGAGCTGTTGTTCAGCTTAAGAGCACTATCTAGAAACACTGCAATTCTTCAGACCACACTGCAATTCTCCTCACAAAATACAGTAAAGGAATGAATATTGTTTTAGAAATATCAAAATGTTCTGCTTCAACAGAATCAGTTCACTTTGTCTTGCAATATATAAGAAAATATTTCTAAAATGCCCCAAAGAAAAATCAGTTCCAAAGGAAGAAATTGAAATGTTTGAGAGATTTCTCCACGCTATTTTCCTTCCTTTTTCCCCAGATGAAATTTCAGTTAGATCAATTTAATTTTGCAAATTATTGCAGTGATGGTGGAGCTCCATTTCTCAGACTAGAATGTTTCTCCCAGAAGATTTTGTTCAGCTGTATTTCTAGTGTTTACCTCCCGTAGCCTCAGGAATTTACCCTGAGCGCTTGGAGATGGGAACTCATTTCATCAACATTGCCTAGATGAAACATAACCTCAGCAGGGACAAAGAAAGTTCCCTGCATTGCAAGACCTACAAGACTCCAGTTTATACCAAAAGGGAAGCAATAAACAAAGATCTGTGTGTGCCTGTTCTAAACTAAAATCAATACAGGAACATAGTACAGCAGTTTGACCAGGCTGATCAGCATTGAACTAATAATGCTAAAACGGTTTGGGGTCAGGATTAGTTCAGGCATTTCTGCATGTCATGGCAAAGTGCCATAGCAAGAGATGCCTCTGGGGCCTCAAACCAAGGTCAGACAGAAAGACAAAAAGAGAATCCGCTCTCACATGATCTGTGTGTACTGTTATCAGTGCTCAAAGACAGCTCCCACTGGCAGAGGGATGTCCAGAGGCTGGCATGCACATCAGATGCAGTGTAGACACTGGGGAAGACGTCTTCATGGTCTCAGCAGGGAGGCATTTAAAGCTGTCACTCAGACCAGCAGCAATCCAAGATGATAGCTGCAGTTAGCCTACAATGAACAATTGTTCAATGCAGACTGTGGTTTTTCCTTAAAAGCAGCTGGCAGCCTGTGGCTTGGACAGGTGTAATCTTCACTGGGTAAAAACCCGAATGGATGGCTGAGCCCAGAAAGTGGTGGTGAATGGAGTTGAATCCAGCTGGTGATTGGTCAGTAGTGGTGTTCCCCAAAGGTCGGTACTGGGGCCTGTCCTATTTAATATCTTAACTGACAATCTGGATGAGAGGATTGAGTAAATTTGCAGATGACACTGAGTTGGGCAGAAGTGTTGATCTGCCCGAGGGTAGGATGGCCCTTCAGAGGGATCTCAATAGTCCAGATTGATGAGCTGAGACCAACTGTAGGAGCTTCCACAAGACCAAGCTGAGTGGTGGAAAAGGATCTGAGGGTATTAATCAACAGATGGTCAAACATGAGCCAGCAGTGTGCCCAGGTGGCCAAGAAGGCCAACAGCATCCTGGCTTGTATCAGAAGTAGTGCAGCCAGCAGGAGCAGGAAGGTGACCGTCCCTCTGTACTCAGCTCTGGTGAGGCTGCACCTTGAGTTCTGTGCTCAGTTCTGGGCCCCTGACTAAAGAAAGACATGGAGACCCTGGAGTGTGCCCAGAGAAGGGCAGCAGAGCTGTGAGGAGTCTGGAGCACAAGTCTGATGGGGAGTGGCTTGAGGAACTGGGGATGTTCAGTCTGGAGAAGAGGAGGCTCAAGGGAAATCTTATAACTCTCTACAATGACCTGGAAGGAGGTTGTGGCAAGGTGGAGATCAGCGTTTTCTTCCTCATAATAGGGATACAATGAGAAGTAATGGCCTCAGTTTGTGCCAGGGGAGATTCAGGTTGGATATTAAGAGGAATTTCTTCTCAAGAGTGGTTCTGCAGCTGGAATAGGCTGCCCAGGGAGGGAGGTGGTGGAGTCACTGTCCCTAGGGTTGTTTAGGAAAAGAGTAGATATGGTACTTAAGGACATGGTTTAGTGGGTAATATTAGTGATAGGGGGATGGCTGGACTAGACCATCTTAGAGGTCTTTTCCAGCCTTAATGATGCTATGATTCTATGAATTCTGACCGTCACACAAGCAAGAAGAGGTGGACTGAAGAAAGCTTAGCTCTCTTGACACACTGACAGTGTTAAGCTGTCCGCCTTTTATTTCTCTTAGTTTTGGTTTGTACCTAATGAAATTCTCTATAGGCCCCTATGGACACATGATGTGGGGAGGCAATACAGATTGATCTTATCAGAATATTTCAGAAATAGGTAAGAAGGTCTAGTCTTCTGACTAGAGCCTTAGTAAGGTAGGAAACTAGCCTCACAGTCCATGGAAATAGCTCCCTTGGCACGGATGGGACCAGTACTCAACAGAAACACTTCCTCACAGCTTTATCCTCAAATTTGGAATGATCAGATCCTACCTTTTCAGGATCCATGTTGAATTTCTTCCGACCCACGGACAGAAGTTTATCCCTCTGTGATAGTTTGCTACAAACAAAAAGAAGAAAAGCCAAACTTAGAATACAGGGCCATGCTTCACTTAGAACGCTCACAAGGCAACTCAGATATCAAGGGAGGGCGTCTGTTCAGGGAGAAATCTCAGGAGACAGAAGGACATTCCAGGCCTCATTTTCCTGCCTTTGTTGTGATACAAATTCCATTAGTGCTCCTGTTTTCCCAACACTAAGGGAGGCTTTGGAAACAAAGGAATACTTACTAGCCTCACTTACCTGGTCCTCTCACCAGGGTTCTGGTCTGCCTCTTGCCTCTCCTCTGCGTTTTGGAAGCCCTCGATCTCTGCAAACACTTGCGCAATCTCTTCTTTCAGCTTCTGCAAAAGAAATATCAAGAGGGTGAAGGCAGAGAAGGGAAAAACAGCAGATGTACAAATCCTGTCTTCTTTCATCCCTCCATCATAGGAAAAGGCCAGCTGTTCAGAACTAGTCGAGGATTTCTGTGAAATATGCATCGCTCTAAGGTGACCTTGCCCATCCAAGCTGGAATTCAGCTGAAAGAAATGGGAGAGAAGGGCAGAGGATATTCTTGTGTCTGTTGTCATTGAGGGCTGGAAAATCAAGCTCAGTCAGCTTGAAAGAGTCAGAGAACTCATCCCAGTATTGATTTTAGTTCTTCAAACAATGTCAGATATGACACTCCCTCCACTGCACATATTTTCTTCTAGATTTTGCTTTGCACAGCCCGGCTACACATCCAGGACAGAGGAAATGGAACCAGTAACTGGGAGGTCAATGTGGATCTGAAGTGGCCAAGTTGAGAAATATACTTTCTAATGCTCCTGTCACTCAATACCAGTGAGTGGATATTTGTCTTTAGATGGAGAAAGAAGAGAGAAGGACAAAAAAATATTTAAGATCCAAATGTTTCCTTTAGATCCATAAGAAATGGTAGCCTTCTTGGCTGGATGTTCTGTGTTTCCAAGGAAACCAAGATCTGTGCATCTCCTTGTTTTCCTTCTGCATTTTGGGTTCCCTTCAGAGCAAGAGTGCTTCTTTACATGCCTCTTCCTGGAATCTCTTGATTTATTTCTTTAACAAACTGAATAGGCATGGAAAGAAGGGCTATGTGACTAATCTAGCCTCAGCTAGGAGTGAGGATGCAGCTATGATATGAATCTTGGTACAGAAACTGTGAAGTTCTCCAACATCCCACAACTTCAAAGTTCTGCTTTTACTTTCATTCCATTTTGTTTCATCAGTCTGCCAGAGTTGAAAGCGTTCCTTAATAAGCTTCAGGTATTGCACAAATGTCACAAAGCTGTGATCGTATCTCCTGAATTTCAAATGATTGTGTTTTTTTGTTGTGTTTCTCTCTATAACAGTAAGATGAAATTCACCCTCATTCCTTCTCTCTCTCCCAGACAGCACCACCCTTCAAGTCTGTTTGATAAAGAGTATTGCTAAATAGTTAATGAAGAAATCCACCTGGTAAAAAAAAGTTCTATTTCTAGCTGCACTTTCACCTTAATTCATTCTGCTCCACTGGACAACCCTATTAGTTAATGGCTGTGGGTTTTAGATGAGTGTCAATGTAGTCTAGTACCTCTTCTTGTGCCGAGAGTAGGTTAAAAAAAATGTAGGATTTGTGTTCAAATATCCTGTGTCCCACAGTGCCCATTGCCCATCCTGAAAACTAAAATGATGAAAACTGCACAAGCAAACGACATGCACGTGCATCCATAGACTCTTGAAGAAGATACATGATGCCTTTCTGTTTTTGCAGCAGGGATGCTAAGTCTGCAAGTGTGAGAAGTCACAGATAATTTGGTTTAATTCTTTATATGAAGAAAAACTTCAGTCATTCCCTAGGAGTCTGGATCTCCTCATGTTGTGGAAAAATCAGTGCAAGATGATAGTGTAGAAGAGAAAAAGCTGTCCACCACCATGCATGACGTGGATATGATGTGGTATTACTAACTGATTTTCAGTTTGTCATTTTCAGGCTCTTCAGGAGTCAATGAAGTAGTGTTTGAGTCCGCTAAAGGAAAAGAAGAAAAGCAAATTCAGCTATGGAGGTTTGTGTTGAAGGCCCTTCCATCACACCTTTCAAAAGTGACTTGGCAAGGTCCACACAAAGAACAAAAAATTTAAAAATCACAGAGGGATGCATCAGAGAACTGGTAAGGTGACTGATAATTCAAAATAGCCGTAAATGCTGAGTCAAATCCTTGACTGTATGACTTAGTAAAGTCATATTTCTTTCCTTTACCCTAAATATGCAATCCCTGTTAATGAACTGCCAACCCTTTCTCAAATATCCCATTATGTTGCTTGATGAATCCCGCAGCAGAGAGTATCACAGGTTGGATGAGTGCTGGTGACAAGTATGTCAGGGCAGACTGAAGCTTAGAATTCAAGTTGGATCATGACAGAGCAAATATGCCCTGTGCAGAAGCACTTCTGCATGGCCAGGACTGTTATGTGCAGAGATTCCTTGGTGAAGACAGCTCTGAGAAGGCTAGGCACGATGGAAGGAACAGGATAGTTCTTACCTTAATGTCCTCCAAGAGCTCCTCTCTGTGCTGCCTTATTGTCTCTATTTCAGCCTCTTCAGCCTCACTCAGGTCAGATGACCCTGGAAGAGCAAACAGGTGCCTATGAGAATAGTTGATGCCAACATATCACAGGAAAAGCTGCCTCAATCTCTCAGTGCCTCAGCAGCTTTGATATCTGTGCTCCTGCATCTATGCTCCCTGCTGTTGTAACCACTGAACCCGAGCTCTGTCTTGCAAATGATTCTCAGTCCAGAGCCAGCAGCAGCCCCCTATACCCTGCCTCACAGCCAGCTTCTCTGCTAGCAGCCTTCTGATCTAACCTTGTAGCAACCCACCTGCCTACACAACCCGGTTTACTCACTGCAAGCGCAACAAAGAGCCTTTACCAAATGTTCTTTGGTGGTTTTTGTGTCAGTCACCTCAATGTACAAGACCTCTTGCACAAGAAAGCTGTGACCTAAATAGTCCATCTACATCCAAACCTCCCATGAAGAAACACTAGCTTCATTGATTGACCCACCACAGTTAGAGTCAAAAACGGCTCAAGAAAGAGAATCAAGGACTTTCAAGTCTGAGGACAGGTTCTAGGGGATGAAAGCCTTGCTGAAGAAGAAGCATCTGTGGGAGGCTGTTATTCTGCCCTCCTCCCCCCTGTGGATTACAGACAATATAGAAATGCGAACAGGCTTCCTTGTAATGCACAGGAAGTCAAACAGATAACAGAGCCTAAGAGACCACAACATGATTCATAAAAGGCCTAGAAGAATTGGGGTGACAGCACTGCTGCTAAATATAATCGTGATGAAACAGAGCCTCTTCAGCAAAGAGAACGAGGAGGCTGAAGCCACAGAGAGGCACAGCAGATGGTAAGCCCCAGGAAAATATAGGGGACACACACAGACTGAGGGCAGTGATGCTGCTGGGAGCTCAGTGCACAACTTGCAGTGAGGATCCTACACACAGAGAAATAAAGCTTTCCCAGGAAGTCACATTAGGTTATTGGAACACCCTGCCCTGCTGCTTCATAAGCCAAAATCCCCTGGGCCTCTCATCTTCCTGGAAAAAGAGGAAGTGGCACCAAGTGTCTTGGAAATTGTCATAATGTGGCACTCACATGAAAAACAAATGCTATAAATATGAGTGGGGAAAAAGGGGAAGGAACAAGACAAGACAGAGAAAAGGAAAAGAGGACAAAGTCATCTTGGAGTCCGTATGGTTCTTTCCTGCCATGTCCACAATGGCTCAGATAAACCTGCCTTCCCCAAGCATGGACATCCTCCCATCCCTTTGTCTGTCTGGGTTTCCATGTGCTGTCACACAAGGCTCTGCCCCATCTGTCCTGCAGCCATGGGGAGAGGCCACTGCACCTCTGAGGGGAAAGCACTGGGCCAGCAGCCAGCACGAAGACAGGAATGGGAACTGCCTATTTCCCCTCCCAGATCTGCAAAGAGCCCTCATGAGGAGCTGAAAGAAGTTGACTATCGCTGAGGCCAGTCAAGAGGGCAGGAAAACCTGTGGAACCCAGCAGCTTGAGACAAACAAACCTGAATGTGAGAGGGTAAAAAACCTAATCCCCCATCCAGTGGCTTTGCTGCTTGTTAGGCAGGCTGCTGACTTCCCCTTGAATGTCAGCCCTGCCTGCGAGCAGAGCTTGGGCTTTCAGCTGCCTCCCACAGCTCTTGAGCCTGCAGGAGATGATGCCAGATTCAGCCTCTCCAGCTTTATCTCCTTCACCTCTGCAGGGCCTGATAATTATGGAATCACTGGGGTGATTATTTGGCAAATTCTCATTCAGACCCTTTGTGCTGTATTACTGCAGCAGGACTTACCTGAGGAACCTCCCTTTCCCCCACCCCACGCGCAAAGACTGCGGTGTCTGGTTGCTTTGCTTCAGTTGTTCCACATCTACTGAAGCAGCCTAACGCATCTCAAAGAGACCTGAGGCTCCCAGAGGGCATCATCTCACCCACACGACCCCCACAGACACTGTAAATAACTCTATGTCCCTTCCTCCTGAACATCTGAAAATCTCATGTCCCAAGTGATTCACCTGCCCGGTGTGTTAGAGTGAGAAACATGTGGGAAAGACTACGTCGGGGGAGAAAATGCATGTGAGTCATGGAGAAGGGGAGGGAATCAAGTCATGGATAAACAGGAAAGGGCAAAATAGAAAGGAAAATAACACATGGAGAAAAATTTCAAGGCAATTTAGACTAAAGTGCAGAAAAGGTCCTTGTAAGGTTTTCTAAGTTTCCTAAACTAAGTCTAATTTCTTCAGAAAATAATTCTGAGGCCAGTTCCTGTATGCTACTCTGCTCCCTAACAGGAGGCCTAACACCGCTCAAGGTTATTTTGAGGCTCTTCATCAAGATTACTGCATGCGTCGGGGTCTATAATTAGGGGAAGTGAATGCAAAAAGCTCGTTTGGGGAACTGTCCACAGCAAGGCACAGAAAACTGCAGAGGCAGCTGGGCGAGAAGCAGAGAACAGGAGCAGACTGCTTTGCCTCTCCTTCCTTCTCCACTTTCAAAATGAGCCACACCAAGTGGAGAGGGAGGTTCTGAGCAAAACAGTTTGCTCACTCCCAAACTGTGCAAAGCAGAGGGAATTCAGCCCTGCACCAGAACACTGAGGAATGGCTTCAGTGTCATCCTAAAGTCCTTAGTACCAGTAAGATCCACTTCTTTCTAGGACTAGATCAGGCACAGATGAAGCGTAGCCCTTTTCAGGGTTCTCTGCACAAGGGAAATTTCACACTGATGAAGAGTACCCACAGGTGCGAATAAAAACACCCACAGCTTTCAGGAGAATGTTATCACCCAAACCAAACTCTGCTGGCCCATGCACAGCTCACTATGTCGATATCAGCTGGCATCCTCTACAGAAAGGACTTGAAGTTGCTGCTTGGAATTTATTTTCAGAGAGCAGATGTTGAAAGGATAGCACATGAGCATAGCACACGCGGGACTCTCACCTGCTCTTTAGGTTGCTTTTCCAGTCTCAGAGCATTCTCAGATACAAAGACCTGACCATTCCTCAATTGCCCAGCCTTGTATTTTTAGTGCTGCCTCTCAAAACAAAACACAGACTTCAATTTCAGCTGTAGTGACTGATGCCCTCAGCATCCCCAGCTGGAGGGCAGGACGGAGTTACCCCAAAGTCTGAGTGCTCATGTAGCCAGCAAAGAGTACTGTGGTGCTGAGTTCCTTTCGCATTGACACAAGCTGTCCAGAACTGCCCACATGCTAAGTGAGACCTTCAATCCCAGGTGAAAATATATGCATGAGCATATAGCATGTGGAGTGGAATGTGAGTACATAGAAGAGCTGAAGGATGGGCTGCAGAAATAGCAGAGGAAGATTGTCACGGATGGCAGTGTCTGTAGAATGGATACCGACCAATCTACATGCTACCCACACATGGTATGACAGCACAGGCCCATTTGCAAGGCAATGCAGGGCTCTGAATCATAGAATCATAGAATTGCTCAAGTTGGAAAAGACCTTCAAGATCATCAGGTCCAACCGCAACCTAACCCTGGATGTGGAGTTTCTGCTGTTCATTAGCCAAAGCTGAGCAAATTCACATCGTTCCTCAGCAAGATCCCATTGCACTACCACAGTGTGTAAATTTTAAATAGCTTGTTAATGCATAGCTTGAGTGAAAGACCATCTGTATGAAGTATTCTGCCTCCTCCTGCCCAGTTGGTCCTGCAGTAACTTGGTCCATCATTTCTTTCAGGTAGTGAGGGCCAGCTGCTCTCAAGAGAACCGCCTCCACCAATGCGCATAGCCAGATGCCCACAAAAGCTCTGCTCCCACAGGTCCTAGCAATTTCCTTGGCAAGCAAGCCTGGTATGCTGTTTTTTCATGCTCTTTCCTTGTTTACCCATCTAGGAGCTCTCTCTTTTCTACATCGTATACACAAGAGCTGGCCAGGACAGATGAGTCACAGCACAGTCATTGCGAGATCATCCCTTTTCTCCCTGGTGCTTATTGAGCCCAAATTCTATCCTCTTCCTCTGTCCTCTGCATTTGCTCAGACTTAAAGACACATCAAGCTTCCCCAGCCAGGATGCTGAAAAAGTTCTGTCCAGAAGCCTCCATTTCTCTGCAGGAGACCAACCACTTTATCCACCATCTGCCAAACTAGGAAAATAAAACCCAAGATCTCTCTCAGTTCTTCAGATGTGACTTATCTTCCCCATCTGCAGCTGCCCTAAAGATTATTTTGGGACCCTGCAGGCCCACCTGGAGGTGGTGGAACCCTAGTATAATCACCTATAATCACCTTCAACAAGTGTATATGCAAGAGAGGCTTCTAATGCCAAAAGCTTAGCAAGCTGCTTGCACTGGGACACCCAACTGCATGAAAAGTTCTGCAAACTGTCTCCTGCAGGCCACAGGGAACCACCACTGAGGAGCTTGTGAGCTGTGCCAGGGCTGCATGAAGGGAAGACAAAAATTATAGGTACTCAACCAAGTGCCACATGTAACTCTTAATATCCCTGTGCCGTTTCTGCAGCTCAGGTCATGATCACAAGGGCACAAGGGACCACAGCAATAGACATTCTCCGTACAAAGACCATTTTCAGTGGGAGAATTTCTCCTGATGTGAATGGAGTTGGCTTATAGGAGAGCAAGTAAAATTATACAGGTCAAGGCTGACAAGCAATTAGCTGTATACCACCAGGGATCTTCCACCATCTCCTTCCTCCTGACACTAGCTGCAGCATCCACTCCAACTACTGGGATTTCAGGCTGTGCACAGCCCCCACAGAAAACAAAACAAAAGATGGTGAAGTCTTACCAGCAGGACAAAAGTCCATCCTGAAAGTCCTAATGTATTTTCCACAGGGGCTGTGTTTCTCCTTGCCTTCTGCTTGTTCAGATGCTTCACAGAACTGAAACAAATTGGAGCTAGAGACCAAAATCGCAGCAGCATGAGGGGGACGGGCTGCCTTGTTGCTCCGCCTCATCCCTCCGACCACATTGCATGAGCTTGCATCAGTGAGGGAAACTGTGTGCAAACTGATCTGGCCTTACAGAAGCTCCCTGACTACTTCTGAAATGCAAATCCATGAATGTACTTCCATCCCAGCAGGTTTGGAGGGAATGTGTGAGCCCACATTTGTGTCTGGGGGGACTGACATTCACAGAGACAGTACTGCAGCATTTTGTCTGAGATGTTCCTATGTGAATGGAGAAAAAAAGGAAGATCCTGATTCAGAAAACCCCTCTGATTCAGGAAATGGTTTTATTTGAAAGGAAAGATTCTTTCTGTGTTAATTCTGCAGCAGAGTATGTATGAATGAACATTCTAGAGGTTGGTTGAAGGAGAAGGGCTTTTTTTTCTTTTTTTCCCTCCCTCACTACCCACTGTAAGTCTTACTCCTTTCTTCCACCAAAAAGCTGTGAACTGAGGAGAAAAGAAGTCCTGTCTGAAGCTCAGCAGTACTTCTGCCGTTGGAAGAGCTGTCACTAGAGGCAAAGAGATGCTCTTTCTTTCCCCATCAATTCCACATATTCTCAGAAGGCTGTGTTCCTCTCACTTCCCCCTGAGTTAGTTGTATTTGGTTACCATGTACACCGACATTCTTGCTGTATGTAGTAGATTTCTGACAAAAGTAATGTGTGGGGGAAAAGAAAAAAAAAAAAGAGAAGGCTACGGGAGAGCACCACATCAGAGCCAAAAGAACTGGTGAATACATGGATCAAGGTAAAAATCTAATCAGATATGGCTTGATGTGTCTTGCCTCCTGTATCAGGACTGAAGCTATTGAGGAACACCCTTCTGTGCACTCTATGTCCTTAGCACTCCTAGCTCTTGCTGTACTCACCGCAGACTTCGAGCAGGAAAGAGAAATGGCCCAGACTTCTACATATCATCTTTCCATGAGACAGCAGGGTACAGTTTTCAAGAGCCTCTTATGTGTAGAAAAATAAGAGATAACCTTCAGATGCGTTACACGCTGCCAGCTGACATCTATGTGCACTTGCCACCACTTAGAATGGATTTATGTGAGATCAAAAATCTATGACTCATTAGAAAAGGAAGGCTACAACCTTCCCATGTTCCTGTTAATTCATTCTTGTCTGAGATCTTCTGTAAATAAAGGCCCTGTGGAAAGCTTGGCTGAGGTCCATTCAACCTCATAGAGAAAAACACAACTTGCCCTCCCTTCCTCTCAGTCTTTTGTATTCGTTGTTTGTTACCCATGGTTGTGCTATAGGTTCATTGCGGCTACTGGAGAGGACAAGTGTTTTAACACACCTTCAGTAACAAATGGGAGATATCCCAACACTGAAGGCATTGTGTCAAGAGGCAAAATAAATTCCAAGTGGCTTCACATAGGCAGCTGTAAACAAGGTCACAAATAATTTTTATTTGTTAGGAAGAGTTAGTCAAAAAGATTCACCACTCACTTGCTGTGGTCAGGGTCAGTATTTCAAGAGGAGAAGCTAGCAGCTTATTTGGAAGAGAAAAAAGGCAGGAGAAGAAAGAAAGCCTTATTATGCAAACTGTTTCTGAATTATCGTACCCATGTCTGCCTTAACTGTCAGCATGCACAGCTTCTTAGAGTTAATGAGAAGCCTGCCTTTGGACCATACCTTGCCAAGAGCCCAGTCTTAAGAGTTTTAACCTGTCTTGGGATTTCAAGCTGCATCGCAAAAGAATTCACTGCCTCACAGCTGATGTCCTAATTCCTCTACTGGGTTTGGATCCAGCATTTTGCCTCCAGTATTGACATCATTCTTTTTTTCCATTAAAAAAAGAAAAGAAGTTTCAACAGTGTTTCAGCTGACATCAATAAGACATGCCAACCTATGCCACTGTCTTGAAAGAGCTAATTTAATTGCCTCAAGCACATTTGACATAAATAGGCAACTTGGTCAGATCTGTTCATATGCATGTGTTTGTGGTAGGTCAAACCACAAGCAGCTTGCAAACACCAAAATGGATGCCTCTGTACACTGCAAAAACACTCAGCCTCTCCAGCAGAGACCAGTGTAAAGCCTGTACCTGTGTCTCTAGTTCACTTATGTTTCATATCTTAACTCCTTGATGTTTTGTTCTTCCCAGAGCTTTGCCTATCTTCTGCTTGCAATCACTGACTACTCTATTTTGAGACCTTACTTACTCATTCTGGGCTACACAATATAGAAAGGATATTAAGGTATCTGGAAGGGTAAAAGGTCCTGGTAAAAGGGCTGAAAGGCACGTCCTGTGAGGAGAGGCTGAGGATATTTTGTTCTCTATTTTGGAAAAAATTAGGCTAAGATGCAACCTCACTGATCTCCACAGATTCTTGAGGAGGTGAAATGGAGAAGTGCTGGACTCCCTGGTCATCAGTGATAAAACACAAGAGAATGGGACAAAGCTGCACCAGGGGAGGTTCAGACTGGATCTTAGGAAATATTTCTGTGCCATGAAGGTGGTCAAACAATGGAATAGGCTTCTCTGGGAGGTGGTTTATGCTTTATACCTGCCAGCATTCCAGAGGCATTTGGATAATGCCCTCAGTAATATACTTCAACGTTTGATTAGCCCCGAAGTGTCAAAGCAGTTGGACTAGATGATCTTCTAAGATTGTTTCCAACAATCCTATTTGTCCCTTCCCTTCCCTTCCCTTCCCTTCCCTTCCCTTCCCTTCCCTTCCCTTCTAAATTTATTTCAATGGATTTTAACAGTGGTTGGCATTGAAACAGTTTAAATGCTTCTAACTTATATCAGCTAAAGGAGTTGGAATGAGGCACACACCATTAGCAAACTGCATAATTTGATTTCATGCAATAATGAAATACCTGCAAGGGATGTTTTCATAAAGGGGCACAAGAAGCAAGACAGCACTGTGCTACTGAACTAAGCCTAGAGCATCTCTTTCAAAAGTGCAAGTAATTATGTCTCCATCTCCATAAATTTATTCCCCTGCTCATTCACATCATACACAAAACACTTTGGTTCTAGATTTACCTTAAAGCACACAACCAGTTTCTATCTTGGGAAACAGACCCAGATGATAGGTTAATATACTTGAGTATACCAGATGGACAACAGAGATTTATGGTGAAGTCAGGAGGACAGCAATATTATCCCAGTCAGCAATGTATCTGGAAATGCCCTTAATGTACATAACATAGCTCCTGTGATCATGGCCTGAAAATATCATGAAAGGTCTACAACACATCTCTGTCATTATTTCAAGTAAAAAAAAAAAAAAAAAGAGGGAGCAGGGAGCAGATAAAGTAGGATAAAAAAACAAAGGCAGAAGGAACAGGAGAGATGCAGGTTGAACGAAGGAAGCAGATAAACAAACAAGAAAGAAAAAAAAAACACGGAAAAAACAATTATACCTCAAAGTCATAGAAATACCACATCTACCCTAGAGAACATGAGAGTGAGATGTTTTACAGTGTGGTGAGAGCTAGCTCAGATTGATAGGCTCAGAGCACCTGGGTTCTTCCACTGGTGTCGACAAGGTCAACATAGATACAGCCTAGCTCAAACACAGACTAAGCAAGGAAAATCTGACAAGCAGCAGCAAAAATCAGCCTGTGCTGAAAGATACCTATGTTCAAGATGTGGGCTTTCTGAACACTGATTCTTCAGTGTTTCTCCTTCTAGAGAAACCTGTGGACTATACATTAAAAGAAAAAAACAGCAACATCTGGGAAAAGAATAACCCGGATCAGATCAAGGGCATGCCTCAAAAAGGAATGCATTTCTTGGAGAAACAGAAGCCTGGAGGAAGAACCAGAGAATATTTTCCAGGTGACAGGTGTTATTTTAACAAGACAAAGAATTGAGATGTGAATAGAGACTCCTGGCCCAGAGTTGCAAACAAAGTTCACTCAACTGCGAGAGAAGTGGTGTCAATAAAAGAAGACTGGAAGGGAATGGGGACATCGTGGAGCCTGCACAATATCAAGGGAACAGAAGGAGACTAGGACAGGCCAGGTATGTCTTGGATTGGATTGAGGCCAGATTTGGCCCTTTTTGGCCCCACTCTCCTTCACGCTTACCAGCCCACATGTAAAGCAGTTCTTCTCCTGTGCCTCCAGAGCCACTGGGAACAGGGAGAGGAAGAGACATATCCTTGGAAAGTAGTACTTTTGATAGTGGACTGAGGTTAGATCCAGTAATTGGTGCTGACACTGCACATCTTTCCCAGCTGTGGTTATATATAAATATATAAAGCTGGACTGTGCAAGCAAGAAGTGGAAGAGTTTGAAACTTGGACATCCAAGCTGTGCCAGCAGTTCTCATCTCAACAAGCATGGCACATTAGGCAGACTAGTAATATAGACTTAAAATAATTATGTAAATAGAAAGGAAATACAAATATTTCCTATTACTTTCAAGGCAGTAAAAACAGTGACGAAGCTAATGCTGAATATGACTGGGTTCTGACCACATTGATTGTATTGCAACAACTGCACACAAAAAGGCACAGTACAGGTTTGTACAGCTTCAATAGCCCCATCAGGGGGTTTAGGCTGCAATTCCATTTGGGCTGAGGGAGTGCAGCATGTCAGGATAGAGTATAACAGTTATTATTTATAACGCTTATTACTGTGGGGATTATGATCTGCACATGCATAATTTTGATGCATGGCAAAACAGCACTATAGAGAAGACAATGACACGTTTTATTTTTTGTCTAACAATTGGAACAAATTAATCCTTGTCCAGTGTGAGAAGCAACATAGACTGCGATAGGCAGAGCAATAGTTCAGCGTGGGAATGTGCAGGTAGTAGGTAAGGATACAAGTGCAAAGTATCTGACATTGCCTGTTCTCAAAAGCTTTTACTAATTCAGTGAACTTGAATAAATTCTAAAGGTAGAGATACAGTAATTAAAGAGGCCATAGGGGTAAAAGAACAACAGACTGTTACAAAGACTGCAGAAGGATTGCATTTTCTCTGATAAACTCAAATGAAGAGCTTAAAGTAGTTTTTTTCTTGGACTCAGAACTGTGGCAAGCTTAAAGCTTTATGACGTCTACGTTTTCAAGAAAGGCAAGAAAGATTTTATTTTGGTGTTGTAAAAGAGTAGCTGTAGACCTCCTTAGTACACTAAACAGCTCTTTTCACTTCCACCTTCCTAGAAGATCCCATAGCTTACCATGGAAAGACATGCATTAGATCTGGCTTTACAAAGCGCAGTGAAGACTGCTACGATGCACAGAAGTCAAGTCAAGCACTTTACACTAAATTAGAATTTTCACATGCCATCTTCAGACCCAGTTACCTCTCCACTAAAACAGATACATGAAAAAATGCTATTGAACCGCTTCAGCACCCAGGGAGAAAGGATGCACAGTCAGATATTGATCTATATTTATCAGCATTAAGTAAGAGAGTGGTATCTGTGAAGTGGGAGATATCACTGGCTGAAAACAAAATAACTGTAAGAATGGAAACTGATATCTGAATCACCAGGGACTTGCAGAAATAGAGAAGCAGATAAGAGCAAGCCATTAAAAAAAAAATAATTAAAAAAAATCAGTATGATTTAGGAATCTGCCAACAACTTCTCAAGTGAGGGAAATACAGGTGTAAATCAGCCCTCACAAGGACCTCAGTGCTCAGAGGACCACACCATGATCTTCTGCTTATCCAGGCACGTCATGGAGAAGAGATGAAGGAGATGAAACTACTACTCTCAGTGCCCCAGACAGAGGATGGCAGTGGAGCAGTTATTTCGCCCCAAACAAAAAAGCTGAGAGCAGCCTCAGTTGGAAGGCAGACCAGTCCCCAGCTGCCCCATGGCTGTAGTAGGGCTAGATCCCAGGAAAGTCTAGAAGCAATATGTGTCCAAAACTAAGGGTTGGAAACTTTTTTTTTTTATTTTTTAATTAATTAATTTATTTTTAAATTTATTAGCTTTTGCTTGACAGATTAAATTTAGGGTAGAGATCGCCCTGTATAGTTATACTAGAAAGAGCATTGTGGCCTGAGGTGCCTCACCCCTTCCAGTTATGATCTCAGCTCTGAGTTGATTGCTTCCAACTAAGTATGGCAGACACTGAGAAACCACAGCAGCGAAGGGTGAGGGTTGGCAGCAAAATGGAGGGGTGGACGCTTCGTAGAATAATAGAAGCAAAGAAAGAACTAAAGGTAGCAAGCAAACAGATGGTATGAAGCTGTGTGAAAGGGGAAGTATGAAGAAGCAAAAGGGAAATACATCACGTTTGCTGGGACAGTTTGCAGAGAACAAATGTCTTCTCTGGTGGAGGCCCAGCACACACAGAAAACATCTCACGGCCACACAGGACTGCCTGAGCAATAGCTCAGATAACATAAATTATATCGGGATCCAGATCCCTCTCATCCTTGTCTTATCCTATGGCAGAATACCATAGAAAAAGAGGGAGAGATGGTGTGAGTCAAACTTCCCACTCATTTTTTAGAGGAAAAAATGGTAATGCCATGCATACTGTCCCTTGCCTACTGTCCTACATGAGTGCTATGCAAACCCAGTGCAGATGGGTCCTTCAGAATGGGCAATTCTTCCCTATTAGTGTCTTCCTCAAACTCAGCAAAGGGAACAAGAAAACCCAGATGACTGCCTTTCCTCGACCCTGCTACCCATGAAGAAGGAAACTAATGTCAAGAGCACCTCTTGGTGGTGTGAGAGCACATCAAAGCAGCAAAAGCTGTATTGGCTCACTTAGTGGTTTAGGAGGCAATTTCCTTCAGTTTCCTTCCCTTTCAGCCTTCAGTTTTCATCCCTTCAGCATGCACAGTAGAGATACTTCAGTGTAGCAGGCACCAGTTGTTCTCAGAGCTATTATAATGTGTATTATTTCAATTTAATATCCTGTTTTTAATAATTTAAATATGATAGAAATAAAACTGTTAAAATTCTGCATGTAGAGCTCTGCTATTCCTCTGCAGAGCGACTGGCAGAGGAGGGGTGTTTATAAATTCACAACACAGATCTCTGACTTGGAGGAAAAGCCAGCTGGTCTGGCTATCCACACCAGTAGCAGGCAATTATCTTCCAAAAGCAATTTGCCCAGAATGAGGATGGAGAAATTCCACCTTGCCAGGACTTCTACAGCTCAGTTTTGGCCATACAAAGCTGGAGTGTCTTTGAAATGGAGCTCATCTGGGCATGGTTCTCTACAGTCCCTTCTGCCTAACTGCTTTGATCTCGACAGCAGGTGAGTGGTCCTTGTTCATCTCTGCCAGCAGGTCCCACTGTATCCCTGGGCAGGTTTTCACCCAGTATGCCTTAGCCTGGATCCCATACTAAGTGTCTTCATGTGACCATCACTCTGTCCCAACTCACACTCAATATGTTCTCCATCTCTTTCCATCTCTTTAACCCCCAGCCTTTCCACCCCAGGTGACCACTCTCTGTTCCTGCCATCCTGCATCTTGCCATGCACTCCGGGGTATTTGAAAACTTCAGACAGAAGATCTGATAGAAATAGAAATGTTCTTCTGGATATGATGATTCCAAATGCAATTTCAGAAATGTCCAGGAAGGGGTTTCCTGATTGCCCATCCCAGACTGCCTGCCCCTGAATCCTTAGGGACCCTCAGTTGTCACTCAGAAATCTGCCACAGAGAGTTCCCAATGTATCCACTTGTGAGCAAACTCCAATCAGGTCGTAGAATCATAGAATCATAGAATCATAGAATCACATAATGGCTTGGGCTGTAAGGAACCTTAAAGCCCACCCAGTTCCAATCACATGCCATGGGCAGAGCTGCCACCCACCAGCTCAGGCTGCCCAGGGCCCCATCCAACCTGGCCTTGAACCTCCAGGGATGGGGCATCACAGCTTCTCTGGGCAGCTGTGCCTGTGCCTCTCTGCTCCCTCAGTGAAAAACATCTCTTAGACATTTCATATAAATATCCTCTGCTTTAGTTTAAAAACATTCCCCATTTTCCTATCACTATCTATCCATGTAAACAGTTGTTTTCCCTCCTGTTTATAATTTCCCTTTAAATACTGGATTGCCCAGTGTTCCAAAACCTTCCAAGCACAGATGTGATACAGTTTTTCAAACTTTTTTGATAAATGGACTGATGTCAAGCTTGAGCCATCTTCTAAGATGGCAAATAGCATCTTCTATTTCTACTGAGTCTCTACCTCCTGCTCGATCATATTTCTGCAGCTGCCTGCCCTTTCCAGTTCCTAATGCTGCTGTCCCTATAGCAGCCTTTGTGACTCTCTCTTCTGTCCTTCTCTGACCTGTATTCCCTGCATTTCTACAGCTCATTCCTGCTCTTGCAGAGCAGCCAGTGGGTCTCCTCCCCCACTCCCTACCACCCGCAGAGGGAACACCTAGTACAGCTGCTAGTTTTGTGCTTCTGACACAGCCGCAAGGCTTGGAAACGTTCCATGGTTGAATGTTTTTGGGTTGCAGCCAACACTGAGTGACGGATAGGAAAGTGCTACACACCTGAATGGGTCGACTGCAAAAACCTCCCGTGGCTGCAGCAGCACAAAGGTCACCAACCTTTGGAAAAGCAGTTTCCCTCAGCATTCCTTCTTTCAAGAACATGCCGGCTTAACACCCACTGTTCTCGGCCTAACAGGCCTCCTGACAAACCTGGAAATTCTAATTAATTCTGTGCCACCACATCCCTTCCTCTCTCAAGTGTGCCTCTATCTATCTACCCACCAATTCAGGCTGAAGACATGAACACGTCCACTCTTTTCCAGGCATAGCATTGCAAGCTAGGGGAAGGAGGAGCTTCAGACTCATTTTGAGGAGTGAAAAGAAGGAGTAGAGCTCCACTTCTCTTATTTCTGAAGGTGATTGTGTCCCTTTCTTTGTTGCTTAGCTCTAAAACTCTTCAAAATTCTGAGGACAAGATGAGGAAATCTATCAGCAGCTCTCATGGGCTGCTTTAGCACAGAGTGGTCAGGGAGCAAATGGTTTGCGGGGACTCTCTTGCACAAGACTTAGCTCTTCTAGTAGCAGCAAGAGAAAGAAAATTCATTACATCCTCTGATGTGTTTACTCCTCTTCATGACAAACACATAGATACACTCAATGCTTTTTCCTACTAGTAATTCAGGAACAGATGAGGAAGAGGGACAGGACTTTATTGCTCCAGGAGTGGTGGGACAAGCAGCCACGGGGTAGATGCTGCTTCCAAGGGGCTTAAGTTCCTTGTTCAGTCTTTGCAGAAAACACTATTTCTCTCAATATTTCACCACTGACACCGAGGGATAGACCCATTAAAGCTGGAAAGACCAAGATCATCCAATCCAATCTCCAGCCCATTCCCACCATGCCCACTGACCATGTCCCTCAGTGCCACATCCACATGGTTCTGGAACACCTCGAGGGACGATGACTCCATCACCTCCCTGGGCAGCCTCTGCCACTGCAGCATCACTCTTTCAGAGAAGAAATTCTTCCTAATATTAAATCTAAACCTCCCCCAGAGCAATGTGAAGCCATTACCTCTTGTCCTTTTGATACAGGGAAGACATGAGAAATCTCCACTGCCTCATGTCCTTTGCTACTCTCTCTGCAGATCCCCAGGCCTGTTTACACCTCCTTCAAACTCTGGATGCTAAAGATGAGAGGGGAAAGCCCACTCTTCCAGTTTCTCACCCTTCTCTAACATTGCCTCAGCTCTCATGCAAAAGCAGTTTGGTGCCCCCAGCTGTTGGCTTGAATGGGGCAGGAAGGCAGTGGGTTGAAACATGTGGTGTGAAAAAAAATTACAGCAATAATCTCCCAAACCACAGCCGTACATGCTCCGCCTTCAGCTAACGGCCTCACTGCAGAGTTGCGGTGGGAGGGGAGGAGGGACCAGAGGGCGATTGAGTGAAGTTCCTTCTTCCACTTCCTCCCTCTCTGCAACCTGACCCCTTGCTTCAGCTCAAGGTCTGATACCCAAATTTGCCCGTGTCTGCCGGCTGTTTGCCTTGACCTGACTTTCCTTTGCCCCAGGCACTGTCCTCCACAACAGGTCTAAGGACATGCAAGCCATCAAGTGTGTCGTGGTGGGAGATGGGTATGTATCCCCTTCTTTTTCTCTGGGAGAGAGCGGTGGTGATGAGGGGTGAGGAAGAAGGTCGCTGCTTGCTGAGACCTCCCAAGTTTCATGTCCTATCTCTTGCAGCTCTGCATTGCATTTTTTGCTACTCTTTCTTCAGCATGGCAAAGAATATGGCTCTGAAGAGCCTGGGGAGGGAGGAGAGGGTGCTTTGAAGGGCATTTGCAAAAGTGGAACTGTCACTCACAGGCCTGGCAGATCTGGCTCACATGCAGGAGGCAGTGGCATGGCATCACTGACAGATTCAACCTATGGGCAGGAGTCAGATTGAAAACCCAAGAGGTGCAAGTGCCCTGCTGCAGGGGAATGGCTCCTTGAAGGCCATCTGCTCACTGGGGCTGGCCAAAGGAGGATGCAGAGCTATGGTCCTGATGATATATCCTCCAGTGTCTGCATGTTCAGCCTTTCTCAACATGTTGTCCCTTCTTCAGTGTGTAGGCAGAGTGTTTGGTGATGGGTTTCTTTGGGCACAAGGAGAAGGGGATCACAATGAGTTGGGCATAGGTTTATACCCCTTAGAGGCATGCACTGTCCATGTCCCATGATCTTTGGAAATCAATCTAAGCTGACGAAAAGTGAGGCAGTGCTGCTGGGGACCTGGGGGACAAGGTTTGCGGTCCACTGTCCTATGGGAGCAGTGGATGAAGGGAGCAGAGTCCAGCAGTGAGCAGGTCATCTGGCATGGAGTTGGTTAATTCATTTCCCAGCTGGGAGCTGGCCAGAATGTTATCTGGGGCAGCTATCAGGCAACAGACGAAGAGACATTTGCAGCAGCCTTGCTCCCCACAGTCACTTCCTCCTTCAGATCTACCCCAGGGAGGAAGAAGTCTGCAAACAACAATAGATGTCAGACATGTTCTCAGGGGCTGGGGCAACAGAGTGGGAGGAAGAGACAGGGACTGAGAGAGTTTTGTGTAAGCATTGTTACATCTTGGAAATGTCCCCTGAAGGGTGCAGGCTAGAGCTGGAAGAACAACAACACGGGGCATTGATATGTTGCCCTGTTAACCCGTAGTTTCCCTTCACATATTACACCGACTCTTGTAAACAAGGCAGCATTCCTCTTATAACATGGCTAACTCCACTACATGTTCTTCTGACCTCAAATCCTGCAAAATCTTTTGTCCGCCCCACAATTCTGTTTCCCTTTATACTTCCTCACCCTCCACCTAATTGTCTAGTCACCACCCAAAGCTCTATGGTTTTATTTCACACTCTTCACCTCCCTCCCACTCATACCAGTCTTGTCGTTCTCCACCAGCTCAACCCTACTGACCACGGGACCTTCTGCCATCACTCAGCTAAGCCCCTCATGTTCCCCCATAGCTGTTCTGGCCTTATAGCCATCCCCATCACATATCCCCTGCCTCTTAGCTCTCCCTGAGTTCAATCACAGGACCTGCTTTGCCATAACCTTCGCCTCTTTGGTGACCCTTGATGCTCCTCTTAATTCAACCACACTAATTCAGAACCATCCCTCCCTTCCATGCCTAATTCACCCCTTTGGCACCACAGGTCTTTTGAGCCATTCTGCATAGAGTGAGCCTCTGTGGTCATCTGCAACAAGAGCTAAGAGGGAAGCTAGGGAAAAAGAGGGGACTCAGTGAAGCAGATATAAGAATGGAAGGTGGCAGAGAGAAAAAAAGCATCAGAGCATGCTAAAGTGCTGCTTCATCTTCAGCTGCTTCAGAGTGTGATGACTGAGGTAGATGTCTTACCACTAGAGCAAAGATGCCAACTGTGCATGTCAAGGGCACACCAATACATACAGCCATAGCTCTGCAAGAGAAGACTTTGCAGGTACAGATGAAAAGCTTGGAGGTTGGTTCATGGCCAGACGGAGTGTCTCCACCAGTGTTCTTGCCCATTCTGTCTTGTGCTGCTACTCTGACTTATTTCTCTCCATCCTCATGCAGTGTGTGGGTGGGGGAGGCTGAGGAAGGAGGAAGCACCAGCTACATGTGCAAAAAAGTGTGAGCAGCTTCAGTCAGCCACAAGGAGAGGCATCTTGCTGGTGGCTTGCAGCTCTTGGTAAGGGTGATAGTGCAGCTTGCAGTAGTTCATAGATGGTGCAAATTGTCAAGGCTGTAGACAGCTGGAAAGCTTAGTTCTGACATTTCTGCACAAAGACACCGTGTGGCTATTCTGGCTGTGAGTGTGCAGCACTGTGCACACTGGGAAAATGGGCTCTTATCCTCACCTGGATGCAGTCTGACTGAGGGATCTCCGTACCAGATCTTAAAAACAAGCATTTGTGCTCAAAGGCAACCAACTGTTCTGGGTAAACACCGTGTCTTCCTTCCATCTGGTAGTCAAACCTATGGCTATGTTATGTCTAGTCTTGTGAATGTGTTAATCCTTCCAGGGTTCTCCTAACAAACTCTAGCTTTGAGTCATGGGAGGGTTTCTCCATCTCACCACTGGAAGACTGCCTGGACTACCACTGTTCTCAGCTATGTTTCTTCTTTCTCTTCCAGAGCTGTGGGGAAAACCTGTCTCCTTATCAGCTACACCACCAATGCCTTTCCAGGAGAATACATCCCCACTGTGTGAGTGACACATCTACAGTCTGGGGGTGGGTGGGAGACAAGGAAAGCAGGTTATAAAGGAATGTAAAGAGTCCCTGTCGCAAACCACCATACCAGTGGAGGAAGAGATGCCAAACCAACATGACTTCAGGTTGTCATTCACCTTTCACTAGAAGCACAAGTGGCTTTATAAAACCAAAGTATAAATGGAATATTTGGAAAACATAAACTAACCCAAGGCTCTAAATGCCTGCTAAGTTTACGAGTAGTAGATGAAGTCTTGCTGCCAGACTACAAAAAATGGACCAGACCCAGAGAAAGTGGTTTTCTGCGTGAGGGACCACACAGGCTTCCTTGCTCAAGGTACTTGCTGTCACTGAAGCAGGAACTGATAACCCTGGTGGTAAGAGCACAGGATTCAGGTAAATGTCAGAGCAGAAGGTCTATGCAATAGATCGTAAGCAAACTTACGGTTGCCTTACTACAAAAAAAAGACATAGAAGCCATGGAGTGTGTCCAGAGAAGAGCAACAGAGCTCTTGAAGGGTCTGGAGCACAAGTCTGATGGGGAGCGGCTGAGAGATCTGGGGTTGTTCAGTCTGGAGACTCAGAGAGTCTCAGGGGAGATCTTATCACTCTCTACCACAACCTGAAAGGAGGTTATGGTGAGGTGGGGGGGTCGGCCTCTTCTGCCATGTAACAGTGATAGGATTAGACATAATGGCCTCAAGCTGCACAAGGGGATGTTCAGGTTGGATATTAGGCTATTTTCTTCTCAGAAAGAGTGATGTTGCAGTGGCTCAGGCTGCCCAGGGAGGTGGTGGAGTCTGGATGTGTTCCAGAGCCATGTGGATGTGGCACTGAGGACATGGTCAGTGGGCATGGCAGGGATGGGCTGACATTTGGTCTAGATGATCTTAGAGATCTTTTCCAGCCTTAATGGTTCTATGATTCTTAGTCAGAGTAGCTGGATGCATTTTTCTCCCCACATTGTGTGAGGTATGTTTGGAGATGCATACCGTGCATCCTCATACAGCACCACTGAGATACAACTACATGCACCCTAAAGTGGGAAAGTGAATGTGTCAGATTGTCATCTCAGGTACAAGAAAACCTGAACGCCCTAGTTTTTACTCTGGACCAATTTGCAACAGAGGCAGAAATAGTGATTGTGGCAGCAAGAACCTCTCTCTTCTTGGAAGCCAGTTTGTGTAAGAACAGCGTACCTTCCTGGGAGTGGCTGTGAAATGGCCATGTATTTGTGGGCTGCATATCGTTTTTCCTCATGCCCGGGACTTGTGGTTGGAGATGATGAAAGGAGGCCATTTTGTGTTCCTTGCAGTAAGACTTATCTCACAGTGGCAGCGTGTGTCATGAGCTCGTTCAAAAAGTCTTTTCATTGCTTCCTTCCTGTCACTGGTTTCACTTATGAAACATGAAAAATATACTAGAAACAACAGAGAAGAATCTACCTTTTGCCCTGAGAGGCACAGAGTAAAATTTTTTGCCCCATCCCTCTTCTACTTTTTGAGCCTCAATGTATGTCTCTGCATTTCAGGTTTGATAACTATTCTGCCAATGTGATGGTTGACAGCAAGCCTGTAAATCTGGGGCTATGGGATACTGCTGGACAAGAGGATTATGACAGGCTGAGGCCACTCTCTTACCCTCAGACGGTGTGTCACACTCCATGCTCCTCCTACTCTGGTTCTTCAGATGTATTTTCTTTCCCTGCTGCAAAATCAACATTTGTCAGACAGCAATGATAGTATTGTTCCCTCCTCTCTTTGTCCTCTTCTGAGAATCCCTATGTTGATATACAATACCTGGAAATCCTAAAGGTAAAAGATATCAAAGGGTGTTTTGGAGTCCTCATCTACTCTTCATTACTGAGAAGCAAGGAAACTGAGATCCTCAAAACACTTATGAGTCCAGCTGACACTGGTTTTAATGTGGGATAGCTGCTTTATAGAGCCCTGAGAAACAAAAGCCCTTCTTAAGAAGTTAAAGTGGGTGAGGGAATTTAGGAGCAGGGGCAGGAGATTTCCACATTCCTGTGAACTCCTATTTTGGCTTCTTTAAAAGAGTGAGGTTTAAAAGAGTGATCTTTAAAGAGTGGAGGTTTATAAACATGTATTTGATCTGCTGATGCCACTGCTAAGTCCACTATTCTAGCAGAATAAATGGGTGATCCTCCCCACCTTCCCTGAAGGATATTTTTCCTAGAAGTCTCTTGGAAAGCACAGAAAGAATCTGCTGTCTCAAGAATTGGTTTGAAGGTTGCCATTGCAATCAAAAGGGCTGGAATTGAGGCACTGTTTGTTCCAGCTATGTTTGGCCGCATGTGAGTTAGATGCTTTATGTATACTGGCTGCCTAGGCTCCTTCTGCAGACAGTGAAAGCATGCCTATTTCTCAACAACATACTTGTAGCTACCATAGGACATGTGCCAAGCATAGGTGGGTAAAACTTTTCTGAGGTGCTTGTCTCTGGTGGCTGTAGAAATATGGCAGAGGGCAGGTTGGGCCTGGCACTCTTGATTGAGATAGCTGAAGTTGGATGAAATAAATATAACTCTGAAGAGTTGCTTTGGCTTTGTTTTGTTTTAAATTGAAGCCCAAATTGTGCTATGCCCAGAAGTGCTTATCCATACTCTGTCTCATTTGCCTCCTACATGCTCACTTTTGGGGTTGAATGTCACTTTGTCTCAACAGCAGGCAATGACAGCTATCTGGTGTTCTCTGAGAAATGATCTGAACACTCTCAGACCGTTTCCCATACAAATGAATATTCTTACCACAAAAACCCCATCCTCATAGCTAAATGCTTGTCTCTTCTGATAGTGGTGGCTATGGTTACCATGAGTCAGGAGACTAAATATTCTTCCCTCCCCTAGAGGCAATCAACAGCAGTCTGGACAGTGTCAGATGGTGAGAGACAGCTTTCCCCAGCATGACCCATTTTGGTGCCCACCCAGTTCTGCAGTCCCCTCCCTGCCTCCTGTACTGCAATCCCATACACTCATTCTAACTCTGTACCATGGTTGCGTGCCTACAGGATGTCTTCCTGATCTGCTTCTCCCTTGTCAGCCCAGCATCTTATGAAAACGTCCGTGCTAAGGTGAGACAGAGCATCTTTGTCCATCAGTGGGTGAGAGAGTGAGTGTGGCGTTGGTCTTCTGAAGAGTTGACTGTGGATGGAGACTACTAAGGGGATGTCTAGAGCTAGGAGGGTAATATTGTTTTCTGCATACGTTAGAAGGAATTGAATGTCAGCCTGATTTCTGAGTCTTTTATGCATCAGCTAAAGAAGGTGGTCAACCCCACTGAAGAATTATGATTTTTCTTGATGAGCTACTCTGTGTGAGACCACAGGCTTACGTTCTCATGGCACCTTTTATCCAAGACTGTCCATAGAATATGAAAAGCTGGTACCCACATCCTTTGTATAGGAAGTGAGGGAGGAAGGAGAGATGGAGAAAAATGTAGTGTTTCCTTCCTGCAACTCTCAAGTTCCTCCTTGGTTTTCAGAAAGCTGTGAGGGATAGAGAACAGCTTATGCTTTCATTAGTAGATTGTATTTAGCACTGTCTCTCCTTTCACTTCTCACTATTCCCCTGCACTGGTGTCTGAGTTCCTGAGGGATTCAACTCATGCTTTGAGCTCCATGTCTGTAGACCCAGCAACAGGGGCTGGTCTGGGCCAGGCTGTAGTGCCCAACACTCAATGGAAGGGCATCTTGGAAGGACAGGGTGTCCTGCTAACATTTTTGAGGGTGCCCTTTTATTTCACTCATGCATGTCCTTTCTTGTCTCTGCAATTTTGCTCCCTCATTAGTGGTTCCCCGAGGTGCGACACCATTGCCCCAGCACTCCCATCATCCTGGTGGGCACAAAGCTGGATCTTCGTGATGACAAAGACACCATTGAGAAGCTGAAGGAGAAGAAGCTTTCTCCTATTACATATCCTCAGGGTCTTGCCTTGGCCAAGGAAATCGGTATGTGCTTTGCAGGCAACACTGAAAAAAGAGAGGCAGAAGATAAGGGCTTCCTCTCAACCTTTTGAGGCTTCCTTAGAAGTATATCTGAAGAACAGGGGTCATGGGACAAAACGCACTTCAGGAGACTTAGGAGGGAGATGTGCTTCTTGAGGAAACATAAACAACTCAAGCCTCTGTCTTCTGCCTCTCTCTAGACGCCATCCTCAATACACACATAAATATGCACTCGCACAGTCTGCTCCCCTTTTACTCTGCTATTTCTATCTGGGCCAATATTTTCCTGTGAAAGCCGCAGCTGCTGTGTGGGCAGAGGCCTTCCGGAAATAGGCAGAAGACTGAGTTTTCTAACATCTCTCAGGAAGAGATGCAACAACAATTTCCTCAGATATCTGTGTTTCACCCCCCAATCTGGGCATCAGCTTCCCCCTGTATTTTGGGACATTGCACAAGTGTTTGCACCAGGTAACCCCTTCCACCAGCTGTGGAAGAGAGGGTGAGGAACACAAGTTGAAGGACAAGTTTTCAACTGACTGTTCAGAAGTGAATGTGGGAAGCCAGGACAGCATAGCCAGCATCACACAGCCTCAGATCTGACAATGGGAGTGGGAAATAAGCAAGTCCTGGTCTTGTACAGCTGAAAAAGCTTTGCCCTGAGGTCAGGATTGCCTGAGTCAGAGAAGCATGCCCTGATTTTGCTGTATGGATTTGGTCACATGAGTTGTGTTTCTTCAGTTTGGGCAAGAGCCAAGTGCCTTGCTCTGCAGCACAAGATTTCTGAGAATTGGGACTGCAGAGCTCCAAAAGTGAGGTGCCGTGTGATTTAAGATGCCACCAAAGGTTCTTGTGATCAGTCTGAATGACACTTGAAGCATAAGGAAACTAAAACCTCATCTCAAGAGGAGATTCAGGTGATGTTTAGGTATACACATCAGGACATATCTGCAAAACAGGCACTGAGGGAGGAGGGCGTTGTGGCTATGAGGTGATTGAGCCAGAGTTGTGCCGCTGACACAGATACATTCCTCCCTCTCATCTTGACAGCAATCTGTGGTATTCCTCCTCCTCTTGCATGGTTCTGAGTCAGCAGCATTCACAGCAAGCTCCTGCATACCCAACCTGCTTACCCCCATTTCCTCCCTCCCCATTACAGCACCTGCTTTCTTCCCAACAGACTCTGTGAAATACCTCGAATGCTCAGCGTTGACGCAGCGTGGCCTGAAGACGGTGTTTGATGAGGCCATCCGAGCAGTCCTCTGCCCACAGCCCACCCGAACAAAGAAACGAGCATGCAGCCTTCTCTAGGACAGTAAGTGTGAAAGGGATCCCTGGGAAAGACACCAGTGGCCATGTCCCTGGAGGCTCAAGGTGAAGTTAGAGAGTGCCCTGGGCAGCCTGAGCTGGTGAGTGGTAGCTCTGCCCAAGGCAGTGGGTTGGAACTAGATGATCTTCAAGGTCCACTCTAACCTAAGCCATTCTATGATTGCTGCTCCTGAACCCAGGTGGTTAGGATCTGTTGCATCTGGTGGAATGGGCCATCCTCCTTAGGGACAGGACAGAATGTGGTAGGATGAAGACTGTGGGCACCTTGTCCATTGCCTGCCCTTGTGCAGGTTTGCACCCATCTCTTGATGCAGGGAGGCCCAGAATTTCTTGTCTCTGCCCTCACAGAAACTGTCACCTTCTGCCATAGAAGGAGCAGCATCCACACTGCCCTGAGGATGACCTGCTGTGAGCTATGTAAAGCCACAGCCTTTATCTACAAAGAGTGGTAAAAAAGCTGTTCCTTATTTATGGGAAATTGCCCAAATAGCTCTTCCTCTTCTAAGTCCCTGCTCAGCTCAGGGGATGTTTTGTACTGCTGTGCATTGGCAGACTGCAGCTGGGCCCCCAGGACCCCTTTGCTCCTCACATTGTCCTTTCTTGCCCGTCTCATCAACTCAAGGATGCAAGGCAAAGATGGACAGAGTCTGAGGACAGAGAGGAGCGATATCTTTCCAAGCAGGACCTGGCCCTTTCCTTCTCCCCCACTACCAGGGCAAAAGGAGGGAGGGCAGGAGTATGACTGGGCTGGTTTCATGAGGCCTGTTTTTGTTTTGGCTGCAGGTTCTGGCCCCATCCTGATGCCAGGTTCAGCCTCACATACAGGAGAGCGATGCCTCCACCATCCCGGAGCTCAGTACCTTCTGGCGGTCACTGTGCTTTTTACTTCTGCTAGCTTGAAAGACTGTTGTGGGTCTTCGGCACTGGTTTGTCCATTTACACAAGTGCCCCATGCCCCGGCTGCCCCATCCTCACCACCTTTCAGATCACAATGAGACCCAATAAACAGACCAGTCCATATGTCCTTGCCAAGCCCG
The DNA here is from genome assembly GCF_019232065.1 of Centrocercus urophasianus. NCBI lineage: Eukaryota > Metazoa > Chordata > Aves > Galliformes > Phasianidae > Centrocercus > Centrocercus urophasianus. The sequence goes on from NW_024885344.1 coordinate 1,589,789, forward strand.
TGGTGCAAATGTTGTGTTTGCCAAGACAGCACGGTGGTCACAGGAAAAAGTTTCCTCATCCCCTAGCAAGGCTTTCCCTCCTCTGCAGACTTTGGGAGGGGCCACCCAGCCCCAGACTGCTCTCAGTTTGCAGGGTGCTGGGGACACCCTTTTACCACAACACATCTGCACAAACACTGCTGGTTGGCTGTCATAGGTGGTCATATTGGTATTCACACTTGGTCACACTGCCAGGCACAGGCAGAACGAGAACAGGAAGGGGGAGGGCAGAAAAAAATAAAAAATACAACAGAGGAATGAGTCACCAGCCCAGACAAATCGCCTCCAAGTCACTAAAATTAAGCTGGAGAGAGTGGTCCCAGCGGTACAATGGATCTGGCAGCTGTGAGCACCTGCCTTGCTGATGCATTGCAGGGACTTGAGAAGCAGAAGTGCTATGGGGTGACTGCCACCACCTCCGCTCGTGGGTGGGAGGAGGGCTCCGGGTGAGATGATTGGCAATACAAAATCCTGCAGTCCTGGGAGGGCACAGGGAGCTGTAGAGTCAAGCCAGCTCACCTCTCCTGGATGCAGATCTGCTGCTGAATTCCAAAGGCTGTGTCCTGCACAAGTGGGTGGCATGAGTTGTGTCAGCAGTAACACAACATGGCAAAGCCCTTGGGGTACCCTTCTGTCAGGGAAACTTCTCTGAATTCAATGCATGGCTGTCTGGGTACAGCAGCTCAATGCAGTAATATGGTTTAGACAATGCTTTCAGTTATATGGTCTGATTTTTGAATGGTTCTGTGTGGAGCCATGAGCTGGACTCAGTGATCCTTATGGGGCCTTTCCAACTGGGGAATTCTATGATTCTGTGGTTCTGTGGAACTCTAGCCACTGATATCTGCATAGCAATCCTGGAGGATGTCCTGCAGCAGCAAGTTCCATAGATCGCACATGAGCTGTCAAATGAATTGTCCAAGCTCGGTTTAAGATAACATAAATTGTGTCTACACCAATCCAGAGAAGCAGAAAAAATGTCTGGGCATGCACCTGTGGAAGGGCAAGGGACAGATCCCTTTGAGATTGGGATCCAGCCTCCTTTAAACAGTGTAAACATTACTCAAATCACTGAATTCCCACTCGCTCTCTGGTTTCCAAGCTTTTACCATCATACTGCATTGAATGCTCTGTCCCCTACTGCATGCAGTGATGCAGAGGGGAGAGGCTTGCTACATGCATGAAACAAAACGGGTGTATCTGCCTGCCACTGGAGAGGCACAAGGTGAGCTCTCCTTCCAAGACAGCCCAAGCAGCTTGCACAGCCCCTGTTGGAGCTGCTGAGAATGGGACAAGGCTCCAGGCTTGTAATCAGGTGGACATTGGCCTCTTCTCCCTGGTAACTGCGATAGGATGAGAGAGAGCCACCTCAAGTTGTGCCAGGGGAGGTTCAGATTGGATATTAGGATATTCTTCTCTGAAAAAAGTGGTGCTGCAGTGGCACAAGCTGCCCATGGAGGTGGTGCAGTCACCATCCCTGCAGGTGTTCCAGAGCCGTGTGGATGTGGCACTGAGGACATGATCAGTGGGCATGGTGGGGATGGACTGGAGGTTGGACCAGGTAATCTTAGAGATCTTTTCCAGCCTTAATGATTCTGTAATTCCATGCTGACAAGCCCTAATGAGTGGACCTCTGCCATTATGCTTTTTATTCTTCTAAGGCAAAATTTACGTGGACTGCCTGTGCAGTGCTGCAGCCACCTGCCTTGCCATGACAAAGACAACCACTGGGTGCTGCCCATGCCATTCCTTCCCCATTGAGGTCCCACATCCTCTGTGTCTCCAGACAGTGTTGTTGCCAAGACTTCAGTTACCTGACAACTTTGTAACTTGCCTTCACCTGCTCACCTTTGAGGACCACTGGCTGGACATAAAACTGTTGAAACAGATTCAGAAGCCCAGTTTTTAGGCCACAGCTAAGTTCTGATCACAGGGATGTGATTGTGATTGTGTTAAGGCTTGAACCATCCCAAATGCCCATAACTCCTATGCCAAATGTCAAGAGCTAGATGACTACATAGCACAAGGAGTCACAGCTGCTAGATGCAGCATAGAGAAGTGGTGAGAAGTATAGGGAAGCACTCAGAGCAGGGAATGAGATCGGGAAATCCTAATTTCCTTCCTGGAGAAGTGCTGTCACAAAATAACTTGATTTTTTATCCTGCCTCTTTTATTCTGGATCTGCCCCTTGCAGCACAGGTGAAAACTAGTGGGAGAGTTTGGGGCTGTCATTTTTTTTTTTTCCCCCAATGAAGGTGTAAAATACATGACATACTGCAAGGAGCTAAGGGAGAGAGAGCTAAGACAAACAGCCCCCTCTTTGCCCATCTACCTCCCCGCCCATGGGGTACAGCAGAAGCAATAAGCATTTGCATGCTCAACAACATCCCTCTTCCTGAGCATCTCACTAGCCAGAAGGGTTTGCTGTGTCCCTGCAGCAATCAGCAGTGGTCCTGCCTGCAAGATGCTGCCAGCAGGTTGCTCCTCCGGGGGGAGAGTGGGGAGGGAATAGCAGAGTGCTTTGCACTGCCACCCCCATCTCACAGAACAGAACCTGGCAGAGCCGAGCCACCCTCTCCCCCCCCCCCCCCCCCCCCCAGCTACACCATTTCGCACCACACAGATGCTCTCTGCATCCCTCTCATCTCCCCTCCACCCCCTCCTTCCACCCTGCTCCTCCGTCACCAAACCCGCTCTCTGCAGATTGACGGTGGGCCCTGTGTTCCTCTCTTCTCACTCCCCTCCTGTATTTCTACCCTTTTCTCTCTCCATTTCACTCCTTTCTCCCTTTCATCCCTTCTCCCATCGCTCAGCCCCTCATTCTCATTCTCTGCCGCCTCTCCTGCGCCGGGTGCCCATTGGTTGTCAGGATCCGTCCCCCACCAGCTGCCACCCCTCTCCATCTGCCGCCCCTGGCCGCCAAGCCCCCCTCTCTGCAGATTGACGGTGGACCAGGGGATTTGTTGGGTCCTCAGAGCCACTGATGTGGGGCTGAGGGTCCTGGCACCCCTGGATGGCCACGGCCACGAGTGGGCCCTGGGGGTGAGGAGGAGACGTCCCGCAGCAGTCAGGGATGGAGCGATGGGCAGGTCCAAGGAAGAAGGACTTGTGGCTCTGCTGATAGGATATTTTAGACTCCCTCCCTTCTGGGACTGCTTTCCTTTAAAAAGGGGAAGGGGAAAACTATGACACGGATTCTCACGGTGAAGCAGAGGAAAATGTGCATTCCAACGACACGTAAGTACCAGGCAGCTCTGTCTGCTCTTCCCAGCTGTCTCCCGCGGGCATGAGTCCATGCAGAAGTTAACTCTGCCACCCCACAGAGGAAACATTCTGACTCCCAGTTCTGCCAGCACCCTGCCACCTTGCTCAACCTGCAGTGAGGCAGGGGCTGTCCTGAGCTGGAACAGGACCTTGGCAAACAAGGTGGGGAGGGTAGCAAGGAGGCAGCAAGTTACCGGGCTCAATGGTCTCTCCTGGCTTTTAGCCCTGCTTTGTAGACAGGCTTTAGCATCCTCCTCCTCCCAGTCAATGCAGAAATGTAGAAAAATGTCTATATAGATATATAGAAACTTAAATTGGTTGCACCAACTCCCAGCTTCCTCCTATCTCTCTGCCCACACCTGCTCTCCAGCTGTATGGGCCAGATGTATTCTGGCAGCACCTGTTGGAAGATCCCAAGTCTCCTTCAACAGATTCTGTCCACATCATTAGGAACAAACCCCAAGCAGATGCCAACACACTTCAGTCCGAAGCCAGTTTTCCTTGCCACTTTCCATCTATGCAGGTGCTGCCAGAGCAGTGTGGATCCAGCCCAAATTAGGTACTGATGTTCTGTGGTTGTTCTGTCAAACTAGCCAGGGCATTTGATGTGGAGTTTGAGCTGGTAGATGGTGCCTGACAAAGTTAGTGGGGCACAGATTGACTACCCCTGCTTAAAGACAGAGTTTGCCCACCAGGATTGTACGAGCAGGAGAATTCATCTTCTGCTCCTTATAGTGAATCAGTGTTTCATATTGCATGCTTTAGCATTTTTATAGGGTTTTTGGACCTCTGAAGCTGGCTTTAATGTATTGCTAAAAAACAATCTGAACAACAAGCTTTGAAGTCTGGACCCCAGATATTTCCCCATATGCTTTTCATACCATCACAGGTGTCCTCATATGTATTTATCATTTGTGGGGCTTTATCTCCAAATGCCCTTTTGGAAATTCCTGTGCATGTAGAAGGAACATCCTAAAGGGATTTCTAACAATGTCCCCACATTTTAGAGGATCATCTTTTTATGTACACATTGTTCTGTTCTCTGTTAATGTTCACAAGGATCTTTTTCCTCAGAGTAGACATTTCCTTCTCCTTCCTCCAACAAAGGCTAATGGGCACATATGTCACTGGAACAGCAGTGGAAAAAGATCTTAGAGCTTGGAAACAAGTGTCAAATTGCATCCTACTCTGTCCATTCATTGCAGATAATCATCATGCATGGAACAGCCCAGTACTGCAGAACCTCAAGAAGTAGGCTTCCATCAAGACAGTGTGTCATGTCACAGCCCAAGGCACCTTCACATAAAGAAATGCAAACAATTCCAGTCCTTCAAAGCTCATTTAAGTATAGCAGGAAACATTTATGCAATAACCAATTGCATAATTAAGAAGTTGTGGATGCCCCACCCCTGACGGCATTCAAGGCCAGGCTGGATGTGACTCTGGGCAGCCTGGTCTGGTGTCCCTGGCAGGGGGGTTGAAACTGGGTGATCCTTGAGGTCCTTCTCAACCCAGGCCGTTCTATAATTCTATGACTGGGCTTACGACATAGTTGTCTAGTTGCCTCTTCCTGCGGTCTGTCAGATGAGGTTCTTTCAACATAAGATATGGCACACCACACTGAAGTCTGCTGGGTTTTGCCTATCTGATACATAAGAACCATCCAAAACTGAGCTCTGCCCTGAGGTTTCCAAAAGCTGCAATGACATCAACAAAAAAGACAGAAAGTTGTACATCAAGACATACGTGAACAATATTGAGATCCTCTGTAGACTCCAACTGGGAGAAAATTTTCTGGAGAGCTTCTGGCCTCCTGAACATAGTTAATGTTTGGAGTTCTTTCCTTTGAGATCTCCAGGTTTCATTTCAAGAGTAAAAGAGCTTCAGAACCCTGAGAGATCTGTATAAAGGGGAACCTCAGGTCCCTGGCATTTCCACCAAGCCATCACAATTTCCAAGGAGCTGGTTCTCCAGAAAATTTTGCTAGAGCTGGAGTGACTCTGAAAACATCACACATCTGCCCTGCATAAGTTATGCCAACAAGTCTCTAGTTTGGACTCCACTATATTTCTAGAGCCCTGACTGAGGACAAAAGGCATTCTCTCCCCTTCTCTCTCTCTCTTTTCCCTGCAGCTCTGCGCCCAGTGTCAGCACAGAGCTGGTAGAGGACAGAGAGTTTGTTTGTTCAAAGCTCTCTCTGAGTGAGCTGAGAGTGCGGTTTCCATGCCAAAGCCTGATGTAATGGGCAATTGGGCAACTCAGATTAGGAAGCCTGGGACACTGCTTTGGTGTTGTGAACAGCTGGGGCAGGCAGAGCCACCTCAATTAACAGGGAGCAAGAGGAGAGAGAGAAAACAAGCCAAAGACACAAGGGAGAGCTCTGTGCTTATCCCTCCTGAAGTACCCAAAATAATGTAGCTCTTATTTTACTTTCAAACCAGCATAACACAAAACAGCAACTCTTCAGCTCAGGTGATGATCTTAGCTTCCAGGCTTGAAGTAAGTGTGGAGATGCTTTAATTTCTGCTGGTGAGGCTAACAACCCCATGGTGACCTCCCAAGTCCAAAATGAGCTTCAGGAAGAGAATATTCGGTGAATGGAGGATCCAAAGATTCCATAGGCACTTTGTCCCTGGATATCTCCCCCTCTTTTGTTCATAAGGCACCTGCTCCTCATAAATGAGAATTAGGTCTCTCATATCTGCTCCTCCAGTGCTGTAGCCATCAACAGAAAACAAGGAATTTCCCCGTACCTAACCTACTCTTCCCGGATGATCTTTTCCTAGAAGAGAATATCTTATCCCACACTGAGTCACGTCCCTGTTTATCCTGCTGTGCCTTCTGCACCTCTCAAGTCTGGATGGGATCAATACTGTTCTGCATGTTCCAGTGGCTGCCTGTACCCACTCACCCATCTCAACTTCCCACGCCTGTTAACCCGTAGACGTGAAGATGTAGACCCGTAGATGTAGACCTGTAGATGTAGACCCGTAGATGTGAAGGTTCTATTCATGGCTTGTTCAGCTGTCAAATTGCTGCTGTAAATTTCTTCTCTTCTCACCTCCAGATTGCTAATTGATCCTGCAGGGAGACTTTCCTCACCTTCTTTTCTGCTTCTGCTATGGACACTTCTGCTTTCAGCCTCCCCACGCCAACAGTGTCAGAGGAGGGGAATGCCTCTGATAGCTGGGCAGGCTTCATCAGCCCCAACAACTCCACGACCACCACCAGCCCTGGTGTGGTTGTCAGCGGTGTCCTCATCCCTGTGGTTTACCTCATCGTCTGTGTGGTGGGGCTAATCGGAAATTCTCTGGTCATTTACGTGGTTTTGCGACACTCTGTGAGTGAATCAGTGACCAATGTCTACATCTTGAACCTGGCCCTAGCTGATGAACTCTTCATGCTGGGTCTGCCATTTCTGGCAGCACAAAATGCCCTATCCTACTGGCCATTTGGGTCCTTCATGTGCCGCTTAGTGATGGCCGTGGATGCCATCAACCAGTTCACCAGCATCTTCTGCCTGACAGTGATGAGTGTTGATCGCTACCTGGCTGTGGTCCATCCTGGGAAGTCCTCCAAATGGCGAACAGCACGAGTGGCCAAGGCTGTGAGTGCCACTGTGTGGATGCTGTCGTCCATAGTGGTGCTGCCCGTGGTGGTCTTCTCAGATGTTCCTTTAGGTATGAGCACATGCCACATCCAATGGCCAGAACCTGCCTCAGTTTGGCGAGCTGGATTCATCATTTACACTGCCACTTTGGGCTTCTTCGGGCCACTGCTGGTGATTTGTCTCTGCTATCTTCTCATTGTTGTGAAGGTCCGTTCTTCCAGCAGAAGGGTGAGGGCTCTGTCCTCTAAACATAAGCTTTCAGAGCGCAGGGTGACTCGCATGGTGGTGACTGTTGTGGCTGTCTTTGTCCTCTGCTGGCTCCCCTTCTACGTCCTCAACATAATCAATGTTGTTTGTCCACTGCCAGAGGAGCCGTCCCTCTTCGGTGTCTATTTCCTTGTGGTGGTGCTGCCATACGCCAATAGCTGTGCCAACCCTATCATCTATGGCTTCCTCTCCTATCGCTTCAAGCAAGGCTTCCGAAGGGCCATCTTCAGGCAGTCCCGCCGTGTCCAGAGCCAGGAAGTGCCAGAATGTCCCCCAGAAAAGTCTGATGATGAAGGAGAAGAAAAGGAGATCAGCAAGATCACCCAGAATGGCAATGACAGACAGGAGCGCCCTCTAAGCAGCAGGGCAGGAGAAAGCAATGGGCAAAAACCACTCCCTGAGGAGACTGTGGGCTGTGAGAAGAGCAGCAAGCTACATGTCAGCTATTTATGATGGAAGGGATGGTGCAGGGGAAAGAGACTGGGACATGGGATCCCTCTGTGCTATCCCATCTCAGAGACAATGTGAGAAGTTGATACAAGGCAATATTACAGATTATGCTTCAAGATGAAGAGGGCTCCATCAGCTTGTGGAAAAAAATCCAAAGCATTGTACTTGGCTTTGGAAGGGACACCTAAGTATTGTGTGGCAAGAAGTAAAGGAAGGGCTGAATCTAGGGAGAGCAGAACAGGATATGGGAACAGGCAGTATGGAGAGAGCAAGGTCTGTTCTATGCTGCATGATTCACCTTTGATCACCCACCTATGAAGAGCATCAGCTACCATGTGACTGGCACTTCAAGGGAATGCTCAAAAAGGTGTAAGTGATGTGTGCCTCTGAAGATCTACAACAGGCATCCCAGTGTCTTGGTTGTCTTCCTGTGGACATGAGAAGCGGTTTATCCTGGAGTAAGAACAAGAAGGACAAATCTCTGCAGCTAAGACCCACCAGCAGCCTGTTGCATGAATGGCTGACATCTTTTTAGCTCTTCAGAAAGTCTTAGGGACAACTTACCCCCTCACTGGTCCTGGCTGGAGACCACTCGATAATGAGAATTACACAGCAGTGCAAATGGGACATTTCTTTCCCAAACTCTACAAACTTCAAGCTTTTCTGGTGACTGCACCCTGATAGAAGACATAACGAGTAGAAAATAAGCCAGTGAGGCATGGGTTAGAGGCATGTTTCTTATAAACTGAACTGCCTTTTCTCTTTTTTCTCTCCCTCAGCCTGGCTGTAAATAAACAAAATGCCTTTGGACTTAAAAGCCAACTGAGCAGAACAATTCTGTGTGTTTAGGAGAAGAGAGATGCTATAGATTTGGCTCTCCTGAGAATACACAATCTCTCTGATCTCTGTATAAAGGAATGTTTGGCTGGTACAGGAGATCAAAGTATGTATCAGCAGAGAATGGTGGCAGGAAGGAGAGGAGGCCAGAGGGATCTCCAATGTGTGTTGGAGGAGTCTGGGAAATACTAGCAGCTGATTGTTCTTGTGGGAAACTGTGGAGTGTTTGGCTCTGGATGGAGAGGAAATGATGTGCCTGCAAATGTTTGAAAGTGGTTGTATGTAAAAATTTGATCAGTGGACTGTATGTGTGTGAGAATGGCTGAACAGGGTCAAGGACTGAGGAGTCAGCGTTGGAGGGGAATGCATGGGTGTTTGGCACTGTGGGATGGATACAGATAAGTACAGATAAAGATTTGTGTGTGCATAAGTGCATAAAAATGCAGGTGAGGAAGAATGTTTATGCAACTGTGGGATGTTTAAGTGTAGGCATGCAAGTATATATAGCAGTGTGCATGTGACAAGTTGTGTCAGAGTGCGAGAGGGTGTGTGCTGCTGTGAGTGTTGGATGAGTGTGCATCAGCTGCTGGAAGGAAGCTGTAAGTGAGCCTGTGGAACAGCAGCAATGCACAAGGGTGGGTGGGATGAAGGTCACTTTTCCGATCACTTTGGCTTCATTCCTACAGGCTCTGTCTGTCCTCACACCTCGAGCTTCTCCATGAATGCTGTTGCTAAGCTACAGCCACCAAGAAGATTCTCATACCAGAGCCCCTGGTAGTATATGGGCACTTTCGTCCACAGACAATTTAAAGTTCCCTTAGTATGGAGATGCTGGAGGATAGACTCCAGGTAGGGTCAATGACAAGAGCTGGCTGAGTGATAAAGAGATGTCTCACAGGACACTTGAAAGAAGGCATGTGATGTGAAGGATGGCATGGGGGAAGTGCGCTAGGACAGGAGGCTCAGCCTCTGAACTCCCAGTAACAGTACCAACCTTTTGCTTAGCTCCTCTTATAAAACACACTTACTCCCCTGAACAAGAGCAGTCATATGCTGAGGAGTGTAGGCTTAACTCATGGAGAAAAGAAAACGGTTGGTAGCCATTTTCTATCTTCTGCTACCTTTTCACATCCCCCCCTCCTTCCATACATGCACCAGCTCCCCACTCTGTAGGCTGTAGTGAGGCTGTAGTGAGAAAAGCTGCCAAACTATTCATGGCTGTGGGATTCACAATCTGTTGCACTAAAAAGGCTCCTTTTTTTTTTCTTTTTTTTTTTTTTTCCTTGGGAAGCTCCCACAGCACCCAATGGAGCACAGTGAAAAAATCTTAGCAGAATGAAGATGAACTGCTGAAGCCCCTGCCTGCCTAAAGGGTTAAAATGAGTAGAAAAGGAAAAAGATATGGCTACCAAGTAGCCAGACGTGTAGACAACACAGCTCTTTAAATGGCAGCCTGTTCTGTGCTTCTTGCATCAATGAGTAGAGCAAAGTGAATGTGGAGCACAGCCAGCACAGCAATCCCTGTAGAACAGAGGAAAAATGATATCAACTATGGTGATGGCTGATAGCCGGGGACTGAAAAAGGCATGGGATGAAGAATGGGGACCTTGCTGAAATCATAGAATCATTAAGGCTGGAAAAGATCTCTAAGATCACGTGGTCCAACCTCCAGCCCATCCCCACCATGCCCATTGACCACATCCTCAGTGCCACATCCACACGGCTCTGGAACACCTTCAGGGATGGTGACTGCACCACCTCCCTGGGCAGCCTGTGCCACTGCAGCATCCCTCTTTCTGAGAAGAAATTTTTCCTAATATCCAACCTGAAAGCATCTGAGAGGAGTGAGAGAAGGCATAGTAAGCCACTGCTTTCCCTACCAAACTGAGCTGAAGCTTCACTTCACACGCCTTTGTAATTCCATCTGCTTTAAGTCACCATTCGAGAAACTCCACCAACTGGTTGACTTCTTAAAATACCTACATCTCTGAAGAGCCCAAGCACTGCAATGCCAGCACTGAGTGGGTATGCCAAAGAGACATCATTTTGGTACACCAAATGTGAGCCCAGTAAGAAGGCATCTCTGCAGGGGATTCAGCTGTGGAAAGCAACTCTGGGGTTTTAGTTTAAATAGGAGTTTAAAGAAAAAGGTTCACAAGTATCATAAAGGCAGGGAAGGTCTGGAACAGGTTGTCCAGAGAGGTGGTGGATGCCCTGCCCATGGAGACATCCAAGGTCAGGCTAGAGGGGCTCTGAGCACCCTAGCCTGCCTGCAGGCGTCCCTGTTCATTGCAGGGGAGTTGGACTAAATAGCCTTTATGGGTCCCTTCCAACTCAATTGATTCCATGGTTGTATTTTTCTGCTTTTGTTTTCTTCTCGTTATGCCACATCCTGCAGTTCAGTGACAAATTGAGGAGGGGGGGGGGGAATAATGAGATAAACCAAGAATAAAACTGGAGGAGGGGGGGAAAAAAGTATTTTTGCCTACAGTTCATGATGATAAAACAAACGTTACACAATTCTGCAAAGTATTCTCATCGATTAAAGGCTGTTGGGAATGACGAAGGTTAGCCCTCTGCCTCCCACCACCAGCCTCTCAGCTCAGCTCGTCCTCCCTCCTGGTGAATTCTCAGCTTTCTCTGTGACAACAGTGATAATCCAGTTACCCTTCTGATCCTCCTAAGGACAGCGAGGTTGTTTCTGGGCACCCCAGGGGCCACAGGGACTGTGCACAGTGAAATGATGGCCGAGTTCAGGAGGATTTGTTCCAGTCAGATGTGGAAATGGATTTTTCTATTCTGGGTGCAGAGGCACGGAGATAAGGGCTCCAACAAGCACTGTGCCGCACAAAGGTTTTTATTCTCATCACGTAGAGATTGGAGCTGCAGGACTAGAAAGGGCCGCAGTGATTTCAGCAGTGTTGTGCAATGCCTCTCCCAGCAAATGTTTGATCACAGAGAAGGGTGTACGAGCTGCAGGGAGCCCACCCTGCTGAGAGCTCGTGTGCACACGTCAGAGAGCAGATACTGAGAGGCATATGCATGCGATGTGTTTGCGTGCATGCAAACGAGTATTAACGTGGCTGCACGTGTGGGTATGTGTGAATGCGTGCATATATATTCACGTCTGTGGGTGCTTTAATCCATGCATTATCTGTGAGTGTATGAGACAAAATTTGGATGAATGCATGCCCAAGCACAATTTTGCAATCCTAACTGAGGCACAGGGCAGCTTTGGACCCATTAACAGAAAAGGCAGGGTGCTAAGGGGAAGAAGTCCTGCAGCAAGGCAAGGGGGTGAGTTTCCAGTTTGTTACCAGTGCAGCCCACACTTTAACGTAATTGGAAGCTGTTGTTAGGGAGCCAGTGTATTTATAATCAGCAGGGTAATGCAGTGGCTCGGCTCAGCTCAGGCAAGCACAGTAGTGTCCACTTTCTGCTTCAGCTGCTACACAGGACTCTGGAACAAGGGAGTGTGGAGAGGGGTCAGGAAGCAGTTAACCAGTTGTTATAGGGGAAATAGGGGAGCCAGGGAGATCAAGAAATGAAATACCCGTGAAAAGAAGACGCTTCTGCATCTCTTGAGGATGCAACAGAGAACCAAAATGCTTTATCTGCTTGAACGAGTGGAAAATATGCAAATATTTGCTCATGAAAACTTGGTGTGCTTTGCCTTCCCAAGCATAAAATATGCAAACGTCACGCAGCACACAGCCAGCTCACTCAGATCTCTCACTCAGTGTGTCATGCACAAACACACACACTGGGATGTCAGCGCAGCCAGCTGTGGCATGTCCCTCTCTAACATGACAAAAGAGGACATGCAGAGATGAAATATATATGCCTTGACTCATGTGTAGTGTGTGCACAACACAGACATTTCATCTGTGCCCTCTCATGGCTCTTCCAGCTGGCCGAGGAGAGACCAGCACCCAAACCTGCTGCCACTCACTGGGATGTTATCCCCAGACACTTTCCGTGTGTCTTTTGGGGACACACAGTCCTGGGTCCCCAAGCTGAGCCCCCCAGAGACCTGTTACTGAAAAAACATGGTGCTTTGCTGCATTGCTGTGTTAAGAAGCCTGTGCCCTTGCCCTCTGCCTGGAGGCTGAAGTAATCACAGAATCACAGAATGGTAGGGTTGGAAGGAACCTCTGGAGATCATCTGCCCAGGGAGTTGGTGGAGTTCCCTGGAGGTGTTCCAGAACCATGTGGATGTGGCACTGAGGGACATTGTCAGTGGGCATGGTGGGCATGGGCTGACAGGTTGGCTAGGTGATCATAAAGGTCTTTTCCAGCCTTAATGGTTCTGTGATTCTATGATCTAGTCCAATCCCCCTGCTAAAGCAGGTTCCCTACAGCAGGTTACCCAGGAAAACATCCAGGCAGGTCCTGAATATCTCCAGAGAAGCAGACTCCCACCATTAGATATTTATAAGCATTGATATGACTCCCTCTCAGCTTCGTCTTCCCACGGCTCTCAGCCTTTCCCAGGCCCTTCATCACCTTGGTGGCCCTCCATTGGGCTCTCTCTAGAAGTTCCCTGTCTTTCTTCATGTGGGGAGCCCAGAACTGGACACAACACTCCAGATTTGGCCTCAGCAGGGCAGAGAAGCAGGAGAGGATCCCCTTCATTTATGCTCTTTCTAAATGTACCCCACGATAGAATTGGCTTTCTTGGCCATAAGGGAACACTGTTGACTCACAGTCTTGTGATGGACCAAATTACCAGAGAACATGGCAGGACTCTGCTGACCAGGTTTAGGACCAGTACAGGACATGGCCACTAAGCAATGGTGGAAACAGCTTCAGACCTCTGGCATCAGGCTGGTTCCACACCCATCTTAGGCAGGAGGGCTCCTAAGGAGGAGTGACAGAAGAAAACAAGTTGCAAGTGAACAGCTCTCCTAGCTGCTCCTCAGCCACGTGGCATTTAAACAGCACACACACACACACAAAAAAAAAAAAGACAGTGCAGCAGCTTTGGCAGGCCTTGATGTCTGTGTGAGGAAGCCCAGGCCGCCACGCTGACAGAGCAGCCCCAGCAGGAATCGCTGCTGGCAGAAGTGCCCTCACACGCTGCGGCTGCCTGCGTAAGGCCAAGGAACGTGTCATTGCTTTCTGAGCCAGGCCCTGCTTGAGCAGCAGCTATGAGTGAAATGCAGCCACGCAGATAGCTTCTAGCAAGCCTGCACATCCTCAGCCATCCCTGCCAAAGGGTTTCACGCAGAGGCAGTGCTCCTGGTGAGCAGGGATTGGCTGATGCACAAGCCCGCAGGCTGGGCAAGGTTTGTTTTCCCATCCCGCTCTGCAGTTAGGCCTGCGATGATCAGGGATCCAGAGAACACAGAGGGCACGCTGGTGTTGTGGGGTGACTCGAGAGCACCCCAAAGCACTGCAGCATGGAAACTCACTGTTACCTCTGTTACCAGTGATAGGACAAGGGGGAATAGTTTTAAAGCAAGACAGGGGAGGTTTAGGTTAGATTTCAGGAGGAAGTTTTTCACACAGAGGGTGGTGACGCACTGGAACAGGTTGCCCAAGGAGGTTGTGGATGCCCCATCCCTGGAGGTATTCAAGGCCAGGCTGGATGTGGCTCTGGGCAGCCTGGTCTGCTGGTTGGCGACCCTGCACACAGCAGAGGGTTGAAACTAGATGATCATTGTGGTCCTTTTCAACCCAGGCCGTTCCATGATTCTATGATTATCCCTCTGTACTGCAAGTTTCTCCTCCCCATCTGAACATCCCACCTCTGTCTGTGCCTCACTCTCCACTTTTGGAAAATGAGACGGATAATGGAGGAAGAGTCAGCACAACGTTTCTTTCTGGGATCAATACGAGGGCCACCACCGGAGTTGAGCAGTGGTGGAGAGGAGCTGAGCACAGAGCCACGCTGCTCACTGGTCCCGTGCTCTTGGAGCATGTGCTCTCCCTTCCTAAGGGCAGCAGAGGCAGTAGCCAGGAGCAGGAACTTTGCTTCCAGAAAGGATCAGCTGTTTTGCTGAGCAAAGCGTGAGGCGGGTGGAAGGAAGGAGGGAGGGAGCGCGAGCCAAGCCTGACACGGGGCAGCGTGGGGGGGAGGCACTCACCAAGGCCTCCGAGGCAGGATGGAAAGGACGATAATTACATAAGAGCACTTGGCGAGCATCTGGCTGGAGTCAGCTGGGCCCCGCCAGCTCTCCCTCCCTCCCTCCTTCCATCCTTCCCTCCCTCGCTCCCTTCCTCCCTGCACTGCTAACCAGGAGCAGCTGAGGATACACCAAACCCAACGCGGGACTCCTCTGCGGAAGGGCACAGAGGTAAGAGCTGTTCTGCTTCCCCTTCCTGCTTGTGCTGCTCTAGGGGAGCAGGGAAGAGAGATGGGGAAGGGGAAAACTGCCCTTCTCCAGGGGAAGCAGCCTAGAAGGAGAATAGAAGGGGCTGCTCCTCTGCCTCTTGATGCTGACAATGCCTTTTCTCCAGAGGGTTGACAGATGGAAGAGATGCACGGTAGTGTTTGTGGGTAGATGTGTGCGTGGGCAGCAGGGCAGGGGGTCCATGTGCAGGAGGAGCTGAGCTGTACACAGGGGGTGGGAAGGGGAGTAAACAGCAAGGAGCTTCCTTCCTTCGGTGCTTGTGGCAGATAGGGTTAATAGGATGTGGGGAGTGGCTGAGGGAGGGCCAGGCTTACCCCCTGCCCTGTCCTTTGTGGAGAAGGTTGCAGGAGAAGGGAGGAAATGCAGGAGGAGGAAGCAGCTGCTTTTGAGCAAGGGTTGCTGTTGTCCAATCTGGCCAGAGCTTCCCTGGGCTGCCTCCAAGGCAGTGTGTGAGGAGAGAGCTGGAGGACAGCTGAGCACACACACATGGTGCCTGCAGGTTGGGCTACGCTCAGCAGTGTGCCTGGCATGTGGACAGAGGAGAGTGCTCTCAAAACCCATACACTGGAGCACTTAGCCACACGAGCCAGAACCTCTTGGAAAAGTGTCTGCACCAGCAAAACAGTGGTGGTGCAGCCCACTGCTTTCAGAGAGAAGTGCAATATTGCCCTGACAAAGGTGTTTTTATTGGCATTAACTGCTGCCTAGTAGGGTGATACTACCAGAGCAAGTCTTGGAATCAGAATTGAGTTCTAAGGGATCCTTAAAGGTCATCTAGTCCAATTCCCCTGCAATGAATAGGAACACCCACAGCTTGATCAGGGTGTTCAGAGCCCCTCCAGCCTGACCTCGGATGTCTTCAAGGATGGGACATCCATCACCTCTCTGGCCAACCTGTCCCAGTGCTTCACTACCCCTTACTGTAAACAACTTCTTCCTTACACACAATCTAAATGTTCCCTCTTTTAGTACAAAACCATTTCCCCTTGTCTTTGTTTGCTGGCTCCTTGAGTGTCTCAGTTCAGTTTTGAAAAGACATTAGGTAGAAAGTCCTGCTCACAGACAAGAACATGGCAGGGGCCTTTCCAACAGGGTGCTCAGGTAGGAACTAGATGATCTTTAAGGTCCCTTCCAACCCAAGCCATTCTATAATTCTGTGATTCTCCATGAAGAACATTTGCTAGTTTGAGAGCAAATCAATGTGCAGATGGAGAGGTGGGAGGGAAATGGGGGCAAACACCTTCCTTCTGCCTGCTCTGTTGGAAAGGCAGAGATAAGGCAGAGGTGAAGCAGGGAGCTGCAAAAAGGGGGAGTGTCATTTCCAAGTCATGCTTGGAAACGAGGCAGGCGGGGAAATCTGAGAGAGAGGGGAGTGACTCCATCCTGGGAGCTCATGAACAGGGCAGTGAGTGCCGTGGGGCTCCTCTGGTCATGGATGGACGTTTGTTTGCTCTGTGCTCATTAAGTTGCAGGCTGACAGACAGCCCAAGAGTATCTCCAGCCCTCCCAGCCCCCTCCTTCCCATCCCCCCAGTTCACAGCACATATTTTCCCAGACTTTTCCGTTTGCTCCTCCAATGGTGCTGGGGTCCTGCCAAGCGCCAGCCACTCTCTGGGAAGCGAGGGCCTCCCATTCCCAAACCGCATAACTGGGAGAAGTAAAACAAAACCAAAAACAAATATCCAAGAACACGTAGACACGCACAAAACCCTTTTCCCTGCAGAAATGTGGGAGTTTTCTCCAGATTCCCTTGGCAAATGTACAGCGCTGACTTGCCACTTTGGGCCCCTGCAGAAAGGATTACTGCCCATCCTTCCTCCTGCCACATATATGCACTCTTATAGGGTATAAAATCTTAAATCCACCTTTGCCACAGCATAGGAACCCTAAAGTCTTCCTCCCTCCAAACTTCCAGTGCAGCCACACAGCTCTCACCCAAAGGGCACAGGGAGATCACTTGGCACCAGGCTGGGGCAGAGACCACTACCACGATCTGCTGCAGAGCCTCAGCTTTGGCAAGCGGCAACAGAGCTGAGCTTGGCGCCGGCACACCCCTGCCACGCAAACCTCTCTGCCCAGGATGTGACCTTTCTGTGACACGTGCCCAAGTGTGAGACTTGGGGCTCTGCCTGGGGAAGGATGACCAGAGAGGAAAAAAGACGGTGCCTCTCCCAGTTGGCAAATGAGCCTGCTAGAAAAAGCATGACTGGGGTGAGAAACTGCGGTGATGCGCAAAGAGGAACCATGCAGAAGAGAATGAAAGATGAAGTTTGGGAGAAAGCGTGGGCTGTCAGGTAAAGGGCTGAGGAGGGCTAACATAGAGGTTTGGCAGACAGGGAAGAATCCTGCACCATCGCACCCCAAGATGCTTGGTGTGAGATGCTCCCCTTCTGCCTTACCCACCCTTTTCAGGGAGTGCAATCCATTCCAGAAGACAAAAGGCAGGGGAGGAAAAAAAGGGAAACGAACCACCTAGGAAAGGGTTAAGAGGCACTGCTACCCAAGTCAGTCTGCAATGTGCCCAAAGCCAGGGAGGGAAAAGGAGGGGGAGGAGAGGGGAGGGAGCAGGTCCAATCCCAGACCATGCACCCTGCCAGCACTCAAAAGCCACTGCCAAGCGCAGGCTCTTAAAGCCATGGGTCCCGAGGCTGGCTTTACAGGCAGAGGACAGCCAGCAAGCAGGGGGGCTGGAGAGCACAGCAGGAAGGCTTCGGCACCCAGAGTGAGCTGCACTGGGGTGTGGGCAGAAGCAGGGTGGGCAGCAGCAGAGTGGGGAGTGTCTGAGCATGCTTGCATGTCTGTCTTTTGCATACACACTTGTCTGAAAGCTGCTTGCTCTGCTCTGCTTGCTCTCTCTCCAGTGCAGCAACTCTACTCCAGACCTTTTGCAAGAGTCAGTCATCCCTTCAGGTGAGGTGCTGGGGTTTTGCTCTCCTCCTGTGACAGAAGGGAAGCGAGGAGCTGAGACGCTACTGAGCACTGGGACAGGAATTGGAAGATCTCAGGAAAGCACTTCCCAGAGAGGTGGTGGATGTCCTGTCCCTGTAGGCATTCAAGGTCAGTCTGGAGAGACTCTGAGCACCTTTATCTGCCTGTGGGTGTCCCTATTCACTGCAGGGGAGTTGGATCAGATGACTTTTAAGAGTTTCTTCCAACTCAAATAATTCTATGATTCTGTGGTGGGGGGCCAAGGAACACAGTGGAATGAGATATGGTGTTAGAGAAAAGAGAGTCTGGAGTGAAGTCTCTCTGCAGGGAAACGTGGGTCTGACTCCTGCTGGGATATTGAGTTAACTTTGTGAATAGCTGACAGCTACTGACTGGAGGTCTGGACAAGTTTTTCACAGCTGTCCTCACAGATTCAGCATCCTATTGGAGTGTGCTTTTGCTGAAGGAGCTGTGTGGTTTTCTGCACCTTCTTTCTCTATCCCAGCCTGGCAGCTTTGAGTGGCTCCAGTGGTTTGCCAGCTGGGATGACTGGCTCCAGTGGTTTGCCTAGTGACAGGCTTTGAGGCTCAAGCCTTCCATCAGGGCTAGCAGCCAATCTCTGTTGGTCTAGGCTGAAGGGTGTGGGGCATCCTCCTGGGGCCATGTGCTTGCTACACAGATTACAGCCTTGAGTCTCTAGAGACACCAAGCATGTATCTCCCTCACAGGACAGTGCCATTCTGTCCCATCACTGGCTCCAGCCACCAAGATTTATTGTTTCTTGGTGATCTCTGCTCTATCCCCCATGTCCTTCCCTTCTTATGCTTAACTCTGGCACTTTTTCATATCTTCCCAGGTCACCATGGACATAATTTACCTACGCACACCCCTGGCCTTCCTCCTTCTTCCTCTTGTTGTGCTTGGGGCACCCACTGATGAACTCCAGCTCACAGAACCTGCCCCTGGTGCTTGCAGGCGCTGCTGTGACCCACCAGACTCTTCTGCAGATGCCCCACCACCGACTTCAAGCCACCACCATCTGCCCTACCCAATGCCAGAGATCCGTCCCTATATCAATATCACTATACTGAAGGGTGAGTGCTCATCTTGGCCCCAAAGTGCCAAGACCAGTTAACCTAGCACACATGGGGAAACAAAGCTTAAATCTGGGAGGCTAGAAATTCTGCTGGATGCTGCTCTGACCTTCACTTTCTCTATACACAAAAAGTGAGTTCTGGTGCTCTTCTCGATGTTTTTATGTCTGCCCAAACCTGTGACAAGCAACACACCAACACCACTTTGGAAGGAGGAACACTTTACCAACAGGGTAAAGCTACAGTATTAATTACAGAGGATGCCCAAATTATATTGATATTGTCAAAGTACCAGCCCTCTAACCTACACTGCATCACTCATAAAATTCAGCTTGGATCTTTTCCCACTGACCAGTTGAGTTTGGACACTGTCTCTTCAACCTCACTCCTTCTTCCTCTCTAGTCATATTCTCTTACATATGCTAGCACTTCTCCACAGTCATCTTGTATGCAGTCATCTTGTATGCCCAAACCAGTGACAGCAGCATCGTGAGCCAGATGCTGCAGAGCCAGAGCCTCATGCTGGATCTTCAGGAAAATGATGAGGTCTGGGTGAGGCTCTACAAGCGGGAGCAGGAGAATGCCATTTATAGTGATGATGTTGATGTGTACATCACCTTCAGCAGGTATCTGGTCAAGCCAAGCCTTGACTAATTGTCTCTCCTCCCTTCCAAAGCCTCTCTGGCCTTCTTTCTCTCTCTCTCTCTCTCTCTCTTTTTATTGACCATAACTACTTTTCCAGCCTGTAGCAAGAGCAGTATGTGGATAACTGGGTCCTGGAAGATGTCTGTAGGAGGGCAGAGACAACAGTGCGGGTAAGGGAGTGTGGAGAATGAAGAAGAGGCCAAGAGCAGTACTTTGCACTGTTGTTCTCCATCTTGCTCTGGAGTCTCCTAGAAGTAGACCCTAGTGCTTCCAGCAAAGCCATACCAGGCAATGAACAGAAGGTTAGAAAGAAAAAAGACCCCAGTCACATCCATAGCTCTGTTGGCTCCTTTTCCATAAAGCTCAATATTGTGAGCATCAAAGAGTGTTCCTTCTTCTGTGATTCCTCAGTCCTGTAGCAATCCTCTGTCTCCTCACTGGGTTTTCTCACCACTTCTTACATCTCTCCCTCTGATATCACACAGGGATTGTGTTCTCTGCTTCATCTTGTAGGAGAGAAAGGAGATCGAGGAGAGCCTGGGATGCCAGGGAAGTGGGGCAAAGAAGGGCCACGTGGAGAGCGGGGTGCCCAGGGCCAGAAAGGGAGCAAAGGACAGATGGGCACAGCAGGTGATCCCTGCAAGCACCAGTATGCTGCATTCTCTGTTGGCCGCAGGAAAGCACTGCACAGCAGCGAGGGCTTCCAGGTCTTGATCTTTGACACCGTCTTTGTCAACCTCTACAGTCACTTTGACATGTTCAATGGCAAGTTCTACTGCTCTGTAGCTGGCCTTTACTATTTCAGCCTGAACGTCCACACCTGGAACTTCAAGGAGACCTACATGCACATCATGCGCAACGAAGAAGAGACAGTCATCTTGTATGCCCAGCCGAGTGACCGCAGCATCATGCAGAGCCAGAGCCTCATGCTGGATCTTCAGGAAAATGATGAGATCTGGGTGAGGCTTTACAAGCGGGAGCGAGAGAATGCCATTTACAGTGATGATGTTGATGTGTACATCACCTTCAGTGGGTATCTGGTCAAGCCAAGCCTTGATTAACTGTCTCTTCTCCCTTCCAAAGCCTCTCTGGCCTTCTTCCTCTCTCTCTCCCTCTCTTTTATTGCCCGTAACCACTGCAAATCTCTTAGAAATGGGCCTGTGAAGTCTCAGGCATTGAGTGTGAAACTTGCTGCTCTTACTCCCATCTCACGCTCTCTAGCAGCCAGGCCTATAGCTGTGCATTTACAGCATGACACTATCATCTCTCATACCTCACCTCATGACCTAGCTTAAGTGATTGGCTTGTTCTAAATCCATGAGCAGGATGTGGCTGTCTTGTAGGGTCCTAAAGTGGGAGGAAAACTAAGATGTTGTTCCTGGAGATGTGTCCTTCCTTGAGATTTCTTACACAAAGGACTCCCATAGAAAGGTCTGGAAATTCCTTGTTGCCCAGGTGCATGCTGGCTTCTTTCTGTCCCTGCAACGTGGCCCTAATGCCAGCACTCACACCTGTATCTTTGAGAGTGGACTGGGTTCTACTGGCCTTCTTTAGAGCAGAGAAAGAGGTAGGAGTGGTGGGAGATGATACTGTCTTTCCAAAAAAAGGTCTGTTGGCCTTTCTGTTACATCATTGGCTTTCCATAAACACCATTGTGATGTCTATGGATCCTGTGGTCCTTCCCCAAGCTGGCTGTAAAATTGTGGCATAGGGGGACAGTCCTTCACTGTGCCAGCTCTAGCTCTTCTGGGAGGTACCAGGCTGGACATTCAGCCAAATAATTCAGAGATATCTGCTGTTGAATGAGTAGAACCCACCACTCTGTTCCCATTAAACCACAAGCACAGGACGAGAGACAACCCTACAAACCATTCTCCCAAACCTGCTGGGGTGCCACTTGGTCTCGGTTCCCCAGCTGTGGGAAGCCAGCCCAGTCCAGAAAGGGCTTTCCCTTTCCCAAGTGCATTTTGGTGAACTTGATTCTGCTCACCTCTGTGACAGAGATGCACCTTGGTACCAATGGCATGGCCCTGGCTCCTGCATGCTATTATGTCATTCTTCCTGAAGGTGGTTCTCTCACATTGGTGTTGAGAGACTGCTGTTTCACAACATGAGCTCTAGGGAGCTGTAGGTTGCAAGGCCAATTGCAGTTAAACCACAGTTTCCAGCCCTGGATGAGTTGGCATCTCTTTGCTCGTGTGATGGAAAAAAACTAGAGGCAAAACAGCAGTGTGACAGGAAGCAAGACTTAAGCAACTCGACCCATATTAAAAGCATGTGTTGTGTGCCTTTTTCTGGCAATCTCATTAGAGCAACTGAGAAAAACGTATGACTAAAACAAATCCTTGCTCTCCTTGTCAGGTCAGAGATGTTGCAGTGGGAAACGATGCCAGTGGTAGGATATTAGGGTACCATTTATACTGGCTTCACACTGGCCTCATTCACATCCCTCTGGGGATGTGAGGTTGACTCAGCACTTTGGGAAAATCACTTCCATGTGTTGTGATGCTGCCACAAACAGCAGAGCCAAGAATTGTCTCTTTTTTGAGTCTCAGGACAAGCAGGAAAAACTGTATTTCTCTGCTGCCCATCATTGATAATGAAGTCTTCTGACTTATGTTTCCACAGTCTCATGGTTAGCCATGTCTATAGTACTGGGACTAT
Source organism: Centrocercus urophasianus (assembly GCF_019232065.1). NCBI lineage: Eukaryota > Metazoa > Chordata > Aves > Galliformes > Phasianidae > Centrocercus > Centrocercus urophasianus. The sequence continues at coordinate 1,611,943 of NW_024885344.1, forward strand.
GAGAGAGCTCCATTGGAGATGCAAATCAAATTATTATATTAGGACTTGATCAGGTACACTCAGCCCAGGATGGCAAAGGTGCAGGAACACAGGTTAACTATTGAAAATGCTTGAGAGAATTGCAGGACATTTTCTCTCTTGCCCTGCTTACTTACCCTCCCTGTTCTCCTAAGGAAGCTGTGCAGACTGGAATGAATTTCAGGTACTTTCTGGCCCCTGATCCTCTTCGCCGTTGTCACTGATGCAAGGTGTATAAAAAAAAGGTTTCGCCGAGGTGAAGCTTTTCCAGGGAACCACATGATGACAAGATCATGGGAATGGAAGGAAACTGAGCTTCTTCCTCTCCCTTAGTAGGAGAAGTGTATGGAACTGCTCAGAGACAGGATTACAGGCAGTAGAAAGGAAGAAGCATGCTGTAAGTGATGCTCAGGTCTGAATCCCTTTCCGTCTTCCTAAGCCACAGGCTGCAAACCCAGGTATTGTGTATTTACAGTGTATAGTGCCCCATGTCTTCCTGAAGAGAAGCAAGCACTGAATAACACTGAATATCTCCAAAAACAAGCTTCTATTTTCCTCCTTTTCTGATTGTTTGTTTTTTTTAATTCCAGTGGTAGATCTCATGTGTTACTCAAGAGCATCCAGATGGTGCTTGATGCAGGTGGTAGAGGAAGACAGGTGGGCCAAAGGATATGTTTAACAGGCTTCTTGGTGCTAAACAAGATGGCAATCCCTTGGTGCTAAATAAGTTTTCAGTTTTGGTTGCTTTCTGGAAGGTATAATAGGCTGAGTTGTAAAGTACTGTGGAATTAATGGTGCTTTATGTTACAGAAACAAACTCTGAGAACCTTTGTGTGTGTATATATATATATAATTTCATTGATATTAAACTTTTTTTCCTTGGTTGTTTTGCACTTAGATCTGTTTTTTTCTTCCCTGTCTATCCATTCTACCTCCAATTATAGCTAAACAGTGCAATAAAAAAGATGTTGTTCTGAAAGAAACAGGTACAAAGTCTAATTCAGCTGTGATTAGGAAATCCTTGGCAATCCCTTTCTGTTTCCTTAAAGACAGTTGCTTTCACAGACACTTTCAGTTATGACAGCTCTCTTCTCTCTCCTGGGATAGGTTTAAGCAAATTCAGGGCAGAATGCTTTGAAAATAACCCAAGAAAAGGATTAGAAAAGAATTAGGATTAATCTTCAAGCACTTAACTAATTCTACTGAGAAAGGCTGGACCAAGGCTGGACTTTTCCAGAGGGGATCAGCTTCTTTGTCTTGTTTCAATTTTGGTACATCCTTCCATCAGGCGTATAGTAAGCATAAGAGTGTGTTCTCTCTGTGGTGTCTGTTTTCTCTGCCAAGAGATAAAAGCCAGGATGTGCAGGCAATGGGGACATTAAACTTTTGACTAGACATCTGTACGTTTAACAGTGAGGCTCCAGATTCAATCTGGACACCTATTTTGGAAGACCTGAGCGTAACACAAAGATTCAGATCAGAGGTGAAAAGACAAGTGACAATTGCACGTAAGCTTGGGGAAAACGTTGAAATTGAGGGTTAATGGGTGGGAAGATTTGGAGTCTTGAATGGAAGATCTAGGAGGGATAGAGTCCCAGGGAGGGAGATGACTCTTATGGGAGGTCTCAGTACAGGTAGAAGAGGTAAAATAGTCCTTGGGGTTTGAACTGGTTGGACAAACACTCCTGATTAGGTAGAGAAATAGGCAAGAAAACAAGAGCAGATGCCCATATAGGAGCTTCTGTTTTGAGATTCATTCATCTTCAAATAGCTTCTGCTGTGGTTTGACATGTACCAGATGCTCCATTTGGCAAGGGGTGGAAAACATAACCATATGCCTTGCAGGTCTCTTTGGTCCTGTGTCAGGCCCAGAGTTTGGGCTGTGTGTATGCTAGTGAACGTGACACTTTGTCAGACCTGAGACAGACTTTTTTTCATCGTTTCTTATTTACTTCTGAGAAATGTATCCTCAGGAAATGCCAGGGTTGTGCTTGTGCATGCTCCTGGCCCCTTGAGGTAAGATGCTGGTAGATTGGAGGTGCTTCTGTCGCACTTGAAAATACGTGGATCAAGGGAGGAGGGGAAATGTGCAGTCAAACCTTTTAGAAAAGCTTTCTGCGATTCAGTCCTTCAGCCTGTCCACTTGGAGAGAAGAATGCTGTCTGAACAATCTGTTCAGCTCAGTTCTTCAAGGCTATGATAGGTGCACCATTGGCAGAGTCTGAGGCCCATGCCACCCATCATACCATGGTTTGACTGGGGAGCTGACATAGGTGAGACTTCAGCTCAAGCAATCTGGACCCTGCAGTACTGTAGGGAGAACAGTTCTAAAGTTGGAGACATCTCTGTATCAGTGGATACAGCCATGCCCTGAAGGGTAGAAGACCTCCAGTCGTGCCATTCACCCCCAGTGCTGTGTTCTCCATGCAGGGTAGCTGCTTTGCAACATGTGAGCCATGTGATGGCCAGCACCTCTCTCTTAGGTGAAGCAAGAAGCATGTTATGGGGTGGGAACCTCTCTTCTCCCCTGAAGGAGAGAATTCCAAGCCCTGTTGCAAAGAGCTCCATTGCTTTGTTTCTTGTTTCTGCAAAGTATATAATTGAATTGTACAATCACAGAATGGCTTGGTTTGGAGGGAACCTTTAAAGATCGTGTAGTTCCAACTCTCGTGCCATGGGCACAGGCATCTTCCCAGATGACGTTTGATCAAGTTTCTAAACTTCCCAACCCACCTGTTCCCTTGGGAAGGAGCATCCACGACTTCTCTGGGCAACCTGTCCCACTATCTAACCACACTCATATTGAAAAATCTCTTCTGTATGTCAGGCTTGAGATGTGAGCCCATGAAAATCTTATGAAGGTATCTTCCACGAAGTTGGCCCTTTAAACTGGTTTCCTGTGGGTTTGTGGTCTTGAAGGTATGAAGGGGGAGGACAGAGGAGAGAGGAGGTAAAGGGCAGGAGATGGTTCTGTCACGGAGAGAGGAAGTGCATGTCAGAGCTAGCTCAGGAGAACGCAATCATTTCTTGTTCTGTGGTAACTGTGGAAAAAGGTAAGAGAGGACCAGGGCAAGAAAAGGGGAATGAAAGGCCAAAAGGATGGAATAGAGTTAGTACTTGAGTGGCAGGCCCAGAAGGAGTCCATCAGCTCTGCAGCAGGAGCCCACATGGACACAAGTGTGAGTGCTTGCACCCCAAGCACCATGGGTGAGTCATGGGGAAAGTCTCAAGCATCCCCTTGAGCCTCAGCTTAGCTTCCAGCCGCAGCGCAGGATCTGCCGCATACTGGGGATTTCTGTACCACTTTGGAGGCTCTCTAACATAGCTCCAGCCTGCTCTCATTCCCAAACCAGCTTCATTCACACCTCAGTCTTGTGGGCGAGTTTTCCACAATGGTTAAACGGGCGTTCGCTGGGCCAAGCGAGGCTTCAGAGGCCATCTCAGAGCTGTGCTCTGTTGTCACACCCACACATGTGTACACACACACATACCAACCCCATATGGACATCTCTTGCCTTCCTGCCAACGGAAACCATTGCCCTTTGCAAGCCCAGCTCACTTTGAAGATGCTATCAGAAGGTGGGTAGAGAGGGGCTGAGGAACCAGGCTCTTCTGTACAAGTACCGCTCCCATTGATGCATGTCTCCTCCACTCCCACAAGACTCTGTGATCTCTCTCTTCAGTTATACATACCACTGTGAGGAACAGGCAGAAGGTCCCACTATAAGGCTTCTGACCATTTCTTAACCCACAGACCAGTTCAACCTCTTGAGTTTGTGTCATCCAATTCACAAATGACCAGGGAACTACTGCAGAATCTCATGCCTTTTCATATGCGTTTTCACAGCGGCTAAGATGGGAGGGAGCAGGATGGAGAGCAGATAGGTCCAAAAATTTAAGGGGCAGTGGGCTGCCCATCTGCATGCAAGGCTGGAAACCCAGCACTGGATGAGCGGTGTTGGCTTTTGATTCATGCTAACCTACTTGCAGCCATGCCTACAAGAAGCAAGGCTTGTCTGCATCAACCTCAAAGCTGTTAATATGCCTCAACGACCACAGAACCCATAAAACATAAGCAGCCGCTTACCTCTGAGGAGTGAGAATGGTCTAAACCTCACAGGTTGCCACTGAGGACTGTTGCAATTCTTCAAAGAAGCCAGGGGTGGGAAACACCCATCAAAATAGAAGGAGGGCAGCAGGTCTCTTGCCTCACTGAAGCTCATCACACAGGCACAATTTTCACTAACCTGGTTCCCTGCTCTAAAGCCCTGAACACACTCTGGGTGCTTCACAGAATAATGTCCTAGGGCAAGACTTGGGCCAAGCACCTTTAAAGGATGGGGTCTCTCTGTTCTTCTGCCCTTTTCCAGCCTTCTTTACACATGGTCCAACGTGGTGATGTGAGGGAAAAGAGAATCATTGAGTCATAATATCATTAAGTTTGGAAAGACCACTAAGATCATCTTGTGCAACTGTCAGCCCATCCCTACCATGCCCACTAGCCACGTGCCTCAGTGTCACATCCACATGGTTTTTGAAAGAAGGAGCAAAGGAATCTTTGGGTGTAACTATAAAAATGAGTAAACGTTTCATGGGATGCCTGAGGCTCACACATGCTTTTGTTGGCTCATGGCACCCTCCCGTTCACTTCCCACCCTGGCACACACACACTTTTTTTTTCCATGTGTCCTTGATTCTTCTTGTGAAGCAGTGGAATGGAGCAGATCACTAGAAAGGATGGAAGCCCAGCCCTGCCTGTGCAGCCACAGGTAGTAACAAGCATATCATTTGGGTTATGGACCCACACACCACTCCACACATGGTCCAAAACACTCCCCAAATCCTCTCCACATGCTGACTCCTGCTTCTTTTCATTTGGGGTTGGAACTAAATGACCTGCTCTGAAAGTCCCTTTCAACCAAAGCCATTCTATGATTCTGTGATCTACTCTGTTGGTGGCACTGTTTGAGTTTCTAGAATACTTTATGTAGACTTTTGCAGTTGCACCACATTTTCAAGGTTATTCCCCCCCCGGCTTTTTTTTTTATATTTCCATTTGTTCATGTACTTCAGTCTGAAGCACTCCCCTGACCCCAGGACAGCTTGCTTCTCCTCCCCCATCCATAATGCTGCCAACAGGGGCAGAACCACTGTGCTTACACTGCAATGGTCTGCAGCAGGCAGCGACTGCGGTGTGCTGGGTCAGTGGTGGGATGGGCGATGTGAACTCGAAGGAAATGAAGAGATGATCACTGCAATGCCCTCTTTTTGCTTTAGGGTGGTTTTTTTTTTTTTCCACTTTCCTCCCCCTCTCTAAGCTCCCGTGCCTGCTTTAATCACCATTGCGGAGCGCTGTGCAGAGAGATGGCTGAGTACAAAGTGCAGGGGAAGCAGTGGGAGGGTCAGGTGGGGACTGAGAAGGGCTAGAGGAAAAGGTCAGTGACGCAAACCCAGCGCAATGGCTCTCCTTCAGCTGAGCTGCTCTGCCTTTTGTCCGCGGTGCGCTATTTCTTCTCAGCAACAATTCACACATCTGGGGACCACAGCTCCTTCCACCACCCACGCTCTTCCTCCCCCCTCATGGGGGCTGAGGCAAGGGAGGGGGAAGGAGGAGAGCTGCTGCATGGGGCTGCCAGCATCGTTTCCAAGACGGAAGGGGAATAAAAGCCTCAGAGCAGTCCTTCTCCACAGCCAGCTTCCCTCCAGGCACTGAGAACCTGCTTCTTGCAAAGAAAGAAAGGGGGGTACTTGCTGATGGTTGGTCAGATAACTACATTGGCATTCCTGTCCTTGAAACATAGAAGCTATGGTGCACATTTCCTTTAGAATTCAGGTCTCACCTGTGGCTGAGGGATGGGATCCTGGTGACTGTGGACACATGCTGTCCTTGGGCTGTTTCCAGGGTAAGCATTCGAGTGGAGCCAAGCACTCGATCCCCTCTGTGTTTCTCCTGTTGGCGGTAGCTGTGTACGTGCATTTGTCGGTGTGACTGTGTGCACAGGTGCAGGTAATGGGCATTCCCCTCAAGGCCTTTTCCCCAGCCTGTTCCCAGCCATGCAGCACAGCACCCTACCCAAAGCAGCCCTCCCAGCCCAGTGATGGCTGCAACAGCCGTCACTGCTCTTTTCAGCCGAAGAGAGCAGGAGAGTGAAACTATTAACTGCTTCAGTGTTCTGTGTACTTTTCTGCTTCTTTTGCATGACGTGTTGGAACAAAATTCTAAAGAGCCTTTCCCTTGTGTCCGTGCATACCATTCTCAGCAACCAGAATTGGAGGGAAGAGGCATCCTGCTCTTAACCTCCTCTCAAGGAACCAATCTCCATTTTCTCTGAGATCTTCACATCCCATTTACAAATATAGGCACAAATATAGTCAATGGGGTAACAAATCCTTGGATTAGATGACCTTTGTGGTCTTTTCAACCTTAATGATTCTATAATTCTGTGATTCTACAATACTATCTCACATGCAAAACCTTCAGGCTTCTCAGAGGCCACAGTGGGAAAAAATAGCCATTTTCACACTGCTTCTTTTTTTTGTTTCTCCAAGTGATGATCTTGAAATGTTCACCAAGATTAGGTGAGTTGTCTCAGCATCAAGAAGAAAGCATCAACTTTTTACATGGTGTGATAGTGGTAGGACAAGGGGTCATTGCTTTGAACTAAAAGAAGGGAGATTTAGGTTAGGTGTTAGGAAGAAATTCTCTACTCAGAGGGCAGTGAGGCACAGGCAGAGGCTGCCCAGAGAAGCTGTGGTGCCCCATCCCTGGAGGCTCAAGGCCAGGTTGGATGGGGCCCTGGGCAGCCTGAGCTGGTGGGGGCAGCCCTGCCCATGGCAAAGAGTTGGAACTGGACAGTCTTCATGGGCTCTCCCAACCCAAGCCATTCTATGATTCCGTGAAGACCTTTCTAAGCCAGCATCCCCAGCTAGAAAATAATAGATTCTTAGTTCACCTTGTGAACTAAGTGTCACCTTACTGTCACCTTGTCTTGTCAAGCTGCAGAGGTGCTCTGCTAGAGATGGTTTACGTCAGCCTCTCTGGGAGGAAAAGTCTGGATAAGCATGGCATCATCAAACTTATTTGAAAATAAAATAAACAATATAATTAATCCCCTTCTAACCACTTTGCAAGAGAGAGATGAAGAAAACAGAAATTCCATAGAGAAGGAAGGGAAATGAGAGAAAGCCCTGCTTATCTGAGCACCTGAGAGTTTATTCCCAAGAATCTCCTTGCAGCATCATATATTGCCCTCAAGCAATTTTGAATGTAAAATAAATCTCTGAATTTGTCTCAATTTATTATGTCTGGAAGCCATTATTTCTTCCTATTAGGCTTGCACACAAAGCCTTCCAACTTTAAATAGAGAGAGACGTAACACCTTGACAAGCTACTAAACAAAACAGGGCTTTGCATTTCCAAGCCTGTTCATCTAACAAGGTAATAATCTACCTCAAGACCAATAGCAGTCTTTGGTGCTGGATAGTAAATTGGCCAATGGAACACTTGCTAATTGTGCTTAGGTACAGATTTGGTATAACTCTGGTCTCTAAATCCAGCATTACACACCTCTAGATCATATAACTTGAGCAGATATCCTGGATATCCTTCAGTACAGGTCTATAAGCAAGTTCACAAGGTGCTTCAGCCTTGCATCTTCAGCTTTTAATGCCAGGATGACTTTCAGGAACTATAAGTATATAGTGTTGCTTCAGACCTGGTCAACGAACACCTGTTTGTTGTGCAGGATCTAGCCTCTGTCCTGAGAATCTCAGTTCTTGAAGAAGTTGGGAAACATCCTTCAGACCCCTTTTTATGCTAAGGAAACAGAGAGAGGATGTGAGAGCTGTATAAATATGTCAGGAGTCCCATAAGTATGTCACCTTCCTTCCGCTTCACACTGATAAGCTTTCCATCGCAGGTGTCCCAGGCTAAGAACATCCACAGATGTAGATACTAGTTTAGCAGCCATTTGTCACATTGCCTCAAACACATGCTCTCCTCCCCACAGTATGTCCATGTGCTCAGAGAAGGGCATAGGTACTGGCATTCTTTCAGGTCACTGAGCCCACGGGTGTTCTGTAAAATCACAGAATCACAGAAGATTGGAAAAGACCTCTAAGATCATCTAGTCTAGCCATTCACCTACTTCCAATATTGACCACTAAACCATGTCCCCAAGAGCCATGAGACAGAGCATCTCATGACTGCTCCATGTTCATGTTCATGCAGATGAGTTTATGACCAACCAGGCTAAGAGTGAAACTGCTTGAAAGTAGTATGCTTCTCCTCCCATTCTTGTTTCTCTTCTCTGGGCCTGTGACCATCACCAGCAGGGAGGGAAAGTGAACACTTCCTCCCACCTACAGCCTCAGACTTGCTGCACGTGAGAGCATCTGCAAATAACTCAGCTTTCTACTACTTTTATGCATGTTCTTCCACAGCCTGCAGGACTAGAGAATTTCTGTTCTTGAACACTGTGTATTTCTTTCTATATCTGATGTCTTCTGCTATTATCAGGCAGATCTATCAGGTTGCTCTCTGTGGGACAAAAGCTGGACAAAAGTACGTGATCCCAGAACTTAAATTCCATCACTTAAGTGCTACTCCTCTTAAACACGGTTATGCCAATTAACCTGGGGGCAGTGTCTAGTCTATAACAAAAGTGTCACTAGGGATGTTAGACTGGGGGAACAAAACCAGTTTGATGCTTTAATGCCACACCAAGGTTGCCATTTTGGTACAAAGCAGAGCCTCTTGCATCCTGGTAATGTTAACAAATTTGATAAAAAGATCACTGGTACAATAAACAGTGGCTCCCTGCAGAGCCATTTTAACAGTCGTTTTTCGGAGTAGAACCAAAGTTTAAGGGGAAGATAACAGCAGATACAGAGCAATGTTGTAGTTTTGAGAAGCGCTTGTATGTGCAGGGCAGGAAATTCAAAGTAAAGGTTAAGAGAGCATTATTTGGAAAGTACCAGAAATAACTTGAAGAGCGTCTAGAGATCTTCACAATATATCCCAGCCGAAAGCGAGATTTGGTGGCCATCAGGGCCATCTCTGTCCACATCTCCATGCGTCCTGCTGAGTCTACAACCTTCCCTCCACTCAAGTTAAGAAGATCACAGGGACATGACATTGAGATGGATCTACAGAGCCCTCCACCGAGCTTGTCCCTGGTAAGCTGGATGATTTCTAAACCACAAGCAAGGCATCCCAATGAGCTTGGGACCTCAGCTCCAGCTGAGAGCCAGCAAAGGGAAGTGATGTGTCTAGCCTAACGAGCTAACGAGACAATAAATAATGCCATACTTTTGCACTTCACACTTCTTCACTCTCTCTCTATTTAGTGAGAGTATTCCCCTGTCCACCCTGAAGAGTCACTCAGCAGACGTGCAACTGAAAATGAGAAGTTTCAGCAGCACTGCATTTCTCTTATGAAAGCAGAAGGGAGGCAAAAGATCAACCTGTCCCAGCCTTGAGAGCTGGAAAAAACTGACATTGCTTCTGACACACTGATCTGGCCCAAACAACACCTTTAACCAAACCCTCAACTGTGCACTTTCACCTGCTGCTTTAACTCTGCACAGCTGAGCTTATGGGTGAGCTTGCATGCCTCAGTCACCGTTACAAGGACAGGAAGGCAATCACTAGAACACCTCGCACTTATCGTTGACGGTGTGGTTTCTTTGGCTTTTTTAAATTGCAAATGGCACCATTCCTAAGAACACCAATGTAAAGGAGTTTAAAAGTGCCCAAGTCTCAGTAGTGCGGTGTCCTTAGCAACCAAGCCTGAAAACTGTGTATCAGATAGGGTCTAGACACAGCCCCTTCTTTCTACTCCATGAAGTTGTTGTTTTAATATATTCTCAACGTGTTTCCAACAGATATAAACAGTACTAAGGCAGTCCATGCATTCATGCATGGGTATTTTCTGTTAGATGATCAGTCAGACCATTCTTCCTTCCCCCACAGTTTTGGAAAAAATCAATCAGTTTCTGATTCTTGCACATTAAAACAAAAACAAAATAGCGAGGAAATCAGTGGGATTTTCTTTGCTTGATTAGCCGCGCAATAAAACGTGTGCTTTTTGCTCTTTCTTTCCCAAAGTGAAGGAAGGTGCAGATTTCTTTGTCTGAAGGATAAATGAGAAAAATGATGGTAAACATGAATACTGCATTGCAGCTGCAAAGCTGGTGATACCGAGAAGTTAATCACAGAGCACGTCATTGCTTCAGCCAGGACTTCAGCACCAGCGTAGCTGCAGTCATGCTAAGAGCTTCTGAGAAATGCTGTGTCCTGATGATCCATATCAGGAGAATCTTCTGTCTGGATGTGGTGTAGAAAAGCCCTCAAAGCCAGGAGTTTGTTTCAGGAGAAGCCGAGAGCAGGTGCCACACATTGGGCCCGAGGGCAGTCTCCAATACAATGGGGACACGTAGGATCACAGCCAGTTCTTTGGGAAATGTAGATCTGATTTGAACAGGTTGCTGGTAGCAACTTGTGCAGTCAGCAACAAGGGCAAGCAAGCATACAGCCCATTCTCATTCATGTTCCTCCTCAACAGGGGCTGGCTAGTCTCATTCTCTAGTTTCTCTCTTGCCGGTCTTCAGATTGTCAGCAAGAGCATCCAGGTGACACCTCTGAAACCCCTGGACTGTGTCAAGAGCAGGAAAGAGATGTTGTGCTCCAGACCAGTCCATGTGCTTGACGCTGTGTTGCAATTTGAACTGAAATGCTCTGCCAGAAATGGCTTTCAGGACCCAGCATTGCAGCCTCCTTCAAAATGCTTCTGCCTATGCCTTCAAATCACTGTTTTGCTCCAACATTCTCTCTTCTTAAGATCTGATATCTTCTTGAGACCTGCTGTCTGGCTGGACTGCCTGTGACTAAGAACCCATCCTCCTCCCACACCCTTTTTCCACTACCTGAAACCAACATCCCTTTGTTGTTACAGGAGGCCCCATCCTCCAAGTTTGTTTAGTCCTCAAAAAGGAACTGCCTGCAGACCTGGGATTTGTAATTTTTGGTTGGGAGAATGCGATGGTGGACATGTGCCTTGGCCTTGAGCTGCTCTAAGAGAGAAGAGTGAAGAGCAGGGAGAATGGTGACCACTGTGTGCGTAAAAGGAGAGTCTCATCTTCCTGCCACACACCAGTGGCCATCTTTGTACTGTCCAGACCAAACAGGAAATGTGAGGTGTTGTGTTTCAGAGAATTCTATTTGTGTATGGAAAAAGAGAGGTGTGTGGGTTCACATGTGTGTGCAAGTTTATTTATGAGCCAGGCAACTAGTGGGCCTATGGACTGGTGCATCTGGATTGGCTTGGGAGGGCAAGTCATGTTGGGAAGATGCTCACAGTGAACGGCTCTTCTATTATTAACTGTTCCATGGAGAACTGGGGGCAGATTGAGCTTTAGAAGAAAATTGATGTATTTTTTGCATCCTGCTGAGAGGACTAAGCCATGTGAAGTAGGCACTGCAGCTGTTGTGGGCTAGCATAGCCTGTCTGAATTGAGAGGTTCAACTCACAGGGAAGGGTTCTTTTTTCTGTGGTGTGAGTGGGATGTTTTGCTGGGTAGGCACGCTACAGGACAGGTGTTCTTGTGGTGTCACACCATCTGAAGTGTGAGGGTTGTGCTCCTGGCTCGCTCAGTGCTGCCCTTGTTCCACTCCAGCTCTGACCCAGGATGGATCCTCTGAAACTAGGGCACTGGTGGCCATGCTGGTTTCATTCTGGTGTTGCTTAGGTCAATGACTCGAGCTATTTTTTACGAAGTGGTTCATTTTGTATTTCTACAGAGTGACTCCTTCCTCAGTTTCAAATTGACCTGTGCATGTATGCGGACCCTGAAAGTGAGCTTCTCTGGGCTGAAAACGGAAGTTAAAGGTCTGTTGATGGTGCCTGGAGAGGACAGGTCTTTCTCCCTCTCTTATACTTCCCAGTAATAGTTACAAACTGGTCCCTAGTATATCTGAGCATTGTGAGCTAACACCTGATTCTCCACCCTTGTTTCTGCACCTATTGCTTTACCAGCAGGAAGTAGGACGTGGTTTGGGGCTTTTTATTCTCGGCCTCGCTAGCCTTTTCGATACTTTGGGGCCTCGTCTCATTCTGACAAGGCAAGCAAGCAGCAGCTTCCTGTGCAAAGGTGAGAGGGAGCAGACAAAGACTGAACACACACGAGAGGAACAGCTCCGCAGCAGACCTGTCTCCTCTCATGCCAGCAGTGCTGGCTGGTGGGTGGATGTGCTCTGAGCAGAGCTCCCCTCCAGCCCCTCTCCCTGCTCCCTGCTTCCCTCCCAGTTGGGCCAACAGCACCTCCATCCATCTGTCCTTGCAACCCCAACTCTGGAGCACCGGGTTCCTGGAACTGGAAGGTAATGCAAGTGATGCCAGCTCTGTCCCACATGGGGGTGGCTGATCTGAGAAGTGTCCTGGATGGAGTTTCGGTCTGACAAGCTGATTTTTGTCACTGGGGAGGGCTGAGCGCGTATTTATCTCTGTCTTTCCACAATCCTCTCAAATCATACCCCGCATCTCAAAACGACTTCGTCTGGTTTCTTTCTTTCCCTTTCTCTCCCCATTCGTCTATGAATGTGTTGTCATCCTGTTTTTCTTCCTCTGATCCTAATCTTTTATCATGACTGAGATCTATAGCATGCCGCATGCCAGCCTTTTAAAAAACCCCCAGCTCCCTCTTCCCCAGTAGAACTCAGCAGAGCTCTGCCTTGTGCCCAGCCCTGCCTGTGTGGAGAGGTGAGGATGGTCCCTTCTCCTGCAGGCAGTGACAGACCTCAAGGTACGGGTGTGCAGGTGGATAGGGAGAGGGGGATGCTGGCTTGAGCATAAGCCCCATTTGTGGGGATTGGCTGCACAGGCTTTGCAGGGGTTACCTGATTGCAAAGCCTGAATTTTCTGCTATGTCTGAAAGCACACCTCTTTTCAAGGCAATGCAGGGTCTGCTTGGCAAGAATGGTGCATAGTTTGTGTGTGACTGTCATATTTTATGATATGGTAAATCTTTGCCTTTCCAGAGCTTGGTAAACTTCCCTGATTTTTCCCAATCCCAATTCAAAATCTACCTCCTAAGCCAACTTCTGGTAGTTGCAGCCCTCTCATTCAGCAGACCCCTAGTGATTTCAGTCCCAGGACTTACCAAAAAAAGCCATGTGCAGCCACGGCAGCATTCTCTACCTGAGTCAGCAGCAGCCTGAAACAGTGTGTGCAGAATACTGTGTGCTCACACACATTTCCAGAAGGCATCAACTCTGCAAACAGCCCATCTGTGTCACTCTGTGGATGGTTTCAGTGCTGAGCAAAGCAGCACCAAGGCAGGAAAATGATAAAGTGCTGAGGAAAACCAGACTGGAGTAGAAGGGGTATGAGTTTCTGAGTGTGGAAGACAAACACTGGTTTTGAGCTCAGGGAGAGTGGATACCCAACGTGAGTTGACAACTTCTTAATTAGCACTGCTGAACGAGGTTGTGTGGGGGATCTTCTCTCTTTCAGTGTGTCCCCAGAACAGATGAAGCCCTCCTCACTGCTTCTGTACCACCTCTTGCTGCTCATTCTGATTCCTCTCTCATTGGCATCGGACTCTACGCAAGGTAAGAAATGATCTCTTGTGTTGGTGTAGTTGTTGAGTAATGCCCACGTTGTAACATACAACCAGAGGAGGCTGCATTAATGAGAGAGCTTTTAGCAGCATTCCAATGTCCAAAGGCAGAAAGCAGCCAGAGGAGTGAGTGGCTCTGCTTTTCTTACCTGGAGACAGCTATCTTACTGAGGAGTCTTTCTGTTGTTTGTGATGAGGCAGAATTGTCTGGGCTTAATGGTTGCTGCTTAATGCCAAAAGTCAAGTAATTGCTAATTCAACCGCAATGCTGTCCATCTCTTCCCTGCTGACAGGCAACTCCAGTCTCACTTGTTGGTATGACTCGAGGGCAGCTCTCCTTTGTGACTGGAACTCAGGCAGGGACCTTGCTGATGCACCGTGCAATCTGACAATTTTATCGAAGTACGAATTTTGTGACAGGTGGGTGACTGGGAAGGCTGAGGGAAGGCAGTGCTTTGAATGAAAAGTGTCCTGGAGAGAACATCAATGTAGCCTCCTTCTAACAAAGCCAGGTGTGGTGGAGTTACACAGCTGAAGGGTTTGCCTTTGAAATCTGTCTGTGTCCGATCCCAGGTGATCTGAGATATTGGTCACTGCTCAGTGTTTGTCATCTGGGGGTTCTAAACTGTCTAGCACCACTTATGTCCCAACTCTGTAATGCTGTGTTAATTTTCCAAAAATCCTTCATCCCTAGTAGCAACCCTCTGTATTAAAAGCCATTTTTGACAGAACAGGGGAATGTGCAAAGAAAGAGGCAGAGGGAGATCTATAGGGATCTTCTGCTCTTTGCCAAAGTGAGATGGACACGACAGGAAAGTTGCACACTGAGCAACAATGAGTGAAGGAATATATTGTTCTCCTGTCATTTTTCATCCCTGGCCCTTATGCCCCTCTGAGTCAGTGATACCCCAGAAATGGGCAACGGAGCTGTGAAAGGTCTGGAGCACAGGTCTGATGGGGAGTGACTGAGGGAACTGGGATTGTTCAGTCTGGAGATGAGGAGGCTCAGGGGAGACCTTATTGCTCTCTACAGTGACCTGAAAGGAGGTTGTGGTGAGGTGGGGGTCAGTCTCTTCTCCCAGGTAACAACAATAGGATGAGAGGGATTGGCCACAAGTTGTGCCAGGGGAAGTACAGGTTGAACATTAGGGAAATTTTCTTCTCTGAAAGAGCAGTGCTGCAGTGGCACAGGCTGCTCAGGAAGGTGGTGCAGTCACCGTCCCTGGTGGTGTTCCAGAACCGTGTGGATGTGGCACTGAGGGACGTGGTGAGTGGGCATGGTGAGGAGGGCTGATGGTCAGACTAGATCATCGTAGAGCTCTTTTCTGACTTCAACAGCGGGGGCTGGGCTGTTTCTCTGTGGTCTCCAAGTATGACATTCTCAGTAAGAAGAGTTACTGTCCTACCCAGGGATTCTCTGGGTGCCTATCATAAGAAAAGACTAGTGTGGTTTTGGCATGGGTAGGTTGCTCCTGACTGTCAGTAGAGATGTCTCCAATGGGGTGAAGTAGGCAGACACATTTTGAGGCTGGGTGCATGGACCTTGACAACCAAACATGTCCTTGCCCTGTGGAATTGAATCAAGAAGTAAGGTATGTTCCTGGCTGGCTGGAATGTGACCTGGTTTGGAAAATGCCTCCTGCCTAGTATCTGAGATGCTATAGGGCTGTCAGTGGCTTGAAGGAGATGAGTAAAACCTTAAAGGGGCTGAAACTGGCAACTGTCTCCCAAATCAGTATGTAGCAGAGGAGTTAGACAGAAGCTTGGAAGCCCCATATTGTCTTTGGTTTGAAATATCTGGGATGCATTTGTTCTCCACGTGCCAGCACATAAAACTTGTCTGAGTGATGCAGTGGGGAGGGAAAGAGGGACTATATCCTAGCTGTAAGCTGTTCGATGAGTGTGGTAGGATGCAACATACTTTGAAAGGCCTTTAGTGTCAGATAAAATCTGACTACATGTAAAACAGATTCCCCAGCTTACTGGAATTCTCCTGTTTAAAACCCAGGTTGCGTTCTTCATCTGAAAGATCTGAGCATTGTGCGTTACCCAAGGCAGAACACATGACTGGGCTGAGGAGATGCATCAAGATTTTCAGCAAAGACCATAATGTGAGTAATTCCTTTAGGATGTCCTGACTAATTGTAAGGATGATATGTCAATTTGAGGAATATAGAGTGTGACTCTCAGGAGCATTACGAAAATCCAAGCCTTGATTGCAGTTTTAGGCTTGGACTTGTTGTGTGTTGCCCTATGTGGGGCGTGAGCTGGGTCATAATGCCCTGAGTCATGCAGAAGAAGTGCAGGGTAGATTGTGGGCAGCGTCCCATATCACATTTATCTAGGTGTTGCCCCCATCTCTTCCTCTGAGGAGGAATGACCATGACCCCAGCTCTGAAGACACCTCTAGACCTCATCTCCCTTGAAGAGTTCAGTACCATTTTCCAAATTATTAACTACTGTGGATCCTGGTAAAATGTGCCAAATGCAAGATGCAACAGCTGTACATCAATGAAACCAATATTGATACAAATCCTCTGCTTATTATTCGTTATTTAAATCAGTCTCTTTTTTCAGGCTTGTTGGGTACTTCCCTCAGTCATATCCAGAAATTGCTGTAATTTCTGTGTTTTCAGAAAGAAAAAATAAAAGAGCTAATTCCCCTTATTGGCAGAGTCACAACGAGTTCTGACAACAGCCAAGCTTTTTTACTATCACACATCATATGTGAAGGCAAATTGTAGGGATGGAAAACAACTCCATAAGCTATTCTTTCAAACATGTTTTCTTTCTAATCAAGCTGTTTGGTCCATTTCTTATTCAGATCTGTGTGATGTACATAGCTCTTTAGTATCATCGCAGAACTGTGTTCTATCAGTTCAAGAGTTCTACTCATTTCAAGAGTAAAATTGAATACCAATGTTATCTCAATCTTACCAGTGAACATAAAGCATTTTAGTCAAAATATTTTATCTCAATAAATGTCACTTGCTGAAAGTAACTTTTTCCTGCTTAGTCAGCACATACAGCAATCCCAGCAAAATACCGTACCAAAATATTTTGTGCCCTGCTCTTCAGTGAGCAACAACAAAAAATGAGTAAAAAGTTTTGTTTCCTCTGCTGAAAACTGAAGCTTATGCTTTTCAAAGGCAAGTGTCACAATTGTCAAGAATTTTTAACTCTCTTACATGCAGGCAATGCTTGGAAGTATCAGTGGTTATTGATGAGTCTCCTTGTTACTAGTGGTAAATTTTCTTTGCAGATGCAATGCTTCACTGCTGCAGATCGTCTTACCATGTCTGTACACTGCCAGACTGGGGAGAATAGGTCTATACCTGCGCGACTGGAGGATTTTAGTCCACTTCAAAATAGTGAGTGCTCTTCTGTCTTGCAGTCCTTGAAGCTTCCCTATGAAGGGATACCCAATTTCTTGTCCCTGTCTACAGCTGTGCAACACTCACAGCAGAATTACCTCTTTTCACTGTCCCCTGCTACAACTAGCAATTTGACCATATTGACTCCCATGCCATTTAGTGTGCAGTGTGATGTCATGTCAGTCACTTCCCATTCTGCTCTGTACGTGGGACACTGATGAATGATAATACATTGTGATAGGAGTTCTGGCTTCAAACATTCAAACAAGCTATGACAGCTCAGCTGACTTTCTGAAAAATACGTGCTACAAGGCGAGAAAGTCTTGCTGCTCTGCCCCTCCTACAAGACATGTGCTTCCACTCTCCTTTAAGCCAGCTTTGCCAAGAATGAATCTGCTGACTTGATTCAACTCACTAATCCAGTCAAAAATCATCTTCTTAGTTCTTTTTTTTTTTTTTTTTTTTTTTTGCTGGATGTGTGAGTTTGTTTGACTTGAGAAGACATCCAGTGAAGTTACTGCAATGTGAGTCATAAGAAGTTATGCCTGGAATCAGGAGTTGAGAAGATTCACCCCAGACAGTCTGTGTAACTCCTGCCCCTGTGGCTGTAGCTCTCTGAAAGAGCAGCTGAGAAGAAGCTGTCACCCCAACTGTGCTCCTTTCCTGTCCATACAACTGCCTTGTGGATAACCCCATGAGACAGGATGAATGCAGTGGCCATTCTCACAGGCTACTGGAGGAACTGCCTTTACTGTACTCCCAGGCCTTTTGTCACCAGGGCCAGTGGGTAACAAGGATGAACAGAGAGAAGGAAATCACTAAGGATCTCACTCAGCCATGGACGGCTCTGTGAGCCTATGCACCAACCCAGTTGCCACGGTGTCTGACACTGGAGTCTGGTAACAGACAGACAGTGCACTGGTGACATTCCAGCTCTCTTTCTCTTTCCAGTAAAATTGTGGCCTCCAGGAAACCTTCAGCTGTTCAGCAAAGCTGAAAACACCTACAACTTAACGTGGAGTCTGAATATTTCCTCTCACTACTTGAACGGGGAGCGGCAATACGAAGTGCGGTACCGAACCACGAGTCAGTCATGGGAGGTGAGTAGACACCATACAAAACCTGGTCTTCCTTACATCACCCAGGAAATTCCTCTCAGATTGAAACAAGTGACAATATAGAGAATGGCTTCAAGCTGCGCCAGGATAGGTTCAGGCTGGATATTAGGAAAAACTTCTTCTCAGAAAGAGCGGTGCTGCAGTGGCACAGGCTGCCCAGAGAGGTGGTGCAGTCACCATCCCTGGAGGTGTTCCAGAGCCGTGTGGATGTGGCACTGGCAGACATGGTCAGTGAGCATGGTGGGGATGGGCTGATGGCTGGATTTTATGATCCTAGTTGTCCATCCTTTATGATTCTATGATTCTGTGAAGCTGGAGAGGGGCTAGCCTCCCCTCTCCCTTTTATGTGTGTCATCTGCTGCCAGTGTTTGGTAATGACATGGAAAGAGATGGGAAGCTCATTTTACTTGGTGCTGTCACGAAAGAAATCCAGGTAGCTCCAGGGCACACCTGAAAGTGATGAGAAATACAAAGCAACGGGCAGGTATCCTCTGGGATGAAAAATGCAAAGTGAAGATTTGTCCTCCAGTGCAAACAAGCAATGCACAAAGTGGAGGGATCTGAGACAGGTCCTCTCTGAGGGCCTTGGAAAGAATGAATATATGAGCCACAGCAGGATGCTGGAGATGCTCTAATTTTGTCCCTGTTCCAGGAAGCCAAGACCTTCATCATTAGTCAGGACCAGATGTGGGCACCTTTTGAAAGACTCTCCCCCAACATGAAGTACGAGGCTGCTGTCCGTGCAAAGCCAGGTGCCTCAAGTACCTGCAGAGGTGTGTGGAGTGACTGGAGCAAGACAATACTGTGGAGCACACATGTTGAAGGTAAGGATCAGAGTCAGGCAGCCTGATGGGGAGAGGGAACAGGGAACTCAGATAAAACAAGGCAGGAGGCCCAAGGCAGGAGGCCCAAATCAGGATGAAAATCTGGAAGAAGAGGGGTAGGAAGGATTGCATTAACTGAAGAACAGTGAGATGATTGGAAACTGTCAGTTCCTCCTAATCTGTCAGGTCAGTCTGGCTTAACAGCACATAAGCACAAAGATTCCCAGTCCCAACAGATTAAATAGCAGCAACCCCTCTGTCTCCCAGAGGGCAGGCAAAATTCAGAAGGTACAAATCAGGGTCAGTTCAGTGAAGGCACTGATCGGTGCAATGAGACTTGAGTCTAGGAAGCAAAGTGTCATAGAGAAGGAAAGAGATTTACAGGTGTGTAAGTCCCTCCCAAAAAGCTCTGCTGAGAGTTGCACCAGTCATTACCATTAACCACAGCATGGTGGACACCTACAGCCTTGAAATACAAGGCTCTGATTAAGCTTCTGTAGTGAGTCATGAGCTGTGGTCTCTGCCACATCTTTCCTGGAAAACAAGCTGCTAGAGGTTATTCCTCTTCACGTCACCCTGCTCTGTCCCTGCCCAGTCCCTCCCTGTTGTTCCTGATGCTGATATAAACACAGGAGCTATGTTTAGAAAGGGCACTGTGTTGCTGTGGCGATCAAATTTTGACAGTGTGTGATGTCAATGAACAGGATACAGCCGCAACCAGTTGTCATAGCAACCAAGACCCAAAGATAACCAGGGTACCAAAGGCAGAGGAGACAAAGTGATGTGAGTAGTGTCTCAAGGACAGGCAAAGAAAGGGCTTTCTGAAACTGTCTTCTTTCATATCTCTCTGCTTCCTCACAAGTGCTACAGAAAAGCTGTGCAGGCCCACAGCAAGGGGCCTTAGGGATGGAAGGAGATGGGGGTAGCAGGCAGAGGAGTCACGCACCAGAACAGCATGACCAGGCAAAGGTGCCTTTGGGAGATGTGTGAAAGAGGCAGATTAAAAAAGTTGGAGATGATGCCAGAAAAGGTTGAGGAATGCTGGCAGAGCTAGTAATGAGGAAATTAACTCACTTTGTCCTATCTTTACAATTCAAGTGTCAAAATTAGCATGTGGTGGAAAGCTGTAGCCTTCTGAAAGCTTTCCTCCATATATCCAAAGGAAGAGGCTAAGCCCTTGACCCCAGCCTTGTCCCTCCTTGGTCCTGCTGCCCTCTCACCCAGACCCATGAACCCCATGATTCTATTTTTCCACTGACTCAGAATGCTCTTTGAATTCCGCAACCCCTCTTAAACTGACTGTAGGACTCCCTGCTTCCTTTTGCAATGAATAGGGCAGGATGTTGAGCACTTCTACTAGTGGACTGTGACACCTCATCCATGGCAGTCCTCAGCTGTGATGCTGTTATGAAGAGGGAGTTCCAGCTGTTTAGCGAGAATTATCTGTTAAACCATGCCAAGCAGACACTGAAACCCACCAAAGCTCCAACACATCCCACATAGCAGAGAAGAACTCATTTATCTGACCTGTACATTCTGCTCTATTCAATTCTATCCCATCCCATCTCATTATATTCTATTATATTACATTGCATTATGCTATATTATTATTATTATATTATATATTATTAGCAACTCATCATATAATAATAACATGGAAAGACTCAGATCAGTCTGAATAGCCATGAATGTGCTGTAGGTCCAATGCCCAGAACCCTGGCTAAATGTTCATGGCAACTCTCTCCTTGTCTCCCATCCTGCAGGAACATCCCGGCCAGTCCTGCCAGCGATTATAGTGAGCACGTGCGTCTTTGTGATCATTGGGTCTGCCTTCCTTATAAACTTACGGACCCCAAGATGGTAAATGAGAATCAGTTTTCCTGTTTCCTGCTCTGCTGTATATTGTGTGTCTTTCATATTCTTGTTTATTTTTTAACAAGCATTACTCGGCATACAGAGAGACTCATATTAATCATGTCTCAGCATTTTGAAGTGAGATTAGAAATGGCTTCAGGTTTTCTCTTCTCTGGACAGGCACAGAGAAACTGGGCACTAATCCTAGAATTGTAGAGTCATTGAGGTTGGAAAAGACCTCTGAGATCACTCAATCCAATCATCAGCCCACCCCTACCATGCCCACTAACCACGTTCCTCAGTGCCACATCCACACAGTTCTGGAACACCTCCAGGGCGACTCCACCATCTCCCTGTGCAGCCTGTGCCACTGCAGCACCAAATGATACTGGTGACAAAAATGTTCTCAGGGAAGAAGGCAGCAGAAGTTGAGATGGTTTCTTTGTAAAGAAAGAAGAAAGGTATTAACTTAAGATGGAGACAAGTAAAATCACTGCTCACTGTGCTCTGCCTTCAGTCATAACAAAAAGGTGAGGAAGGACTAGCTATATGGCACACAGGGAGACAAAGAGGCCTATCTCCACAGAGTGTAATTAACTTGTGAGTTTGGATGAAGGATAATGCTGAGGTAAGATGCAAGGAAGGATTAGACATGCATGAATAAAAATGGCATCTGCAGTGGTGTAAGTTTGTATTCAAGTGATGTTAGTTTATATTTAAAAACTAGCAAATCCTCATGCTTCAAGAGTGCCTTGATTGCCTCCAGAAGTCAGAAGGGTCTCTTCTCTGAGCATCCCACAGCAATGCACTAGCAATGTGCTGACAGGATCAGCCAACCTCTTGAAGGGACCGAGGAGCAGATGATATCACTTCATGCTGCCTCAAGTGACAACACATTGGTTTCAGTAAAGCAGAGGTCATTCTACTGTTGTATGGCATGCTCTCATGGGCTTGCACATCCAATAAGTTCCAGCTGTATCATTTGGCGAGGTCCTGTTCACGTCATGTGGTCCACTGAGTTATTGTGGTGTGAGCAAAGAGAGGGACATCTGGCAGTAGCTGGGCCGTGAAAACAAGAAACCTTTTCAGACCTATCAATGAGCAGAGGGCAATGGAGATGCTAAGGTGACCACCAAGGTAGAGAAGGCTGTGAACTGTTGGTTGTGAGCCTTTGGGATCACTCTTATACTTTACCTTTCCCCCACATCAAGATGGTACCTGTGAGCTGCAGTGCTCCTCCACCACCACAGTGCCAGAGAGTTTAGGATCAGGCCCTACTTCATTTCTCAATCTCCTCTTTTCTCAAGGTTTAAGAAGATCCTGAAGATTCACATCCCAGATCCTGAGAAGTTCTTTCCCCCACTCATCTCTGTTCACGGAGGCGACATTCAGGTACAAGAAGGGTCCAGATGGTTATTAGGGAAAAATGAGGGAGAGGATGGTCCAGATGCTTGTGCCTTGGGCAGACATCGGGTGCGTGGACCTACACGTGCACACACAGCCCGTGTGTCTGTAGCACCAGATGCTGGGTTCTCTGCTTGAGTTTTATTTTTTGACCTAAAACCTGACACCCGGTTGATGCATCTCTGATTTCAGAACTGAGAAACGGCAAACCACGCAAACCTCAGCAAGCTGCTCCCTTAACAGGACACCCTGAGAAAATAAAAAGAACTTGTGGGAGGCAGCTTGGCCTCTCAGATCCCCTTCCAGCCTGCTTCTTTCCCTCCACCTGTCCCAGACTGCCCAGCTCTTCACAGATTTTCTGCTTTCTCTCCCTTCTGGCTGATGGCTTTACCTTTGCTCTTGATGTGAATTACCATTATTCTGGATGATATTTAGCCATATTCTACATTCTTCTTTCTTTTCCTTTCCTTCCCCACCTTGTCTTTCACCTCTTTCTTCCTTCCCCAGATTCTTCTTAAATATGGGCAGCTGCAAGGAGACAATAACCATTCTGTGCATTTTTAAAGGGAGCATCAGATGCAAGACTGGGAGGTGGTCCCATGAGCAATCTCACTTTAAGATGGATGGAGACAAAATGCAGAGGATCCATAGGACAGCAAAGCTTTGGAAAGGTCTAAGTGCAAAAAGCCTTTGAAAGCTAAACTTAGAAGGGTGCAGTGGGCATCAGAGTCACTTTCTCAGTGTTGAAAAAAACTAGAAGAATTTGCTTTACTGTCTATAAATGAAATTAAGTTGGATATTATCAAAACCGGATTATTTATAAGGATAACGGCACACTGCAGGATGTAACTTGTGGTGAATGTAAAAGTCCAGTCACAGTCAAATTGGAAGAGCAGTTCAGACAAGAGAGCTGCATGCAGCCATGTAGAAGTATTAAAAATTGGTTCAGTTCCTAGGAATAGATTGCATGAGACACAGCTGAGTACTGCTTTCTCTGTTTCCACCTCCACTCCTCATTCCAGTCTTGTCATTTTATCTTTTTCCTTTCCTCTCATCTCCTGTCCTCTCCTCTCTCTTCTCCTCTCCTCTCTTCTTTCTCCTTTTCTCCTCACCTTTTCTTTTAGTCATCCCTCCTCAATTACCTCCATAAATCTCAAAATGGATTTGCAAGATCTGCTATTGATTTTGTAGTGACAGAAAGATATAGTGCCTTTGAAACACTGCAACTGGGACAACACAGACATGGATTTCCGTATCCCCAGTTCCAATTGCTTGGGCAGACAAAAGGCCACTTAATAGCTCAGAAGAAGAGGCTCTTTGTTCCTCACTGTGTTATATTTTGAGCATAACAGTCTCTCTCCTATGTTTCTTTCCCATCAGAAATGGCTCTCCTCCCCATTCTCCACATCTGCCATGTGTGTGAACAGTACAGCCCCAGAAATCTCAATGCTGGAGGTGATGCAGAAGAACGATCAGGAATTCCAGCTCTCCAAGGGAACTTTGGCACCTGATCCTCCCTCAGAAACCAGTGGACACTCTGTGTCCAGCTGCTTCACCAACCAGGGCTACTTCTTCTTCCACCTTCCCAACTCTTTTGAGATCGAGCCCTGTCAGGTCTACTTCACATATGAGCCTTTCACCCAGGAAAGCAATGGCAGCGAGGACAGCGAGACTTACCATGATCTTCCCTCCCCAGACCTCTGCACACTGGCAGAGGACATGCCAGTGTTGCCCTATAACTTTCTGCACTGTATAAATGGGATCCAGGGCTCCCAAAATATCTCCTTCGTGGCAGAGACACAAAGTGAAACCCAGTGGGCCGTGGCTTCCCTGTCAAGAGCAAGCACCTCACCAACACCAGTTCTGAAGCAGGATGAGCAGATGACTGAAAAAGCAGCTTTACAATATGCTGAGGCCACATGCCAGGTGGACATAGACTTTCCTGACTCACCAGACCTACATGACAACAATACTTCTGATGGATCAAGTGGGAAAGCAGGCCTTCCAATTGATCCCAGTGCTCCAGCAGCACATGCTACCTCTTCCTTTTCTCAGCCTACAACTCTAAGGCAAAACCAGGATGAGGATCTTTGCAGAACAGCCTTTTCCAGCCAAGTGCCAAACACTGGTGCCTACCTTTCTCTTAAGGACCTCCAAAGCCAATACAGCCATGGCTCTGTGTAGGATCACTTGGGGGAAGTCTACAAGCATAGGAAAGACCTTCTATGTGGGGAAGACTAGATGGACATTTCTCCTATTCAGAGCATGAATGTAGACTCCAGTCACTGAACCACTGGAACTGTTCTTTAACGAGGCTGGAGAACAGAGTTACTCTAGAGGGATGCAAAACTGCAGAAGGAATAGGATGGACAAGGCGTAAATTCATAGATGAAGCTGATGACAAAGTACATGAAGACATCTCTTCCTGACTAACCCAGAATGTCTTTTATTTTTTTTCCTATGATGTTCTTCCTCATTTCACGTTTTAATCAAAGTACATTCTGAGCTGCTCACTCTAGTTTTAAACTCAGGTTCTAAGATTAGCTCAGAGCCATAGCTGTGTCAGCTGTCTAAGCAGTGCAGTGTTAAAAGAAATCCCCATTATTGGGTTAAAAATACTGGGGAAATCCCCTCCTCTTCCACTTTATCCCCCAAGTCTAATGATGGCAGTAAAAAGAACACACATAATTTCCCATTCTTGCTGCAATATTTTTCATGAAATCGAAAGCCTCTCTGCTCTTCTGGCAAAATACCATTATTTGACTACGATAAGCTGATTGCAGAGTAGTTCATTCCACATCCTGTATTAGTGGAAAACGTCGTAAAGGTGCTGCCCATTCCTTCCATTGGTCAGGGGAAACCATTGCCTACTTAGCAGCAAAGATATGGTAAATGAGCCCAGAAAACTAACTCACGAATCAGCACCTTCATTGAAAAGAAAACTTCAATCCATGCACCAAAAAAAAAATGAAGGCTGCAGAGACTACTTTTCTTCTTTGCATATCTGGGTTGATAAGCAGCAATAACACAGAAGAGAAGCGTTAAGGCAGAGCGAGACATGCTGTTCTGCTTCCATCCATCCTTGCATTCAACATCTGTACTGTCTGTCTCTTCTCTTGCCGTGTTTCAGGAGTACTCAGAAATGGGAAAATACCAATTTATTGCTACAGATCTTTCTTCTAAGATCAAAAACTTTCAAAGTTATCAAACCTCTTGGTACTTTTGCCATCCTGTTGAGTATCACCTCAAAAGAGCTGCTCAAGGGACTTGATTCTGCCTACAACAGAGAGGTCTGGGGCAACCCTTATCCTCTGCTTATCAGCTTCTTCATCCGCCTCAAGATGTAGACTGACCCTTTGCCTCCAGGACATATCAGGTGAAGAATACTCCCACAGCTTCCTAGATGAGCAAGCACAAGATTTGCCCAGCTATTTGCTGTGCTTTGGGATTCTTTCCAGGTGGAGCTCAAAAGGAGACACTGAATCCCTTGCCTCAACAGGCAAATTGTTAGCTTACATAGGTCAAGGATCCCAGTTCTACTGATGGTTCTCCTGTCCCTATGTAGACCTTCATAAGCTTAATTATTCTTGCTGCTATAATGAGTATAAAAAACCTACCCCTTTTTTCTCTTTGTAAATAAAAGAAATATTAAGGAATCTACAGAGTTTTATTTGGAGTTGGGGGGGGGGGGGCACCTAAACGATTTTCTAAATGCGGGACTAGGTAAAGCTTGGTAAAGATGGGACAAACATACCTTTAGCCCTCTTGCTCCTCCCTTTCTCAAGGCACACCACCACCTAAAACAGGGGTATTTGCACTGTGTTGGCAAGCAGGTTTTGAAGCCAGGGCAAAGAAAGGGGATGTATCAAAAGACATTTGCCTGAAGGACACAGCTGCAAGTAAACTATCAGAAGCCCTTCATAGTGAATGGCATTTCCCCTATGGGCTTCAGCAGGTTCTGAGTCAGCTCCAACATTCAGGCAAATAGGAGAAGGGTCAGACTGAAATTCTGAGGGGCAGATGCACCACTTCACAGGTTGCCAAGGTTAAGAAAGAAGGAAAGATATCTTAGCTACAGCAAACATAGGAAGTTTGGTATACTGCCACAAGAAGGAGGCAGTTCTACTGAGATGTGCCCAGAGAGCAGAGCTGGAAGTGAATCCTGCTGCGGGGCCCTGAGGACCATCCTGCTGGTTCAGTAATTTTCCCCCTTGTGAAAATGCTGACAGCTTTCGCACCGGCAAGCTGTTAGCACTGCATTAGCAGCCACACTGGGTGTGAATGTGTGACACTCTGCGGCAGGAAGCGCTCAACATAAGATCTGTCGATAACTGGACCTTTCTTCCAGGAAGATGAGGTCATGTGGTCTCGTATGTGAGTAACCCAGGTTGTGAACACCAGTGACACAACACTCAGTGATATGGGGCCCTTTCTATTCTGGGTCCCTGAGAGCTCTCTGGAAATGTCACAGGGGCAAACGTTCCCCTCCCAAGCTGATGTGAACACGCAGTGCAAGTCAGAACACAG
Organism: Centrocercus urophasianus; assembly: GCF_019232065.1. Classification (NCBI taxonomy): domain Eukaryota; kingdom Metazoa; phylum Chordata; class Aves; order Galliformes; family Phasianidae; genus Centrocercus; species Centrocercus urophasianus. Next base: position 1,638,679 of record NW_024885344.1, read on the forward strand.
ATGACAGTGTCCATCAGTACCAAAGTCATACTGAAACTGAACAGCAGCTCAGCTAACAGCCACAGACACCAGTCCTCTCTTCATCTTAAACCTGGAGGTAACAAAGATAGCTGTCATCTCTCTGACATCTCTCATCTCCCTCTTTCCAAAGTACTTTATTTGCAACATCACTCTCAGCCACATCCCACATTCCTCCTGTTTGTTGGTTGTTTTGTTTTTATTTTGTTTCTTTTTTTTTTTTTTTTTTTTGCTGTGGAGAAGCAGTAAGTAAATAGTATTTGCAATAAAGGAATTCCTCTGAAGTCAAATCTGATCAAGGTTTTGGGTCCTTGGTTGATTCAAAAGGCTGTGGTGATAGATGTGGTATGTTTAGATAGATCAGATTGAAATCCTGTATATTTTGTTCTTCTGAAAATACCAGAGAAGGAAGGTGCTTCTTTCCAGGAAAGATGGATACAAAAAAGTAAGATCTCTGGCACTGGGAAATACCCTTAGCTGGGTTCTGACCCACTGTGGCAAACTCTCATAGTGTAAGTTTTGGAAAGCCATACATTTACACTTAGAGATACAGCTATTCTTCAGTTATCTAGGGAAAATTTGGCTCAGAGACATTTCTGAAAGTGCAGTTCTGAAAGCATCTCATATTATCATTGCATGCCTCAGTTTCCCATATGTGCAGCAATGGCTTAGTCAGGATAACCACATTGACACGTTCCCAGTCAAAAGCTGCAGGTTTCATCCACGCTTAACATTTTCTCTACTAAAACCCACCACAAAGCTACTACAACAGTGATGATGGGAAGAAACCCAACCTGACTGTGTGATACCTCCACAGACTGCAAGGAGGAAGCACTCAGTCCTACATAGGCCAGGCAGGTTCAGAATGCCACTCAACCGCAAGTTGGCGCCCCATTGGCTGGAACTCAGTCCCGGCTCAAGAGTAGACCATGTGTTCTCCTCCCAGCTTTATTGACAGGATAGCTCTATTTACACTGTGAAGAATAAGGGACACAAACAGAGCTGCGGGGCCATAGGGAGAAAGTAGTGCAGGCAAGAAAGACCTGGGAATAGAAGGCAGCAGATGCTGCAGGAAAGAGGGAGTAGTGGTGCAACTGAGTGTGAGGAGCACCACAGCAGGACAGTGGGCAGCAAGGAGCCCAGGAAGACCAGAGGGACTTCTTCAGGTCTGTACTGATGGACACTGTGCTTTGCTTTCATCAGCACGACTGCTGCCATCACTGCATGCAGTCTGCTTCCCTCTTTTGAGCCTTCGACGCTTGTCAGACAAGGAGCTCTGCCTGCCAGCACCCAATGGGACCAAGGAGGGTGTCTGAGACATACAACAGTCGCTCAGCAACTCTCTGTCCCCTGAGGAGGACAGCCTAACTACCTGCATCAGCCTCCAGGGTTGCTCTCGCTACAGCTGGAGGTGCTCCTAGACTGCAGATCTCCCGCAGCAAGCCTCTGAAATCTCGATCTCTGAGTGCACAGGGTGTGCTGACCCACCGCAGAGGGACAGTGCAGGACAAAGGCCGAGCTGAAGGGACATGGCATCCAATTATTGATCCCTGAAGAGACCTTGAGCCTGGGTAAATAGATGTTCTCTCCTCTGCCTCCCTGTGCGTGTGTGAGCTGCCTCGCGTGGGGGGTGTGGGCTCATCCTCGCAAGGCAGCAGCAGGTTTCAAAGGTAGGTCTGTAGCTCCGGGGGGAAACCCCTGTGTCTACAATTAAACCTTCAAAGAAAGAGGTTCTTCTGCTGTTGTTTCCTGCTCTCCTCCCCTCGCCCTGCCCCTTGGTTTGTGGTTCTTTGCTTATGTCTGCTGTTGCTGTGAAGATCCTACAGTAGCGGCTCCCTGGACCGCCCAGTGGGTTTGGTGAGGAGAACCCACAGAAAGGTGACCCTGCAGGGAAGCCCTGCTAGGCTTGTTTGTACTGCATGCACCTCTGGAAGAGTGCCTCAGAGCAAGCACTGTGCTGCTGTGTGTCAAAGTGTCGATGTTTGCCAAGCTAGGTTTGATTTTCTGGAGTGGATCGCTTGGTGTTTACGTCGTGTGAGCATGTCTCTGTGCTGCAAGCCAGCCTGCAGTGTTAAGGCTCAGTAATGGGAGGGAGAGGAGGCAGGCCAAGAAGTCTTTGTCCTGTGAACGATCCCCAAGGATGGAAGTTGTTTGCATGCTCTCACTGTGCTAGCACAGCCCCTGAGTCAGGGCCACCATGGGCTTAGCCCTGGGATGTGTGTCTGTGTGGGAATGGCACTGTTTGTTTGCTTGTGGGGACTGAGAGCAAAGTGCAACTTCAGTCTCCCAGGCTGGGGCTGCTGTGCGTGACCTCTTTATGAAATTGAGAGCACTGATTTATTTTTGTGTTGATCTCCAGGTCAACAAAATATCAGTTTTAAAACCATCCCCAGCCTGAGAGGACAACAATCTTGTCTGTGAGGAATTTTATTATTGTACTCACTTGCGTTTTGGGCAGAAGGAGAGGAAACCCAGGGATTTTTGTGTACGCCCCATTCGTGGAGAGATTCTTGCTCAGGCTGGACCAGGCTCTGAGCACCCTAATCTAGCTGTAGCTGTCCCTGTTCATTGCAGGGGAGTTGGGTTGGATGGCCTTTAAGTGTCCCTTCAAATCCTATGATTCTATGACTTTCTTTGAAAACTGGGGGATTCCCAGGGAGCACAGATAGGACAGTGTCCCAGAAACCTGTCTTCTACTTATATAGAAGTTCAACTTGCATTTGCACTGAGCAAAATGTTTGATGGTTAGTCCACAGATATCTTGGGGGATATAGATCTGGAGAGAGGATCACAGAGCTGACTGCACTTCCCAAGATGCATGTAAGAGGTTATTGGAAACTCATCCTGATTATGGTAAACTCTGTCACTAGATACCCCTGATGGAGGCCGAGGAACAGGAGGAAGATGCCAGCTCCCTCTCAAAGAGTGATTCAGAGACTAACTCACGTGTCCGCCTCCGCTATGTGTCTCTTGGAATAGTCTTTCTCTTGCTGGCTGGAGCTGCTGCAGCAACATGGTACTTCCTAGGTAAAAATTCAACATATTTTATACCTGTATAGGAGGTGGATGGGGTATAGTAAAGGCAATGTCCAGGCCAAAGAGCACTCGTGACTTTTGGTGATCTTTATAGATGAAAAATGGGTAAATTACTGAGCAAATCCCTCTCTCCTACATATAGCAAGGTAATCTATGAGTGTCTTCTGTTGGCAGACTACAAACCATGGCACCTGGAACCAACCATCCTGCAGTTTTACTCCGGCAGCCTCCAGGTCCTCAATCGCCGATACTTCTCAGAGCTTGGGCAGGTGGAATCCAGAGCCTTCTGGCTGGAGTCAGCTAAACTCCAGAACATGGTAAGGGCAATATTATGACCAGAGCTAGCCCTGAGGCAGTTCAGTGAGTGAAAGAGGAAGGGGTCAAATATCCTCGTCTAAATAACAGACCTGGTGGGTCTGTGCAGCAAGAGGGATGGAGGGCTGGAGATACGTACTTCATCACTGTAATCATTGCATGATTGTTATCAAGTGACTTTCTCATTGCAGTTGAAGGATCTCATTCATTCCACAGAGCTGGGTCGGTATTACAACTCAAGCACAGTGTATGCCTTTGGGTGAGTAACATCCATGGTATTTTTGCTGGTTTGCAGGAGAAAGTTCTCTTGTACATTGGTTTCACTGAAATCTGGCCATGACAAGCTGCTGCAGTTACCACTACGAGCACAAGGCTAGGTTGGGCAGTCCATGTCCAGTCACTCCAGTATGATAGAGCTATGGATGTTTTGATGTTCATATTCATCCATGGTCAAGATGAAAAGCCAAAATCGAATTTTTTTTCTTCTCAAAGGGACAGAAGTTCAAGTGAGGGAAAATACTGACTGAGAAGAACTGGAACAAAAAAAAACTGGGCTTGGCATTCTCAGTAAAAACTAAGTAGCTGGAAATCAATTTCTCCAATTTGAGGAAGTCATTTTTTGTGTCCTGATTCTAAGCACCAAAATGGAGAGGTCAGAATGCACCTTGGAAAAGGTGTTTCGGCCAAGGCACGTGCTCCAGCTGGCAATAGGGAACAGCAGAATGGGACAGATCTGGGACCATCACAGTAATTCAAGAAAGCTGGAATAACTTCCAAACTGATATATACAATTGCTTCTGTTTTTTTGTGTATTTGGTTATTTTTCCTCCATGGAAAACTACACCCCTAAACTTGTCCTTCAGATAAACAAAAATCCAATGTTGATGTGACTCCATTTTCAAAGCGGAAGGAATTCTCTCACTTGCAACTCTTCCTCTAGCTTTTTACTGAAGAAAATTTTGCTTCAACATCCCTTCCCCAGTCCTTCCCATCCACCACCCAGTTTTCTGTCAGCTGGTTGGACAAAGCCTTCCCAGTCCCATTCTCCAGCAACTTGAGCCTCCCCAGCATTAATGGCTTGTGATAAGGTAATGAGTTGCACATCATCCCCTTGCCACCATGGAGAGGTGATACAATGAAGTCTTGAGGGTGTCATTTCAGATCCTGGTCAGCAGTAACCAAAGGTCACTTGTACCTGAAATGATACTACTCATTTAACTAGACTTGGTTGCATTAATTTGCCTGTGTATGGTCATCACTAAAGGCAGATGGCATAAAATGGATTCCTCCTGCAAAGGCCTGAGCTTTAACTAGTACTGTGGCCATAGCAGCTCTTCTACACCAGCCACAGTAATTCTTCTGAGCAATGAGTTTGAGGGTCCTCTCAGAAATGCTTGGATTTGTGGATAAACACTGGGGATTTAATCTCCTGGGTTTGCCACCCCAGAAGATATTTAACATGCTGTTTCTCTGTTAGGGAGGGGGCTTTGACCTTCTTCTTCTGGATTACCCTCCAAATTCCTGAGAGTCAGCAGAAGGAGATGACTGCTGAGAGGGTAAATGCAGTGCTCCACCAAGAGCTTACCAAGAGCTTCAACAGTTCGGGCAGCCTGTCCTACCAGGCAGAGTACAGGGTCAATCCAGACTCTCTGATTCTGCTGGGTAAGTACCAGCTGCTCAAATGTGGCCTAAGCAGTCAGAAACGGCCCAAATTTGGCCAAAGGTGCTGAAGAGAGGTTATAAGAAGAGAGCAGAAGTCACCACTGAAGGAAATAGAACAAATCTAAGAGGATAAGGAAGGAATAAAGATCAAGACAATTACATATGTTTCTGCCTCATAGAGTAATTCAGCTTTCATAATGAACATCCTTTATTTGAAGGATTAAACATTCTTGGAGATGCAGCTGATCAAGACCAGTTAGGTAACAATTTTTTTTTCACCTTCTCCCAGTCAGCCTTGGCTTCTGTGAAGAAACATCTTACACAGCTCATGCCTTTATTGCAAATTTTGGACTGAGCTGATCAACTAGGTTGTCTCCTTTTGTTGTCTCCTTTCATATGCCAGTCTACTTGACTGAGGGAACAAAGTCAACATATTTAAGCCACCATTAGTCTTACTCTGAGACAACGCATTGCAGCAGCTACAGTTCTTTCCCAAAGTAAAGATCACAGCCTGTTTAAAAAGAAATCCTACAGAAGTTCTCTAAATGTGTGCTAGGTAAAGGGCTACAGGATGTGTCTGCATTCAGTGCATCTAAGTTCAGTGGAATTTGTATTTAGCCTTTATAATGAAACTTAGCTGCTCCTCCTGATCTGATCCCTCCTACAGAGCCCCAAACCACAGAGGTTTTAAAATACATTGTGTTTCTTCTTTCCTCTACAGTATCTCACTTCCAACTTTCTTCTTCACATTAAATGTTACAGCTCCAAGTTTTTTTTTCCCCAGACAATGTTATGTTGCATTTTTCAAAGATAAATCTTATGTTAATATATCCCACTCATATTTCTTTAATTTTTCCCTCCACGTCTCAGTTGTTTTGATTCGGCTGTAATTTTTCTGATGTCCCTAAAGTAAATTTGATTCTCTTAAAATGATCTCACTCCCTCATCCATATATTTGTGTTAAGATATTGTGTTGAAACTGCATTAGCATCCCATGAACACCTCTCTGCCTGCAGTTAGAATTAGTCACTTCTGCTTATCATTTGTTTCTGCCTATAATTTGTTTCCAGCATACTAGACCTTATGTTCAGCCAACTTAAATTAACTTTCTTAAGAGAGATGTCAAAAGACAATATGCTAACTGCTTCAAAGTCAGCCCATCTTGCATTTTCTATTTATTTACTTCATAATGTAATTCACAAAAAATACAAATGATGGTGCCATTCTTTTAGCTGTCCCCAGTTTCCTCTTATTCCCTTTGCATCTGTTTCACTGCTGTCTTCATTTCAGGTAGATTTGCATGAGCAGAAAGCACATCTTCCCATTTTAGAGCTAACATGCTAATCATAGTTTCTCTGGCTCTTTCTGCTTTCCGTCATCCTTCCTGCATTCCAGTCTAAGCCACAAACTTTTACACTGCAGGGCCAGAGTGAGTTCAGTCCAGTGTCTTAACCTCTGGCTTCCTTTGCTCTTTAAAAGCAAAGTGAAAAAATAGCCAGCTACTAGCAAGCCATTAGCACTTCATTGCTTTCTGACAGTCTCACTTGCTGACCTGCTTAGCTCTAAATATGAATTCTTGCTGCTGTGGACTACTGTCTAGTGCAGGAACATTTTCCAGCCTTCCAGTCCTTTATTTTTAACAACCACACTCACCTCAGGTCCCTCATTACTCCCAGAGAGTATCAAGACTTCCTTCATTCTCCCTGCAGGAACTCAGTATTATTACCTTCACATGAAAGAGCATGTAAAGCCATCTCAGCATGTCCTTCCCTACACACAGCACGTGTGCCTCTCCTTATGCCTGCAGGATCATCCTTTCCACAACATCTGTTTGTACCATGACAAAACACCAGAGCCCTCCCTGCAGAATTGGAAGCTTTGCTTAGTAGCCAAAAAAGACGAAAGCCCCAGCCTAGACAAGTTTCCAGCAGCAGTCCTCACACCCAGCTGACCTCATGGTGCCTCTTGTTCTGGCAGTTGCACCTGATCCCTGGCTGCTCCCCGTTCAGCTGGAAGGCTGAAGTAGGGCCCAGCTCCTAAAAGGGTTGTGTACCCTGTAACTTTGTTCTGTGTAAATTTAGAGTCCATGCTGTTGCTTTTCTCTGCACATCCCCAGAAACCTCTCCCCAGGAGTCTATCCCACACCAAGGAGTGGTCTCAGGGGGGGGCACAGAGGCATCATTTGAATTTTTGAGTTACTCTTCTGTGTTTAACCCTAAAAAGCTGTGGTTATTCACGAAGATATCAGCAGAGCCTGACAGCACAAGCTGTCAACCCGTAGCAGTAGAATTAAGAAGCCAAACTCCTGGTAATGTGAGAGGGCAGAGATCAGATTTACTCCATGACTTCAGATGCCAAATTTCAGGACCTGGACTTCGGTATCAGCTGGGACCTGGATATTTGGTGGAGTCCCTGTCCTGAACACTGAGGTGTTCAAGAATAGTGGAGCTATAGCACCTGGGGCCATGGTTTAGCAGGCCTGGTGGTGATGGGTTGACGACTGAACTAGATGATCTTAGAGGTCCTTTCCAACCTTTGTGATTCTCTAATTTGGGGAGTAGCACCAGGATACCAGGAGCATTCAGTCCAGGAGGCAGAGCTGCCAGCAGCTCCAAAGCATGAGTTAAAGCCCAGAGGCATCACTCCTGGGCTCCCCTCTCCTCCTGGTGGTGACGAGTTTATGGTTGGACTTCATGATCTTGCAGATCTTTTCCAACCCTAATGATTCTATGATTCCTTAAAGATGGATGTCGTAGGCCATTCAGTAGCTATCATGATTCTATGATTCCTTAAAGATGGATGTTGTAGGCTATTCAGTAGCTATCAACAGCACATCATCAAGAGACTTGCTTCTCCACCTTCAATAAATCCCATGCTTTTCAGTTATCTGAACTCAAAGAGCAAGGTGGAGGCTCTGGGATGGGAGGCTGTGATCTGTGCTGTGGCTTCCAGGGAAAGGAGTGCCTAATGCAATGTTCAGCCCTGGTAAGAAAGGGAAAAATCCCCTGAAGTAGCACCAGGGAGTGGGAAAGGGAAAAAAGCAGAGAAGCCTGTGGTAGGATGGAAATAATTAGGGATTAGGGATGCTGGATTTGAGGCAGAGGCCAGGGAAATTTTACAGTGGGATAGGATGAGAAATGCATGTCTGAAACAGGTCTCTGAGAGAACAGAAGTACATGGAGAGTGTCCCAAGCCAAAGTCTTAAGGGAGTCATCTACATAGGAAGGGAGTAATCATCTGCTATGCTAGCATGCAGATACAACCATTTTTCTTTTTGTTTATCTTTCTTTATATATTTCTTTTCTAACAGAATCCACTGTGAAAGACATAGTAGTGCTGAAATCCACTCTGGGTAGGCTATCTTTTATTTTCCTTTTGAGTTTATTACCTTGTGGGAGGGATATTTACAGAGGACAGAAGGTCTATTAGTTTCTTGAGGCTGTAAAACCTGGGAAGGGGAGATAAGAGCACTAGCAAGGAAGCACAAGAAAATCTATTGTATAAAGCTGGGGGTTTCCCTCCATGGCTCTGCACTGGATGTGGTGCAATCTATTGTCCTAATGATGATTGAAAGTGCTTTCAATAATTGTGAGCAGTGCTTTAAGTGTTGTGGCTGGCAATTTGTATTAGCTTTGCTATTAGAAACTCACCTATAAGCTGACCTTACTCAAAAATGAAGGTTTGGGAGGCAGCTGAACATGGAAAGCAAAAGGAAAGCATGGAAAGCAAACATGGGGGTTGTAAATCTGGGAAGAATATGGGGAAGAGAGAAGAAAGAGATGCAAAAGAAAAGGAAGCCAGTGGAAGATGACTGTGCTGTTATATTTTAAACCTGAGACAGGATGGGCTTAACCCAGGGAGCGGGGACAGTTCTTAACCAGAGGGAAGCCGGGACACCAGTAAGAGGGGATTGGTGTCACTGAGACATGCGTGAAAGTAACCTGAGATCACTGAGATGATTCAACCTAACCCTGAAATGGAGCCCACACTGATATTCCAAGTGACAATCCCATATCTTAAGTTCCTTTATAACCACCCCTAAGCCCCTCTTCCCTCCAGTTACAGCACCCTGACATTCAAAACCGTCTATGTTTCCTCTGCGTTCAGGTTGCTACAGATACAGCTACGTCCAGGAGGATGACATCCTAACACTGGAGGGCCCTGACTACCTGGCCTCCAGTTGTCTTTGGCACCTCCATGGCCTCGAGGGCTACATGATCAAGCTACGCTTAGAGTGGACTCTGCCAGACTGCAGGGACCGCCTGGCTATGTATGACGCAGCTGGTCCCCTGGAGAAACACCTCATCACCTCGTAAGTAGCTCCTGAGCAGGGCAGGCATGGTGGGGAAGCAAGGCAGGATGGCAGAACACACAACAGCAGGGGAAGGTGTTAGACTTCATCAGAGGAAATTCTCTTTGATGCCTGTCTCTCACTGATGAGCTGAAGTCACTGATGTGGGATAGCACACAGTCAGCCCTGCAGTCTGATAGATTACAGCAGCACAAGCTGTCTCTCTGCTGGCCCTATATTTGATTCAGTTAGAGTGTCACAATGGGCATGTTTTTTGGACAACAAAACACAGACATCTGCTTTCTCTCTTTGCCATTCTTCTCTTTCATTTGTTTGTTTCTTGCTTCACTCCCATCATTTTTCCCCATTTCTTTGTTCTCCTTTCAGGATCTATGGTTGCAGCCGGCAGGAGCCTGTTGTGGAAGTCCTTTCATCAGGCCCTGTCATGTCCATTGTGTGGAAGAAAGCCCTGTACAGCTACTATGACCCCTTCGTCCTCTCAGCACAGGTGGTGCCCCTCAAAGGTGAGGAAGGCTGGAGGTGGGTGGCCATAAGTGCAGAAAGGTTATCTCCTACAATACAGTGCACCTAGAGGTGCTCCATTCCCATTAGGGGCCAAGATTGCAAAGGTAGAACTGGTGAGCAAAAAGCAAGTTAAATTTTGCTCACTGGCCTGAGCTCACATATCAGTATCTGCCTCAAGACTAGGCAGCCCAGACTCTGGCAAGCAGAGCCCAGAATGATCATGATATTTCACAAACAAGCTCAAGCTCTTGTGACTGCACAGACCAGATAGCATCTGGGCCACACATCCAGCTACACTCATATAATTTAATATAAGAAACTAAAGCAACAAAATACATTGCCATTGTTCTTCTCTGGACAAGAGGAGAAAGCTAAAACTTTTGCCAGGTGGAAATGGCCTCTTAAAGGGAGTCACATTTCAATGAATGCATTCCACAATGCATTCTCTAACAACGACCTGAAAGCAGGTTGTGGTGAGGTGAGGGTTGTCTTCACCTCCCAGGTAACCATGATAGGATGAGAGCTAATGGCTTCAACTTGTGCCAAGGGAGGTTCAGGTTGGATATTAGGAAAAACTTCTTCTCCCAAAGAGTGTTGCTGCATGGGTACAGGCTGCATAGGGAAGTGGTGGAGTCACCATCTTGGGAGATGTTGAAGAACCACATGGATGTGAGGGACATGATTAGTGGGGCATGGTGGGGATGGGCTGATGGCTGAACTGTTTGATGTAAGAGGTCTTTTTCAACCTCAATGATTCTGCGATTCTATGAATGTTAGCATCAGGTCTTAGAACCTCTTTTATTCCCTACCAGAGTTGGTTAAGTACATGATATACCAGGCTGAGTCTGAGCTGACAGGTAGCAGAGTTTTCAATGTCTTTGTTTACAGCCTGTGGAGTGAATATAACCCTGCGGGAAGGCCTGGACTTGCAGGGGATGATCAGCACCCCACATTACCCCAGTTACTACTCACCCAACACCCAGTGCACCTGGCATATGTCGGTAAGATCCAGCCCCTACAAGAGCATCCACCTTCTCCCTGAAATCCATGTGGTATTCCACACCGTTCTGTGGTTCTGTGATTCTATAAATCTATAATGCTATGATTCTTTGATTTTATGATTCAGGTGCTTTACAGCACTTGGCCAGTTCTCTCCATAAGACAATCATGAGAAGATGGCAGCAGCCTGCCTAGCCTGCACTTTATATGTGTTTCTGGAGGCAAGGGAGTCTCATATTGCATGCTAAAGCAGAGATGCCATTGCTGAGCAGGAATTTGGAATCTTGGCTCCAGAGCTATTCTTCAAGACAAAACCAGATTACTAGAAATTACCACAATCTGAGACTGGCAGCAGAGCCACCTTTGGCTATAACCTGGGCCTAACTCAGATGATCCTTCCTTCTGGTTTGCAATGTGTGAACTGGTAGCTCTCCCCTTCACATCTACCCTGCTCACTTCTGTTGCATGAGGTGGGCTGTAGCACTCACAGGAAGCCACCATCTCCACACTGCTCTCAACCTCCTCCCCTGCAGGTCCCATCCCTCGACTATGGGGTCACTCTGTGGTTTGACGCTTATGCACTCAGCAGACAGAAGCAGGACCTGCCCTGTACACAAGGCCAGTGGATAATTCAGAACAGAAGGTTTGTGCTAGTGTCGTGGTTTCTGCCTCTTGCTTCCCACTCCTCAACTGGGATGAAACCTTTGTAGGTTCCCTTCTCAATTCAGCCACCAGGTCTGAGGGAGATCCCATCACTGTGCTCCGTGGTCGCTATCTGGGATGGTGCTTCTTTCTTGCCTGCCTACTTCTTTTTCAGCCTCCCTCATTCACAGGCTCCCTAGTGAACACATTTCCTATAAATTTGCTCCGAATTACCAGCCTGCCTTCTCTGTCTTGCTGTTTGCATCATGCTTCCTAGTTTTCCCCTCTGTGTGTAACCTTGGTGTCCTCCCACGCCTCCTGTGTTTGCAAATCTGCCTGTCACCACCTCTGCACTATTATCTGCGTGTGCCGTTGCCTCGTATCCACCTCCGTACAGATCTTCCGCCAAGTTCCAGATCCTCCTGCTTTGATTAGAACCGCATACCCCTGTGGGACTTCCCATAATCAGCCTCCTCTATACATAGGCTGCTGCTCACCATCACCTAGATGCAAGGAGACACAGCTGCAGGCACTCAAAGCAGGCTCAGAGCTGGATGGACCCTTTTGTTTCCTAACAATCACTGCAAGATTGTCTTCTTCCCTCCAAAACCTTCCCCAGCATGCCTCACTGACTTCCTCCCTACCATTCCTGCAGTGGTAACTTCTTTTCCTCTGAAGGATCTGATCCAGAAGTTACTGAACATTGCATTCCCCTGGCTTAGGATTTTCTTTTTTTTTTTTTTCAACTTACCTTCCTCTCTGCAACCATCAGATCTACAGTTTCTGCAACTTGATTTCTTAGGGAAGATATATATAAGAATTGAGCTACTTTGTGTAGCCTGACTTCAACGCTTGCCCCCAAATTGGGAAATGTCCAAAAGTAGGGTCACTCTGGACTTGTGTATGGCTAGAGGGTAGAACTGAGTGACAATATGTGTAGGTTGTTCTCATCTTGTTCATCAGGCTTAATTGCGCCTTGTTGTGCCCAGGTATTTAGCTTCTGATTTCTTGGCCTTTCTACTTGTTTCCCTTTTTTTCTGCATCAGTTCCCACCACAGCATATGTGTGTGGTGTTTTTTTCCTTCCTATTTATCTCTGGGTCTTTGTCATCCACCTTTTTCAGTCATTTTGGGGCAGGCCCTAGCTATGTTATGTTGCCTTGTGCCCACACAGGGCCTCTTGTTTCTACAGGGTTACTCGTTCCCCTCTTGGTCTTGCTCAGCCACTGTTCTGTGGCCAGGAAGAGCAAGATCCAATCAGGCAGAGCAAGATCCAGTGTCAGTTCTCCTACATGCTGACAGGACATGGGTGTAAATCACAGCCTTTTCCCATTGCTCCTTCATAACCTTATACCATTTTAAAGTATTTTGCCTTATCTCCTGCAGCCTGTCTGTGTGGTCTCCTTCCCATCATCCCCAGCCCCAGAAAACCCGCTTGCCCCACTTGGCTGACTTCTCCCTTGCTGCCTGGGACATCCCATCTGTGTTTGCTCCTCAGGTTGTGCGGCCTGCGGACCCTACAAGCTTATGCTGAGAGGATCCCAGTCACATCCTCTGCTGACATTGCCATCACCTTCACCTCGCAGATCTCCTTAACTGGCCCCGGCGTGCAGGCAGCTTACAGCCTGTACAACCAATCTGATCGTAAGTTCAGGACTCCCCTTTGCTCCTTAGAGGGGTGGTGGAGGTCCCAGATGTCTACAAGCAGCCCCTTATGTGCTTGGGTTGTCTCAGGAGAAACACAAAGCACATCCCATGAGCTCCAGGTGCCAAGTGCACATGTTCATGAACGCAGTGATGCACACACCACTGATCTCCCAAAAAGAAGTGTTTACATCTAAAGCTGCTTCAGCAATCATCTCTGACTCATGTTCCCAGAGCATTCTGGCACCAAGGCCCAGCTCCAGAACACTGCTTACTGGCTCACCCCAGTGCCCACAGCATGGATTGGCCTTGGGATTTCAATGGGAGGCCATCTCTGACTTGAAGTGGTGTTTGTTTCAATCGTAAGAGCTCTTGGAGAGATCTGTTTCCTGCTCGACTTGGAAGAGGTGCAAATGAGATAGAAATGAAACTACACACAAATAATGCACACATACGTATGCAATTGTGCACCCATCCGCCTTTCCAAGGTTTTTCCAGTTCCCTTCTATAGGGTTGCTGTAATCCATGCCAGTACCTGAATATGTGTACCTGGCAACAAGTGTCTAAAAACAGCTCATTTGTGGCCCTGACAAAGATTTAATCACAGCCCCAGAGAAATGACTTCATTTTTGCTGCAGTGCTCAGGAGTTATGGAACAGTGCTAGATCAGAGATAGAGTGTGCCAGGCAGGTGGATGATGTAGCAAAATTGGGGGATTTTAGTGAGGCCACATGCAAGCTGCTGCAGCTTGTGTGTAGTCAGGAAGGTATGCGGTTCCATGCTCCACTTTTAAGTCACCATGCTCTGCTTCAAGGTTTCCAGTCAGTGGGGACTGATTGCTTTCTGGTGGTTTCACAGCCTGTCCCAGAGAGTTCCTGTGTTCAGTGAATGGCTTGTGCGTCCCAGCCTGTGACGGAATCAAAGATTGCCCCAATGGGCTGGATGAGAGAAACTGTGGTAAGTGATGATTTTCAGCTGCTTGTTCTTGATCCCAGGAGGACACAACTCCTTGCTCTTCCAAAGGTAGGAAGAGATGGGGGAGGATCCACATGACCGGAGTACAGCCTGTGCTTCCCCCTTCAAGAGATAAACTCTATGTATCCACAAAAGTGTTATCCCACTGCCAAGTGGTTTCAGATTGTTCCGGAAGGAGCAGCAATTATTCATAGAACCATAGAATGGTTTGAGTTGGAAGAGACTTTTAAAGGACATCTGGTCCACCTCCCCTGCAATGTACAGGAGTACCTACAGCTAGATCAGGGTGCTCAGAGCCCTTCCAGCCTGACCTTGGGTGTCTCCAGAGATGGAGCATCAACTACATCTCCTGTGCATAGTGCAGTCATCCCTGGAGAACCCTGATATCATGCACCAAGAGCTTCAGACAGTCTGAAAGATCCCTCTGCCCACCACCTTATCCTGTTCTCCACCACCCTGTCCCAGCAATCTGTCTCAGCCCTGGCCTGCAGCCCCCTCTGCTGTCTTTGCACTCAGTGTCCCCTTCCCAACCCTCCTTCCCTGTCAACGCCACCTCAAAACCACCATCCGCTCTGCTCCCTCCTCATTCCCCCAGGCCATTTGTGACACATTAAATGAAGAAATCCTGAACAATATGTAGCCAACCAGTTGGGAAATATTTTGACCAAACATCAATTCTCAGCAAAGTCCAAAAGTAGGTCACCTAAGTTGTTCATGGTCTTGGGCAGTCAGGTTTTGAGTACTATCAAACTCTGAAATGAACACAATGCTCTGGAAGTCTCTCACCAGAGCTGAATAGAGGGAAAGGATCATCTTCTTTTGTATTTTCTGCAGATTTGCTGAGGATGCACTGTGTCCCATCATCCAGGTCTCTGACATTGGGGCTTGTATACTTCCCTCTTGCAGACAGATGGTCTTTCATTCTTGCAATTGTTACATGTCTGATTATTCATCCTCCTATATGGAACAGATCTTGTCTTTAAAACCAGTTTTCACATTGCCTCACGCCTTCATGTGCCTTTAATCTTCTGGAGGCCTCACACTAATCAGTGAAAAAATTAGAGTCTTTGCAGTAAGAAAATGCCTAGGAGGTAGAAGTCCATCATGTTTGGTGTTGCACATAACTACACAAAAGAACAGAGCAAACAACAGTTCTTGCTGTATAAATTCATAATCAGAAATCAAGCTGTGATGAGTAGGCATTGGTTTCCATCCTGAGCAACTACCAGACGTCATGGACATCAGGAAATCCATCAAGGTTCAGGACTCACCTACCACAGAGCAGGAGCAGCTGCTCTGTAAGGGAAGGTGATCCATGAGCTGAGGGTGAGAGCAAAGAGGAGGAACACTGACCTCAGCAGCCAGCATGCCACCCAATAGAATTTGAGCAAGGTAAGCAGAGCAGCTATGGAGATGGTAGCCAAAGTCAACTCAGAGCCCAGGGTCCACGAGACAAGCCTACAGTGTTGAGGCAGGTCTGAGGTGAAGCCAAGAAATCAAGGCGAGCCAGGTCAAAATCAGCAAAGTATAAGATGTGGTGCAGAAATATATACAGTGTAGCTCAGGCAAAGACCACCAACAAGAACCTGAAATTAAATGCCTTGTGCACAGGCTGCCAGGCCCTCATGAGGAAGGGAAAGAGGTTGTGGAGCCTATTGGTGACATTGCACCTATGTCTAGTGTATTTAATTGCTGGTTGCTTTCATCCTGTGCAGTGTGCCCTGCAAAGTTCCAGTGCCAAGAGGACAGCACCTGCATTGAGTTCAGCAGGGTCTGCAATCAGCAGCGGGACTGTGTCAATGGGAGCGATGAGGAGCACTGCAGCGAAGGTAGGGAAGGGACAGGGAGGGGCTGACACGTGCCTTGTCCTACTGTCAAACCAAGGCTGTTGGTAGTGTAGCTCACATTCCCCTAGCCCTGTCTCCCCTTCATCTTCACAGTGGTCCCCTGTGGTCCTTTCACCCACCGTTGTGACGATGGGACCTGTGTTAAGAAACCCAACCCGCTGTGTGATGCCACTGTGGACTGCAAGGACCTATCTGATGAGAAGCACTGTGGTAAGAAGATGCTCAACCCCAAGTTAGACAGACAGATTCAGGATGCCCCACAACCCCAATTTGAGCAGGGAGAGAGTTTATGCTTTGAACGCCCTTCTTGGTGTCTCTGAAGCTTCCGCATTACCAGGTAGAAGAATTAATATAATTAAATAGATAATAAAATACAATTGTAGAATCACAGAATCATAGAATGGCTTGGGTTGGAAGGGACCTCAAAGGTCATCAATTTCCAACTCCAAGGAAGGGCAGACAAGATATCTCATGTTCCTTCATCCACTAAAGAATGAACCATGTCTTCTTCTCCACAGACTGTGGGCTACAGGCTCCTCTCAGCAGGATCATTGGTGGTGCTAACTCTGTGGAAGGAGAATGGCCATGGCAAGCCAGCCTGCAAGTCCGGGGACGCCACATCTGTGGGGGAACGCTCATTGCTGACCGCTGGGTGGTCTCAGCTGCACATTGCTTCCAGGATGAGAGGTGAATAGAGAGGGGTGGGTGATGGAGCAGAGAAGGATGTTAAGATTCACAGTGTGCATTGGGTGAACAATGGTGGTGAAAGACACCTCATAGGTCGGTCCTCCTTTCCTTTGGCTCTGACCTGTTCCCAATGCTGCTACTGCTGTGGACAGATCAGCGTGTGGTAGGATGAGACTGGGATACCATCACCTGCTGAAGATGCTGTTTGGTTCCCACACTCCTCATCCCCAGGGCCTGTCCTTTCAGGAGGAAACACGAACTTTGGTCATCTTGAGGAGTCTTGATGCAAAATGGATAAAGCTAATTCAGCCCTGTTAGATGGTATGTCTGTGCATGCGCTTGACAGGGAGACATTGCAAGTCGGGTGAGAGATAAGAAATAGAAGGAGAGAAAAGAGGAACAGAGAGATGGCCATAGGAAAACAGGGAGGTTTTCGTACCCAGATAGGTAGTGTAGGAGAAAACAGCATGTGTAAGGCAAAAAGACAAAATTCTGAGTCTAAAACAATCTTTTCCTGCTTCTTTCTGCTTAGGGCCAGGGAAAGTTCCCCTGTGCTCCCCACTCTCCTGCTGGACATAGGATTTTCTTAGAGGTATCATCTTGATGATAACCTCTTCCCATCCTTCCCTGTTTATGTGATGAGTTTTCTTCTCTGCTACATCCTGCAGACTGGCTTCTCCCTCTGTCTGGACCATTTACTTGGGCAAATACTTCCAAAACATCACCAGCCACACAGAGGTGTCCTTCAAAGTGATCCGCCTCTTCCTCCACCCTTATTATGAGGAGGACAGCCATGACTATGATGTGGCCCTGCTCCAGCTGGACCATCCTGTGATCATCTCGCCCTTCATCCAGCCCATCTGCTTGCCTGCCACTTCCCACATCTTTGAGCCTGGCCTTCACTGCTGGATCACTGGCTGGGGAGCCCTCAAGGAAGGTGGTAAGTGCAGTGTTTTTGTTGGTGGCTTACAGCAGCAGGACTAAGGTGGAAACATAGGTTCAGATGTAGGGTAGGTAGAACAGCCTTCTGCTCACCCTGAAGTATTATGCATCCTTCACTCCCTTTCTTTTTGGCCACAGTTTACCTGCTGAATGTCTCAAAATCTCTTTCAAAGAGGTAAATTTGAGAGTCTAGTAAGATATTTGAGGACAGCATGTGTCCCTTCATCCAAAGTCTAGAATCACCCAGCAGAATTTATTAGTCTGGCTACCCGTGGTCATGGAGCAGCCCCAGTCCCAAAGCCCAACCTCACACTATGCAGGCATGTTGGCTCCTGTCATGTTGTTCTCCAGAGGCAGTGCCCAAATGGAGAGAGTTGAGACAAAAGACTACCCTTCATCAAACTGTCTCTCCTGGGGATGCCCTATTAAAGATCCTATCAGCCATATCTTCCCAAGCAACAACTGTGTTAGTAAATTTAGTGCAGGGTCTGAGTGATGTTCAAGAACCACGTTAGCATAGTTTGGACACACAAAGCCCATACACAGCTGGGAGACAGCATGGTCCAAGATATGTTCCCATGATTCCCAGAGTCCACTTGTTTTGTAAGGAAAAGAGAGTTTAGCTATATGGGAATAATCCTTCACATTCCCTTCCCTCAAGGCCACCAAACAGACCCAGACTGCTTAGTCTGGGCACAGGAATACACACATGCTCACTCAGTTCAGCTTTGTGTCTTCAGTCACAATCAGAATTCCTCCCTTTGCTTCTCAAATGGAAATACTCAGAGGATTCTGTCCAGAACTGAACACTCCTGGATTTGCTTAGTCAGAATGGCTTAAAAATCACTTCAAAGAGAAGCAAATCTAAATGCTGGCAGAAGTTGACCCAAAACAGAACCCTCCTTGTCCCAAAAGCTAAAATGCCCATGACATATTCCTGCAGGGAAAGCAGGGAAATGCTATTCCTGACATGCAGGTGGAGTGCACTGCTGAAAGTCAGAAACTCTGATGCTCGTGGACAGAAGAGAAATTCAGGTGGCAGCTTTCAGCAGGCAATGAGATGGGGATGGGCTGGGGGAACTGGGCCAGCTGTGGGAAGCTCCACCTTTTCTCACCTGCATTGCTCTTGATGCTCTACCCCCAGGGCACATTAGCAATATCTTGCAGAAGGTGGATGTGCAGATCATCCAGCAGGACATCTGCAGCGAGGCCTATCACTACATGATTTCTCCCAGGATGCTCTGTGCTGGCTACAACAAGGGCAAGAAGGATGCCTGCCAGGTGACAGTGGGGTTGTGGGAGCAGGGTGGGTAGCATGGGTGAACTTGTCCCGGGCCTCCCAAATACACTCCATAGCCTGAAATGAGGGTGAGAAGACTGACTGTCAAACACCTGACTTCCCAGTTACTCCTCAGTGGCCTAAAACAGCTCACAGGACAACTTCTTCCCAGTATTTTTGCCTTAGACAGGATCCAAATACACAGAAACTTCTCAGTTTCTCATTCCAGCTTATTTTCCACTCTTCACCTCCCCCTTCAAAGTCACATGTCTACATCAGTCTTCCCCTCTCTTTTCACTAGCATCTGTCAGACACAGTAACCAGTCAGTTCCTTCATTACAGTAAATCAATCTCAAGCAATTCCTGTTTCCCATCACTCAGGATATCCTGTTAAATTCCACCAGCTTCCTCACTCTCAATGTATTTGCAAATGCCTCAGAGCAGAAGGAAACAATAGATCTGCCAGCTGCCTGGGAGCTGGCTAAGGGGGAGGGATTTGCATGATGAAAGAATGCAGCAATACATCAGATGTTTGAGCAGGAGACAGTTTTGACATCTGTCTAAGGCATAAGGGATGTTGTGAATGGTGTAGACATAAGTTGAGGAGATATGTGCACAGGGACTTCGAAGCCAATGAAGAACACATAGTAGGAGAAGCCAGTGGGTCACCATCACACTATTTTTCTCTCCCTTTCTCTAGGGTGATTCTGGAGGTCCACTGGCCTGTGAGGAGCCCAGTGGCAGATGGTTTCTGGCTGGCTTGGTCAGCTGGGGAATGGGGTGCGGGCTTCCAAATTACTATGGAGTGTACACGAGGATCACACAAGTTCTGGGCTGGATAAACCAAACCATGAGCTGAGAAACATGCACCTCTACTTTCTCCTTATCAGATCTACAGTCACAACGGCACTCATTCCCAACCTTGCTCATTTGCCTCTCAAAGTAAGAGAGTTTCTGTAGGGGATGTTGTCAGCCCCAGGATGCTCTTTTGAGAAGGGTGAAAAGAAAAACACAAAAGCTTGCACTGGGGACTGCAGAGGAAAGCAGGCACAGCCGTGTACAAGAAGAGCTGAACTTTCCATGAACCATGTGATTCAGCCACAGTCTTACGCTGGAACGTCTGCTGAAAGAAAATGTGACTGATGTAGTTAGAGATTCCAGTAACTGTGAAATCAATCTCCCTCCCTCTTCCTTCCTGCTGCTCATTCTTCTTCCCCCTTCCCCTCCCATCACTCCTCCTCTTCCATCTTCCTAATTGCTTATTTTCTTAGCTGGTGTGTGCTGTTCAGCTCCGCCAGGCAACTCTTCACGTCTCACTGACTCTCATACACAAGTTCAGCATCATGCCCTGCCTCCCTGTTGGAACAGCACCCAGCTGCTGCTCTTGGAGCCCCTCAGGAGATCCCAGGCCTGCAGTGAAACTATTAGAGCGTCCCTCCTATTCTCTCCCTTCAGCCCTTCTGAACACCTTCAACATGAGGGATTCTCAGCTGCTTCAGAATCCTAACTCAGATAATGCAGGAGGTGAAGGAGAAGGCTTAGGGGCACAGTGCTTTGGAAAGTGACTGCTATGGGTTTAGCTGTTTTTTACTGACGATACACATACATACATACACATATATATATATGCATAAGTAGGTATATGTATATATATAACATGGCCACTCTGGAAATAAAAATAATTTGATTTTTTTTTTTTTTTTTTTTGCTTTAATTTGATTTATTATAGTCTACTAGTTAGGATGAGAGCTGATGGCCTGAAGTTGCACCAGGGGAGGTTCAGGTTGGGTATTTGGAAATTTTTTTTCCCAGAAAGAGTGGTCCAGCAGTGGCACAGGCTGCACAGGGAGGTGGTGCAGTCAGCATCCCTGGAGGTGTTCCAGAGCTGTGTGGATGTGGCACTAAGGGATGTGGTCAGTGGGCATGGTGGGGATGGGCTGGTGGCTGGACTAGATAATCTTAGTCCTCTTTTCCAACTTCTATGATTCTATGATTATTCTGTTACAAATTCTTTTGGGGTTTGAATCTTTTTGGCCAAACTCCAATCCTGGCACTGGCAAACTGGTGCAAGTTTCCTGCCCTCCCTCCCAGCTATGTCCCAGACACAGCAGGGTCAACATGTCATCAAGATAGGCAGTCTTCATCATTACAGCTTAGGGGTGTGGACAGCGATTAGCAAACCTGCTCTGTAGTTCCACCTGCATGGAGATGCAGCACAAATGCAGCAGGAGATATCCCTGTGCCCAGTAGTCAGGCTCAACTTCTGACGGCTCCAGGTGATCCTTTCGTCCAGCCTCCCAGCGCCAAATTTCTACCACTTGGAATGAGAGGCAGCAAGGAGGAAGAAAGTGTGAGATTTATTTAGGAGCTACAACCTGGCATCTTCAGACACAGTGGTGAAGTGAACCCCTGGCTCTCTGAGGCAGGGATGCTCCTGTCCTACCAGACCTTCTGTCAGGTACCAACACATCCCCAACAGGTACTCAGGCAGCATACACCTGCCTCCATTCACCCATCCAATGTAGAGATGTTTAGGGGGACAGGGAGTGAGATACCAGCAAGGAGAAACCCAGCACAGGGATACTCCACCAGCAATGCAGGTGGCCCAGAAAGAAAAAAAAACAAACAAAAAAAAAAAACAAAAAAAACCAACAGCGTCTCTGCATTTGCCCTCTGGGCAAAAGCCCAGACCAGTTGCCTGCAACTGTGAATGGACAAGGAGTGGTCCTAGTGCAAATGCTGCCACATCTGGGCACCAGTGCTCAGGAAGGAAGCAAAGTTCTGCAGTGGTTGATTACTGATGTCCCCAGCAGGGGCCACTGTGACATTAAAGAAAGCCATTCTGCTAGGAAAAGGATGGGGCTCCAGCTCCTGCAGCTCTCCTTGGAGCATTTGCCCTCCTCCGGGCAGATATGAGTTTGTAAAAGTCAACAGCTGAGTGTGGAGAGTGAAGGGGGCTGCGGGTGTCACTGCGGCACAGGGGGCTGCCATTTGCTCCCGTACAAAAATAAAGATATCAAGCAGAAATTAAAAGGCTGGAGTGCAGATTCAGGATCACATCCTCAGGCCTCTGGCTTGTAACTGCTAGAGAAGGAGAGAGAGAGAGAGAAACCAGATCAAAGAGGGCAAGAAACAGAAAAAGGGAAAGAGCACATGACAGAGGAAACAAGATATAAAGAAAGGAAAGGAAAAGGAAAAGGAAAAGGAAAAGGAAAAGGAAAAGGAAAAGGAAAAAGAAGAAAGAAAGGGAGAGGGAAAAGAAGAAGGAAAGGAAGAGGATTGAGGGTGGGGTGAAAAGAGAAAAATAAGGGAGAAGTCTGATTAACACACACTGCCTTTTGAGAGAATAACACTCGGGTCTCATAGCCACCAACAAGGAGGCTCTTGAACAGGGGAAGTGAGAAATGCCATCCAGCTAACAAGTGCCCCCCACCAGGATGGAAAGTGGCACTGAGCACCACCAGTTCAACAAGAAATCTGTTTTCTGGCTAGAGAGGGGGGTGCTCCTATGAAAGCTTTCTTTGTTCAGCTGCAGATGGGAAGCCTCAGTAGGAGGCAAAGCAGAGGTCCCTTCCAAGCACAGCTGTAGGAACATCTGGAGCAGGGACCCACAGCTTCCACTGCACCTTCAGCACCCTCTGGCACTGCAATGTCAAGGGAAGCATGAGCAGAGCAGGGCAAAGGAGCTGCAAGAATGGATGGCAATCAGGAGAAGTGATCTGGCATGCATGGCAGGCAGCCACATGGCAGGCATTCCCCTGTGCCATCCCTGCCTGCTTTGCATTCTTCCCCATTCTTCCTCACCCTCCTCCTTACTCCTGATTGCACCTTTCCTGCTGCTTCCAGAGCCTCCAGCCCAGAGCTGGAAGAACTGCTTGGCAAGTGAAGGCACATGTATGATGAGAATCAGAAAAGCCACCTTTGAAATGACTCAACCTCCCATTGCTTCTCCCCCTCCCCAAGCTTTACAAACCAGGACTTTATCCACAAGAAGGAAGGATGTGAGTCACTCATGCAGAGCTCAAACTGGCAGGATCTGAGAGTGCATATAGGTAACATACCTGCAGAGTAGGAAAAGTGAGGAACAGAGAGATGGGGCCCTGAGGAGGGAACAAACAGAATCTTGGGTTTGGAAGGGGAGAGGGGAACCAGGTCTGCTGGAAGGAGGCTGTGAGGGGCAAAGAGAGCAGAGGGGACAATTCTGGAGGCTGGGGAATGGGGTAGGGTGTCCCAGGAAGGTGACAGTGCAGAGATGGAGATGAAGGGGAGCAGGAGGGAGTGTCCAGTACATGGACAGTCTGCAAATAAAAATATAAATAAACCAAACAGTTAAAAACGTAAAGCAGCAGCCAAGGTAACAACCCCTCCCTACAAGCTTTATCTGCAGATAGACTCCTGCTCCCTGGGAGGACGTCCCCTCCACCCCACACTTGCCCTAGTTCTTCCCTGCTGCTAGCTGTGAATTCTCACCAGAAAGGTGGATGAATCTATGCCTGGGGGTTAGTCTATTTTTTTCCTCAAGGATTTGCTGCACTTTTCTCTTCTGCTTCTGCCTCTGCCTCCTCCTCCATCTCCTGCTCTTCTTCCTCCACGTCCTCCTCTGCGCTCTGCAGGCCAGCATGCAGGACAAAGGGAAGAAAGAGTGGAGACACTTGCCAGATGAGCCATGGAAGTTCTTGCTGATACACAAGTGAATAAAGCAATGATCATGATGCTGAAATAGAAAGGGACATTTTCCCACAGCCAAGACAGCGCTGGGTCAGAGGGCAAAGAGACTTTTCTTATAGAGCAACATATAAGGGCTGTTCTTACAAGTGTTGTGATCCCACTGCCCAACAGCTTCCATCAGTTTCTAGTGCTCCTTCTTCTATCTAGGTGTCTACACGATGTTATGCAACACTACATTTTCCCATTCCTCCCTTCAAAGGGGAGAAAGTGACCTCCTGTCACTTAGATGGGACTCAAAAAAGAATGAGAATGCTGCAGAAACCTTGGGGAAATCACACAGCATGGTCATGAGGAGGTATGAGGAAGATTTTAGAGAAGCATGAGAAGTGCCAGGGTCACTTGGTAAAGCTATTTGGCACACACAGCCAGGCATCACTACTTGAACATACACATTCCTTTTTTTGGGCCATTGGTGTAATGTCGTGGTGTAATGTCATAAAGCCCCTGTATATCACCATCTATTTCACTACTGAGTGCTCCACAGTCACAGCGGAGAGAAGAAAGGAAGAGGGGGTGACAAGAGCAAATTGTTTCATAAGCAATAGGAGGAAGGCCATAGTGAAGTTGGTCTCACCTTGGCTTTGTGGCTGGACTCAGAGCTCAGACCACTGGAAGAGTTGTACAGTTCCTTGGAGACCACACACAGGAACTCTGTCTGATCCTCATTCCCATAGTTGTAGCACGAGCCAATGTTCACAAGCTGGAGAAGACAAAAGAAGTGATAACAAACATGTTACTGCAAGCTTCCACTTCACCTAGGGAGTAAAGGAGGAAGCCTGCTACACAGCAGGACTCCAGCCCCCGCCCCCAGTAGAAAGGCCTTATAACTAGGCTGAGCAAGTGCAGAAAACAGGGAATGTCCTCTAAGCTTCAAGAAAAGAGGCAAGAGATGGTAGGTGTGACAGCATCATCAACAACCGACCCAATATTCTCAGATAGGGAAGATACCTTGCCTGGGGGCTGTATGGCATCCATACAGCCATCTATCTGTGTTCCAAAAGACAGCTCCTCACCCTCCTCCTCTATCCTCCCCATACCTGCTCAAAGCGCCATCCATCAGACATAGTGGAAACCATTTGAGTGAGCTCCTCTTCCTGGCACTGCAGCACGCGGTAGACATGTTTAGGAGGCACCTGACAGAAAAAATTGCAGACAGGGATGTTGACAGAGGTCAAATACTAAAGGCCACTGCCCATCTGCAGAAGGAAGAGGTAGCACCCCTTCTTTACAAACCTATCCTTCTCACCATATCCAAGATTCAAGATGGGGTGGAAGGCACAACCAAGCCTTGTACTGTGCTGTTCTGGGGAGCAAGAACGATGCTATCACTTTTGGAGAAAAGGAACTCAGCTGAGAGCTTTATGCAATGTCCTCAGAAGACAGTAGGCTCTTTCCAACAGGGAGTTTGCATTTGTCATTACAAAGTCATTTATGCAAATGCCACAAATATTGATGGGATTTTGCAAGCACAGAGTGATTGCATTGCTGGAGGCTTACATCCTAGGGCAGACATGATGAAAAGTGAGATATCAGTCAAGATTCCCAGAAGACAGTTTTGAAAAGGTTATTAGCCAAGACAAGGTGTGACTGTGCCACGGGATTGATTTCTTGTGCCTCATTTTCTGCATTTCTCTTCTACGGACATTTCTTCACTTGTTCCCTTCAGGTTTCTCTAGAAGTATCCCTACATTCTTCACTGTGATTACACTCTCAGGACTCCCCATACCAGAGTAGTCCTTCCCTCAACACCTCCTCTCTCACCACAAACACAGAATCATAGAATCATTGAATCATAGAATGGCCTGGGTTGAAAGGGACCATAATGATCATCTAGTTTCAACTCCCCTGCTGTGTGCAGGGTTGCCAACTACAGCAACTAGCAGGCTTCTTCTAAAAGCCAATTTTGTTTCAGAGGCTACATCCAGCACTACCTCTGGAGCTGCAAAACAAATGTGGAACTTGTTTATTGTGACTAAATTGGTGTTAGCCTGTCCCCAAGCAAGATTTTGCTAAACAGAGATTAGCAATAAACTCTAATTAGTTGTTTCTTTCCATTCCTTTCTGCCTCTCCCTCGCCTGCTCTCCCTTTAGATTTCATTCTCCTTTTAAGCATTTCCTCCTTCCTTCACTATCTTTGCTTGTTGTTTCCCACAATACCTGCATCACTGTGTAGTCCTTCTCCTCCAGTCGACCCTTAATTATTCGGATTAAGGGACCAATGTTATAGAACTCTGCTTCTTCCAGGACCCCTAAGAAAGAATGACACAGAAACCACAAAGTTAACAGCCATATTGTTTTACAAGCCAAAAAGAACCAACTCTAAGTATACTTCTCAAGGTTATGTCCCTTGGGTGAAATGATACATAAGCCTTACTCAGAACTTTAACAAGTTCCTGTTGCTTGAAACCTTTACTGCAGAGAATTGAGCACTGGCCCTCTTGTGTTGTGTTCTACTGCTCACCCCAATTTCTTTATGCTGTCTACCATTACAGGAACAGTGAAGGTTGTTGCCAAGTTCTGCTGTTATATTCCCAGGGAAGAGGAGGATTTCCCTGAGAGTCCAAAATTGACTTTCAGATTACAGGCCAAGCAGAATAAATGTAGGATCCATGCTCTCATGACCACTAGTTATCACTTTGTTCCAGCCCTCTTTGGAAGGTAGAGAACCACAATTTGTTCTGGCTTGTCCCCAGTTGCATCCCCATATGATTTCAAAATTTTTTTCTCTCACCTGTGCTTCATCACAGAGCAGGCAAATAGAGAACTGTTTTGATTTTTCTGCATGGTGTTTGCATCCTTCACCTCTCCTGAGACCCTCCTGCTTGCTAATAAGTCATCAGGGAAAGGAAGGTGGGTTCTCAGTGGGTTAGTGAAGGGAAGGAGTCCAGGAACCAACATTCACGTGTACCCAAATCAGCATGCAGACGGTGCTGGTAGGGGTTTGATTCTTCCCTACTTGAGGACTCAGATCCACTCAGAGTCCCTCATTCAGCCGTGAGCCCTCTAACAGGTTGGTTTCATGCTAGCCTGTCTGTGTCAGGAGCAAAAGGCAACAGATAAGCTGTGAACAGAACAAGACTCCTGTTTACGTTTCAGATCTGGTGTTAAAAGCCTTGGCTGAACTCTGTCTGACCGCAGGGTGACAATCAATAAGTAAGGAACATCTCTGAATCGTGCTTATTACAATTCTGTACTACTTCTTAGATATATTTTTTGCATTGTAACTCATAAAATGACTCTGAATAAAACACTCCTTGGTAAAAATATGTAAGAGAGGCAAGAAGGCTAATGAACCTGCAGCAACCGTGCTTGGCAAGGGCTGGACAGCACAGCCTGTCTTTGAAATTGGCTGCTTGTTAGTCCCTAACATCCAAAAAATAATGAGGCATTGGGGATTGCTGGCTCGTAACACCATGATGATGTTACTGAGTTATCCTATTGGACTCTGTCAACATCAAATGAGGGATTGGTTTGTTTGGCTTGCTCCACTGGAATTGCTGCAGTCCACAGCCCATCAGAGCACTATTAGCATACATTACATGTCACTGATTAATTATGGGATTTATTACAGTCAGTTGGTCTGTTTGGTCTTCTGGGTTTTCACTCCTAATTAGAAACACTCAGTCATTAACACAAACCTCAGTCACAAAGCCTGGTTAAAAGCGTATCAGGAACAAGTAACAAAACAGTCTATCAAGGATGAGAGACCTAGTCTGCTTCCATCTCAGTGACACCTCTGCTCAACTAACAGCCATAAGGACTCTGTACATGCAGGATGCCTTCTCCACCTGCTCCATTCCCACTTAGTGAAGGAAACATGCTTTCCAAGAGCTGCAAGGATGACCTTCTCAAATCTCCCACACCAATCTTCAGGATAATGAAAGACAAGGAAGTCAACTACAAATTCTACTGTTCTGCTCCAGCAGTGGTTAAATGGGAAGCTTCTGAGCTTCAAGACTCACCCTCTTCAGCCATATCTTTATCCAGGACCAGCTTCCCATGACGGAGGAAATTCAGGATGGGTCCAAAGTAAGTAGGGTCCCGGTCTATTAGGTATGCACCCGTTTCATCCTAGCAACAAGAGGTAGACCATGAGGTGAAAAAATGTGGGGCATCTTGGCCTGCACCCATCTGCAATTCACTCTCCTGAGATATGCTATATCTCTGTAGAAGACCATAGCCAAGATAACTTCACTCAGATTTTAAGTCCTGCATTATTATGCTCAGAATGTCCATCTCAGCATGGACCAGTCCAGCTTAGAAAGCCAAAAATCTGACCTCAAGCTCCTGCAACCACGTGTACAGGCCTGGTGTGAGGGAACAGAGATCCCTCCTAGGGAAAAAGGTTGAGTCAGGCAGCTACATCTGGGAGGTACCCCCAGGGCATCTGAGGTGACGGAGGGGACACAGCCTTGCTTTTCCCCAAGTGGGGAAATTAGATGCTGGGCTACAACACAGCCAGGCAGTAACTGGAAAGATAAAATTCTTTCTGGGATAGCGGAGAAAGCGAAGGTATTTTTCTCTGGGTTACTCCTGCAGCTGTTGGGGTCTGGCTCCAGCCCTCCCCGTGCTCAGTGGGGCATGGTGCAGGAGGCAATGCAGCTGCCTTACCCGGTCCGACTGCAGCTCCTCGCCCTGGCACAAGCGACACAGGAAGGATTTCTGCTCCCGGCACAGGGTCTGCCTGGTGGTAAGGAAGATGGTGCCCCCCACATTGAGCCTCACCCACTTGGCCTGGGCATCAACGGGGGGTGGGTCCCAGGTGCAGCGCAGCCCCACAGCACCCTTCATCTCTTCCCCGCCCTCCATCCACATCCTCATTCCCCCTGGCATGCAGGGACTGCCGCAGGTGCTGCCTGCTAGGGAATGCTGGGATCTGTAGTTTGTCTGCTCTCCTTCCGCAGCAGCCGTGTTTCCCTTAGGGGCAAGGATCCTCCCTGCGTCTGCCCAGTGAGACACCAGGAGGAGAAGGATGCCCTGTGTTGCAGTTATTAGGTGTGGGCAAATCCACAGTCTCAGTGCTCCCTGGCTTTTCCTCTGTTTCGGTTTTTACCCGAGGGCTGGCCGCACTGAAAGTATGGGGTGTGATGCAAAATTCCTCAGCAATTACTTCCATGTACACCCTCCCCAGCTCATGAAAAGGTTCTGGGAACTGTAGTTTCAGGGACATGCACAAAAGGGTGCTGGGAACTGTAGTTTTTCCATCCTGCCGTCCCCACAAAAGGGGATGCTGTAATACATAACCCTGACACTACAGCTAGTCATTTGCTTGCTTTGAGTCATGGATCTTGCAGGCAGGCGTCCCTGGAGTCAGAAAGAAGATCTCTGATCTCTGGCAGTCAGCAGATTAAGCCCGTCAGCACTGCACTCCACAGCTTTCCCTTCAGGAGATTCATTACCCCAGGCTCACAGCACTGTGCTGCATCAGTTGCCACGCTGTTCTTGCTGCAAAGTGTGCAGACAGTTGTCTTCCTGCTAACATACGTAGGGACTCTTCTGGGAACGGTATTTTGGATCTGCACAAAGTGCTGGCAGGGGGGCAGGAATAATTTTTCTTCTGACTCACAAGAGATGCTGATTCAGCTAATGTTCCCCTTCCTCCTCCCCCTTGGTGTGGTCCTACCGTCACAAACCGTTCCAGAGACCACTATTTCCCAGCTCTGTTGCTGTCTTGGCTGCAGAGTGCTCAGATTGTAATTCTGCTCTGCATGGATCTTTACCTCTGCCCCAGGCGTACCACATGCAGATACCAATGTGCCAATTGCTCCTTGCTGAGCACAGCCCTGCCTCTGCCACTCCTCCTGCCAAGTCAAGCATGGAGCTCAGCAATTCATACCCATGGGACTCTGTTCAAATGCACTCCGTGGCATGGACATGACCTGAATGAGTTCTTTCTCCAGCAGCTCTGCTTTTCCCTCTCCCTCTTAAACACAATAGTGCTTGTCAGCAGCTCAGGCACATCGGGGATGGAAAGGAAAGGCTGATGTTTCACCTGAATGTGGCCCAAAGTTTTTCTTCACCTAAAGCAACTCTGTGGTTCCTCCTTGCCAGGGCAATGCAGCACTGCAGGAGCACCATTGTGCCCTGCAGACACTTTGTTCTTTCACCTAGATCTTAGGTCTTTTGAGGTGGGGGTTACTGGGGGGAAGTTAGTGGAAAAATAAAGATCATGTTTTATTCACATTTCTTGTCTTTTCTTCATTCTCTCTTTTCTTTTGCTTAAAAATCACTCCCTTTTATCATCACCAAACATGAGCGTAGTGTCACCCTTCCCCAAATTGCCCAGAATTCTCTTGACAAAGATGATATAGCTGTACTTTGCTCCTTCTGTGGAGGAATGCAAAGGGGTGGGGGGAGGGGGGGAAAGAGAGGGTAACAAGGAAAAAGTTTTGAAATTGCTGACCTCCAACTAACCTAAGCACAGGAACAGATCAGCTGCTGCAGAGTGTAAAATCAAATAACTTTGGGTCTCCTTTAATTTGTATCAAGAGCTGGCCAGCTCTATAGTGACCATTAATAGAGAGAGATTAATTATTTTTTTTCCTATTTGCATTGAGCAGGTCCATTAATAAATTAGTTTGCAGCCCCTGGGCCACTCTCCACTGAGCAGAAGACATCAAGGATGCTCAGACTGTCACCAACCTGAGCTGAAGCATCAAACAGTACAACACAACTCTGGGCTGTGAGACTGTTTCCTTCCTACCTCTGGCTCTGAGTCGAGCCATGGCATATATGAGAGCTTTGCATTACACTCTGGTATATTAGGAATATATGATCCTGTCAGCTCTGGTCACAACTGCAGCAGAGACAGACAAGGAGGACCGTGGCTCCCTGATATGAATGCAGCGGTGGAAGGTGGCAGCCTACTGCCCCTTATCTTCCCCTCCCAGGAATCTGCCCTGCCTTTGTTTTGTTCCTTTTTCTATTAAGGGTTCAGCTTGCCTCCCTTTCCTCCAAGCCTGTTTCACATCTCCTCAGTCTCTCTCTCCATTTTAAATCCAATCCCTTGTTTTTGATGCCCTCCTCTCCAACATCTCCCATGCCAATGCTGCTCATGGGTCAGGGATGGCCTGTATTCAGAGCACACCTTCTTCCACCAATGCTAGTTGCCATCTGTAGCCAACACTTGCTCACCCAAGGGCAATGGGGTGAAAGGCAAGTAGTTCAATCCAAAGCAGTAACTTGCAAGTACGAAAAGAGGTCAAGGTACAACAACCCCATCCCTTGTTTTCTGCAATAGACAGTACGAGCTTTACTGGAACTCCCTCAGGACAGGGAGTTTCTCATTGTAAGTGAAAATCTCTTTTAGGAAGAAGACAGTCCAGGGCGAGTTACCAGCTGAAATGCTATAATGAGAAGTTGGGGTGGGTTACATAAGAGCCTGATTTGCACACCATCACTGGATATAGTTCCGAGTTGCCCTTCTTAAGGTCCATTAAAATTAAGCAATAGAACAGAGGAGAAGTAAATTCAAATAATGAATGGCAGCTCTTCCTGCTTTGATGATAAGCACATATAAGACATTTCCACAGAGTCAGAGACAACAGCAAGCAAGAGCTTATAGAGAGCAACATGAGTATGCAATGCCATACAGCCCCACAAAGCTGATCACAGGGATAGTCCAGTTGCCCAAATGGACCAGGGGCAGGAAAAGCTGGGTAGCCTCTGTATAGATAAGTAGTGGGCCTGAACAAGGACAAAGGTAAAACAGGAAGGGGTAAACTGAGAGATTCTTTGTTGAGCAGCCAGCAGGCCTGCTGTTAAAACCTGCAGAAAGCTGCAGACACTGCAGCATTCAGTATACGTACATCACAGCCTGAAGAGTCCAACTGGGTACACTGCATGCGATGCATCACTGAATCTGTGGAGCTGCTCTTAGGAGGTATTGAGTTTTGGAGCATCAGTGGGAGAAGGAATCATGGTGTGTCAGCATAGGCAGTGTCACCACTCAGGCAGACTGCAAACACATCTGGGTTTCAACCTGCATGATCATTTAGTTAATGAACACATTGTGGCATGAGGTGCTGGAGAGAAGAAACCATCTTTTCTCTTCTCTGTGGTGGAAGGCAAGTAGCACTGATATTTGCCATTAAGCCCACAACAAATTGGGCAAAGGAAAATCCCTACATGGGACATGCTGATGAGAGGAAGACAGTATACTTGCAACCAGAAGAGCTGTTTGACTGCCAGCTGAGCCAGGCATGTTGGACCAGGAAGAGAAAAATTCCATAGTATGCAGGTGAGCTGATCTTTCTTGAGTTACTGTGAGCAATGTACCTGTGTACAGAATAGTGTGTAAATAACACCTAGTTGTGTGCTAGGACCAGAAAAGGTGGGAGGACCAAGACAAACCTCTACAAGTAACAGTGATTACTATCACTCATGCAGTGGATATTAGTGGAAAGAAACAGTGGTGTGGGAAGAGACAGTGGTGCTGCTTTGAGATTTGGGAAAGTCTGTGGGGGAACAAATGGCCCACAGGGAAGGCAAGCATGAAATAATGCAGCAGGATTTCACAGAAGCAGGGAAGGAAGAAGGTGGCAGGGTAGAAAGAAGACAGGTGAGGAATGTGAGACTGTGGGATTGTTGTTAGAGACCTGTTCATGCTTAATCCCTATAAAAAGTGGAGCTGTGTTGCAAATGTGTGATGAAATGAGCAGGAGGTACATGTGAGGGACACAGACATGTTCTTGGAAGGTGAAACTCTGTATGTGAAAGAATGACTGGCACCAGAATGGGGGAAAAGGGATTGAGAGGGAACTGCAGAGACAGCAGGGTATCTTATATGGCCAGACCTGTGGTCAAAACATGAGCTACACAATGATGTGGAATTGTAGGAGGAGAGAAATGCTCATTCTTAGGCATTTTGAAGTTAAATGCAGATGATAACCAGCCACGAGTGGTATTTCCCTGTGGTAAGTATAGGGGCTGGCCTTGTTTAAGAGCTTTATTGTCTGTCTGGACAAGGCAACTGAGTGCACCCTCAGTGAGTTTGCAGATGGCCCTACAGAGAACTGGATAGGCTGGATCAATGGACAGAGGCCAATTGTATGAGCTTCAGCAAGACCAAATGCCAGGTCCTGCACTTTGGTCACAACAACACCATGCAACATTACAGGACTGGAGCAGAATGGCTGGAAAGCTGATTGGAGGTAAAGGATCTGGGGTTACTAGTCAACAGCATCTGAATATGAGCTAGCAGTGTGCCCAAATGGCATAGAAGACCAATGGCATTGCAGCTTGTATCAGAAATAGTGCAATCAGCAGGAGTAAGGAGGTGACTGTCCCTCTGTATTTGGCACTAGTGAGGCTGTACCTCAAGTACTGTGTTCAGTTTTGAGCCCCTCCATACAAGAAAAACACTGAGGCCCTGGAGCATGTCCAGAGAAGGGCAATGGAGCCGTGAGGGGACTAGAGCACAAGTCTGATGGAGAGTAACTGGGGGAGCTGGAATTATTCAGTCCGGAGAAGAGGAGAGTCAGCTTATCACTCTCATAACTTGAAAGGAAGTTATAGCAAGCTGGAGGTTGGCCTCTTCTCCAAGGTAATAGTAATAGGATGAGAAGGAATGGTCTTAAGCTGTGATAGGAGAAGTTCAGGTTGGATATTAAGAAAAATTTCCTCTCCATAAGAGCAGCACTGCAGTGGCACAGGCTGCCCAGGGAGGTGGTGCAGTCACCATCCCTGGAGGTGTTCCAGAGCCGTGTGGATGTGGCATTGAGGACATGGTCAGTGGGCATGGTGGGGTTGGGCTGGAGGTTGGACTACATCATCTTAGTGGTCTTTTCCAAACTTAATGATTCTGTGGTTCTGAGATTTTCCTTTCCCACTGAATTCAGATCCATGTGTGGACCTACGAGGCAGCTGCAGTGTTTCCTCTCCATCTCCATTACTACTGCTTCACATAATGCACACACTGCTACGTTTCCAGGTGCAGAGCAGATCCAAGCCATTGCCACCATGGTCATCCCTGCAGGGCTGGGAATACTCAAACTCTCAAAGCTGAGCTGTGCTCTGAAAGAGGCACAGGGTTATTCATTGACCAGACTGTTTGTTCACAAGTCCCAGACTGCTTCTGCTGTCTATAAAAGCATTGCAGATAATAAAATATACTAATTAAAAGTTTACATGTTGACCTCAAATACTCAAATTTATACAGAGCTGGAAAAGCTCAAGCCTGAAGTTAGCCACAGGTCAATATGACCCCATTCCCACATCAGAGTCGATTTTTAGGCTACTTCTCTTTCACCAGGAATGCTATGTTACCCAAAATATGCGATTCCTCTTTCCCAACAGCAAATTTTTCAGAGGAGAGTTATAAACATTAGTGATATGCACTCATCTCCACTTCTCCCTTTCCCTGTTTCCAGTTCCATAGGGAACCCACCCACTGAGACAGAGATATAAAGATCTGCAGAACATTTTTAGTCCTGGTGCAAGTCCCCTCAGCTGTTCCATATGTCCGGCAGCATCTGTTATGGCTCAAAATAGGCTTTTGCAGTTTCCAGGCTTTGAAAACTTTGTCTCAGATCCCACAGTGTTCCTAGTTCTTCACAGTGTGAGAACAGATCTCAGCTAAAGGGAGGGAAAACATCAGAAGACCGTCTGGGACAGATTTTTGGTATATGATGTAACAGGGCATACACCAAAAACACAAAATATCTTGCTGTGGGGAGGAAGTTCTCCATTTCTCCTGAAAGGGGATATCAAAGCAAAGCTGAGTGCTTGGTGAAAGATTTGCTGAAAGCTGGGAAGTGGAAAAACTGCTGAGAAGATTTTGTAATTCTAAAGGCAGCAGGGAAAAGAGCAGTTGAGTTCTGCAAGTCTTGGCACACTTACCAGAGAGGGGAAGGGCCCTGCTGGATGCCACAGAGTCACACAGTCAAAACACAGAGCACGGGGAGAAGAAAATCTTTCATTTTGTCGCCTCCAGGTGATTTGCTGGGCTGCACCAGACACCTCTGCCTGACACACATGATAGAGGAAAGAAACTCAGGATCAAGAGGAAGCAGAGAGATTCCCACTAACACCAAGGACTGCTTTGTCCCAAAAAGAAACAAGGGCAGTACAGTATGCTGGGTGCTCTGAAAGGTAAAAGACAAAGCTAGCCCCCTGCATCTACTGTAAATGATGAACACTGAAAGAATGCATTCATTTTCACTAAGAAAATAATTTTCATGGAGAAGCAGGGCAGGCACAGTACTCCTGTTTGCCCATTTGTACATATTGACAAAATCTGCCACACCTCCTTACCACACCCAGAAAGTTAAACCTTAATGACCAACCACAGGTAAGCTTGGTTGGTGCAATGAAAAGCTAAAAATCTTGAAAAGATGTCAGAGGCCAGATCCTCTTATAGGATCATGTATTAGACAGTGCTATCTGTACAAATATATTTAAGGTGTCTTAAAAAGCAGGATTCTTGTTGTTCACATTGGGAGGCCCATCCACAGAGAGTTTAGAACCTGCCAGCTGATTCACACCAGTGCTCATCCTTCCATTTTTATCCCAGTACCATACTTCAGCTTAAAAAGCCTTTTACAAGTGCCATCAGTTAGAAAAAGCATCAGATGTCCTACATGACACATGGACCAGTCCCTCCCTTTCTACTGCAGGAAACAGTTGCTAGAAAATTACCCCACTTGGATTAAAGCAAAGTGTTGCTACCAGCCTTTGCAAACACAGCAATTAGATGGGTGGGGAAATCCATAAACCATGGGAATAGAAAATCTTTCCCCTAGCAGGAAGAATAAAATTAAACAGCCAATTAGATCAGGAGCTAATCCAGAATGGTAAGCCTTTGCAATTTTCAAGATGTGATGCAACTTGCAAAAAGCTCTTTCAGGAAGTTTAAACTGAAAGAGCTAAATAGAAGCTGACAAAAATAAAGCTTTATTATTTTATTCTAATCTGTGTCTTGCTCTGCCTCCTTAAAAGTCACTTGTTTCAGTCTCCCATGCACTCTGCATAGTCAACGCTTGCTGCAGCGTCAGCCCCAAGACCTGAGGAGCTGAGTTGCTACACAGAATGCAACCAAGGAAATTTAATGTTTTCGATCACTGGAAGTGGGGGGGGCAGGGTTGTGGAAAAGGTTCATAATGTATGTGTGAGTGAGTGGGTAGGAAAAAGGAAGAAATCACCTGAACAGCAGGATTCTTTACTCCACAGGAGATCCAAAAAAAATGGAGCCTGTGTCCACATAAGCCAGGGCTACAGCCAATGCAGATGGAGAAAAAAACCTCAAATGGAAGTGAATCCAGCTGCTGGATTCAGTGTCTTGGTAGGAACCCTGCAAATCTG
This sequence comes from Centrocercus urophasianus, assembly GCF_019232065.1. Lineage (NCBI taxonomy): Eukaryota > Metazoa > Chordata > Aves > Galliformes > Phasianidae > Centrocercus > Centrocercus urophasianus. Next base: position 1,674,568 of record NW_024885344.1, read on the forward strand.
TGACTGTAAGCATTCTCTAGAAAGCACGACCACGTCATCTCTGACATGAACAGGCACATGTAGCTGCATGCCCCAGAACAGAACCTTATTAACTAAGTTACCAGTGAACCACAAAAGATGCAGGTTTTTTTTTTTTTTTTTTTTTTTTTTTAAAGAAGGGAGAAAATCCTAGGTAAAACAAACTGTTGAACATGGGCAGAGATACCTATGGGGATTTTCAGCTCTCAAATATGAGATTCTCAAATATGAGATCGAATGGTCATTTGGAAAAAAAAGAATCTTGCCCTTTTGTGCTACTCTGCTGAAGGTTAGAGTTGCACTGTTTTTTAAGGTTACATGGTAAGTCTCGTGGAAACAATGGAAAACTTACTGAAAAGAATAAATCTGGTCATTCTTTCCCTCCCCTTCATGTTCCACTGACATGTGGAATGAATGTGACACCTATACAGTCCATTTTTCACTATAAGAACTGACATTCAGTCTTTGAGGAACAGAAATGGGACTGACTAACATGGAGTTTAAAAACAAAAAACAAACAAGCAAGGACTGTAAGGAGGGAGATGGGAAAAAGACCCAAGAGAAAAAAACACCATTATCTTTCCAGGTCCAAAGAGCTCCTCGAGGGTAAGAAAAGCAGCTCTACTCATTGAAGAAGAAAACACCCCATGTAAATAATCCAGACAATTTCTTGGAAAGAATTCATCCAAGCAACACTTAGATAAGCACCATTCAGCAGAAAGACCTTGAAACAATGTTTATTTGCTTTTTATTAAATTCCAGATTTTTTATTTTTTTTTTTTTAAAGAGGGGAATTTCGAGCAATGGGGATACAAAATTGGCTAAATATACACATTGCATTTAAAACTCCAAATACAAGAAATGCAAACTAAATCTCTAACCTTGATGAGTGTCAACTTGGAAGCCACACTTCCTCCTTTAAAAACTTTTTTTTTTTTCCCTGGGCTTTTCACCCAAAACAGTCCTGATGTGTCTGGCTGGCTTCTAGGACAAAGGCAGAGAGTAAGACCATGAGGCACATACACAAATACTACCATCCTGTGACTAAACATGGTGAATGTCTTGAGTCATAAGCTTGGCTTGACACAGTAACATTCCCACAGTGCCATCAGTGCTCTCTCCATGTGAAACCGCAAAGTTGTCACAGATCAACAGAATGGTTGAGGTTGAAAGAGAGCTCTGGAGATCATCTTGGACAACCCACCTGCTCATGCATGGTCACCTAGAGCAGGCTGGTCAGGTCATCTTTATGCTCCTAAAGAGTCAGAGAAGGCAAAAGTGCAAAGCACCATGTGCCAATATGTGCTCCCTAACACCTTCACCTTATGACACTTAACCAGGAACATATAAACTCATCTTTTTCCCAAATCTAGTTTCAAGGCAGAGTATCTGTATGACTAAAAGATGAAGCAGCTCATTACACAGTCTTCCCCTTTCCCTCAGAAATAATATTTTCAGGCTGCGCCCTCATGTACCATTCCACCCAGGCCCCATCATACACAGCAACATCTGGCTTGCCACAGAGGTATGCCCCCAGAGCCACGTGGCAGGCAGTGACCCCAGAGCCACATGTAGCTACCAGAGGCTTCGAGAGGTCCACTTTCTTCTCTTGGAACAGATTTCTGATCTGCTCTGGGGTCTTCTCTAATCCAGACTCCGTGAGGAAACTGGTGAAGGGAATGTTCAGGGAGCCAGGGATATGACCAGGCTCAATTCCTGAAAGAAAAGCAGTACACATAGGAATTAACTTCTACTGTTCGGGAGGATTCTACTGCAAAAATTCTCTATTTCTGTATTTCACAAGGGGTATTTACTGTTAAATGTATTTTGTTTAAACAAAAAATATAACATTAATTTTCTCTAAAATTCTGCTCTTCCTCTCAACCCCCTCCACATCTTTCCTCCATCAGAGCAACCCACACTGCAGACTGTCTGTAGTAGCACTTCCACTTCGCTTCTGATGGAAGAGGAGCACTAGTACATGGAGAGATCAAAATACATCTTTGAGGTGTATGAAAACTGCTTATCTCATCCCAGCCCTTCAAGAAAAACAAAAACAAAACCAACAAATAAACCATAGCTTCCCCACTCCAGAGTTTTCAAACAGCAGCAGCCAAAGGGCAAAGAGAAAGAGTGAATACATTGTTTCAAGTACTACCCATAAAGGAAAATAACATTTCCCATCCCTACCTTCACACGAGTCAAACTCAGAACACATTAAGTCTCCCTACTACCCACTGGCTTACTATGCCAGTATCTGTGCAGGCACATTACCATCTCGGGGTTCTGGCTCTATTCCCCGGAACCGTCCTTCAACACGCGCATCCACGACTTGGAAACGATGGGAATCCAAGTTATCTAAGATGTCCTCATAAGTTTTCACCATGCACTTGTCTAAAGTGGCATGGAAATCAGTTGGAGCTACCTGGGTTTTCCCAGAGCTCACTGGAAATCCCTCTCGCAGCCAGTTCTTCAGGCCACCATCTAGAAGGGAAACTGCTTCATGTCCAAAGACGCGGAACATCCACCACACCCGTGGTGCTGAGAAGAGTCCTTGGTCGCTGCCATCATACACCACAACATGGGAATCATTCCCCACACCCAGCTTCCCCACATACTCTGCAAACTCATCGGCCTTGGGCATCATGTGATCGTAAGGTGAAGTACGATCACTGCACTGGTCAATGTCAAAGAAAACTGCACCAGGGATATGGCGCTCCTCAAACTCCTGTTTTGGGTCACGCTTCATCTTTGGCAAATACCAGGATGCATCCACAACCTTCAAAGCCTGTCCAGTTTGCTTGGACTTGATAGCTTCTGAAAGCCATTTTGCAGAGACCAGAGCGCGGTAGAGGAGCTGTTGCGACATCGCTCCCAAATCCTGGCTGAGACTACCTGAGACACCTGCCTGCAAAAGCAAGAAAGCTACATATTAGAGGCCAGCCTCACAAAAAGACATATTTAGGTACCAAAGCCCTGTGTATGCATTGAAATGCTAGCTAAGCCTACAGTGATAAATTTACAATCAAAGAATCATTAAGGCTGAAAAAGACCTCTATGGTCACCCAGTCCAACCTCCAGCCCATCCCCACCATGCCTACTGACCATGTTCTCAGCGCCACTTCCACACAGCTTTGGAACACCTCCAGGGACGGTGACTGCACCACCTGCCTGGGCAGCCTGTGCCACTGCAGCACTGCTCTTAGGGAGAGGAAATTTTTCTTAATATCTAACCTGAACCTCTCTTGGCACAATGCTCCAGCCCTGAGGATACAGTGTCTCACAGAGCTCAACCTAAGCCTTGCACCAAGCAAGGCAGCTATGCCCTGGGCCCTTCACACCCAGCACTGATAGCACCAAGGGAGCAAGGCAGCCCCAGGACCCCGAGGAGATGGGTCCTGTGCCGCGGGAGGCTCAGCCCGCAGCAACTATTGCCCTGCTGCCAACCGCCCCGAGCACCCCGCGCACAGAGCGTGAACGCACAAGGCCCTGTACCTCGCCTCTGCCGAGCAGCTCCCCGACAGCCGTGGCCTATACCGCTTCGGGGGGCGGGAGCCGGGCCCCTCCCAGCGGGGCGGTGCCGCCCGCCCCTGTGCCGCCATTTTGTGCGTGTTGTGGAGGGATGGGCCTCGCCCCGCCCGCGCGGGCTGATTGGCCTCGCCCCGCCCGCGGCCCGGCCCATCGCGGCCGTCGCCGCTTCGGTCTTCGGCCTCGGAGCTTTGAGATGGCGGCGCAGTCGTTTGGCCGCGCGCTGGTCAGCGCCAAGTGGCTGTCCGAGGCTGTGCGGGCCGGTAGGGTCGGGGCCGGGCTGCGGGTGCTGGATGCCTCCTGGTATCCTCCGCAAGAGCGCAACGCCCGGCAGGAGTTCAGGGAGAGGCACATTCCCGGCGCGTCCTTTTTCGACATCGAGGAGTGCCGGGATAAATCCTCCCCGTATGATTTCATGCTGCCGAGCGAGGCCCACTTCGCCGACTACGTGGGGCGCCTGGGGGTCGGCAACGACACCCACGTGGTGGTGTATGACGGTGACGAGCTGGGCACCTTCTATGCCCCCCGCGCCTGGTGGATGTTCCGGGTCTTTGGGCACCGCGAGGTCTCCGTGCTGAACGGTGGCTTCAAGAACTGGGTGAAGGAGGGCCATCCCGTGACGGCGGAGCTCAGCCAGCCCGCGCCGGCAGTCTTTAAGGCCAAGCTGGACAAGACTCTGGTAAAGACCTTCGAGGAGATGATGGAGAATGTGGGGTCCAAGAAGTTCCAGATGGTGGATTCCCGCCCTGCGGGCCGGTTTCAGGGCACTGAGCTGGACCAAGGTAAAGTAGAGGGCACTGCTCCCTGCATTGTTGCAGGATGAGCATTGGTGGTGGAACAGCTCCCAGCCAGCAGGCGTGCCTCAACCCAACTCATGGATTTACTTTAAGGGATCCGTGTTTGAACACTTGGATTCCAACACTCTCATGGGATGCTTTTTCTTGTAATTCGCTGTAAAGCTGCAGGAGAAAATAGCAGAAAAGGGAATGGAAAACACCCAGGAGTCTGCAGTCAGTTGGCTCCAGAATGCTCCTCCCCACACCCTGCAGAAGATAGTCAGGCACATGGGACAATGCAGGATGGGAGATGAGGGCTTTCATCGGTTTCTTTAGGGCTTAATCTAGTACTAACAGATGCGCACAAACTAACAGTATTAATCCAGGCACTTCTCACATTAATGAATGCACTAGTGAAAGCCCAGTTTGTTTCAGGCAGTGCTGTTACTCAAGAGACGTTTTCCTTATTGCTCTGATTCCCAACAAATAGAGAACTTCTGATTGTAATCATTGTGCTTCTGCTCTCTGCCATAAATCTAACAAGAAGGGAAAGCCCCAAACACATCCTAGACATAGAGGCAACAGCTGAATTCGGTGATCCTTGTGGGTGCCTTCCTACTTGGGATATTCTGTGCTATCACCCTGTCTCTTTTTAGATACAAATAACAGAAATTAAAATTGATTTTGTTACCTCAAACACTGGACACACAAGCAATAGAGGTGGAAGAAATACTGTGCAGTGGGGACAGCTGGTGCAGCAGCGTGCCTGGAATGAAATTTGAGTTGGTTCCTAAAGGAGGCCTGTACTGTGTAATGTAAACCTTGGTATATTGCAAAATAACTTCTCCTAAAATCAGAATCACTCAAATGGCTTTAAAAGTGGAGTTGAAAAACTCAGCAACAGTAGTTTGGTTGGAGCTACAGTATGCTCCACAGGAGTGGATGTGAAACAAGATTGCAAGGTCCAATGGCTGTGCTGTGCTTCTGCATTGCAGGTGGGCTTTCAGACTAGTTTCATTGTGTGTGCTTTACAGCCATTGAGTGGGACATTGTGTCCTACGCTCAGAGGGTCTCATCCTGAAATAAATTCCCACGACCAAACCCCAAAACTATTTGGCTGTAATGGCTATGTACACATAAAATCAGAATCATTTGAGTTGGAAGGGACTCCTATAGGCCATTTGATCCAACTGCAATGAACAGGGATGCCTACAGCTCAGTCAGGGTGCTCAGAGTCCCTCCAGGGATATCACCAGGGATAGGGCATCCACCATCTCTCTGGGCAAGCTGTTCCAGTGCTTTACTATCCTTACTGTAGAAAACTACAGAAAACTACAGTCTAAATCTCTCCTCTGTCATATCACAAGAGATCCTGCTAAGGAGTCAGTCCACTTCTTTCTTGCAGCTCCTCTTTGGATACTAAATGCCTAAGTGTCTGTGGTGAACCCCAAACATGCTTCACCTCTGCTAGGTGCTGTGGAAGGTCGGAGAGTTAACGGGAGTAACAGAGTAGGCTGTTGCAGAGAGAGAAGGTAGTTAGGCTTATTGCTCATTCTGTTTTCTTGCCTACTACAGCCCATCAAAGTGAAGATGTAATTTTAACCTCAAAACATGAATAAAGCATTCTTTGCTGGTAGTGGTGATGGATTTCATATTCTCTTTCCCAAAGTGGGAGTTGTCACCGGATGACAAATTCTGCAGCCCCTGACAGCATCTTGGAAACAGATTTTTCCTTTGAAGTGAGTCAGCATGAAACAGTTTATTTGTGGGAGTCCAGTTCTGCTTCTCACAGCAGATCCAGCAGGGTAAGCACTCCATCTGCAGCTGCTCATTCTGCAAGAGCTCGTCAACTTTCTGAGCCAAGCTAGCCAGTAGCTGTGTTGCAACCAGTGGTAGGTAAAAGGTAGCGCTTATACCTAAAAGAGCAATTTGAAATCAATGCTGATTAATTACAGGGGTCATTCAATCAGGGAGAAGAAACGTAGCCTGCAATTTAGAAAAGAAGAATGGTCTTGAGGTTAAGGAACTTAATGTGTTCTCAGGTGATTTCAGTTTAATTATTGCCTCAGCTCTTGACTTCCTAATTAAGTCCATTAATCTCTCCAGTTCCATGAACTCCATCTCCAGAAGAGGCTAATTTCAGCTGACTCTTTTGTCTGTTTAATTTTTTCAGCTCCTTGTGGTAGGAATCAACTGCCCCTGTTTTATTCTTATATAACTGTTACCTTGCTAGGACTTAGGTCTCTGTAATGCTTGAAATAAGCCATGATACATGCTTCATTTTTAGTTCCTGGTAGAGGTTTACAGCAATTGCCAGGGTAGGGAAAGATAAATGACGTGTCTTTAAGCTGAATGCCATGGGTTTTAAATACAAGTATTGCTTTGGATGAAAAAGAAGCTCTTGCATTGGTACGTGGTGTGCATCTACAGCTGATCAGTGGTTAAATGACCCTACGTAGTGCTGTGTTCCTGGGCTCCTCTGTGTCCCTGTCTCCCGTGGACATACACTACTCTTTGGGTTCTGCTCATTTTCCAAGCTCTCAGATCTCCGAAACAAAGCTCTTGCTTAGCTTGAGTGTTCAGTGGCAGTGGGAGGGAGAATGAGATGTTACTACTACATCCCTCTCTTCTCCAAGAGGAGTCTGTAGTGTAATGCACACTGACTCTACGTTGTCCATGAAGTAGTACCTGAGGCACAACATGGAGATGGAGACTTACAAAGTCTGTTTCATTCTACAGGAGCTTACAGGCAAAGGTGTCCATCCTTTGACTGGACTGACAAACATCAGATGCCACAATGAGCATCATGCCAATTCCTCAAGTCAACTCTTCTGGCCCTGTACGTGCACAGTGTTTTGACACTAATGGCAAAGACTTATTGATCTGGCTACAAGGATGTATCAGGCCAGGACTGAACTTTTCTTTCCAGTGAGTTCACATTAGGTCAGATGTAATCATTAGTAGAATGTAGAATAGAATGGTCTATTTGAAAACAGAGGGGGTTTTGAAGGGAACAGCTATTTGCACTCTGCTAGCTCCAGGACCACAGGGAGTTAAATGTGAACAAGGCACATCTTTAATCTTTTTGCCCAGAGGAAATTCCATTTGGAGTTTTTGTCACAAAGGGAAAGTCTGGAGAGAAGGAACTGTACTCTTAGCTAGATAAATAGCCAATAAAAAAGAGAGGTTTAAGCAAAGAACCTAACAGATGTGGAAAAGGGGATTAAACAGTGAAGAAGATAACATATTGCAGGTTACAAAGTGTGAGGAAGAATTGCCAGAAGCCAAGCTGAGTGAGAGAGACTTGGCAAAGGAAGTTAAAACAACAAAAACTGCTGGAGCAAAGTGAATAAAAAGAGAACAAGGAGAGAGAGAGTAAATAAGGTTGCTATGCAGTTAGCAGGGGTTCTGGGTGAAAGACTGTGTACTTTCTTCAGAATTATACTGGAGCTGTGCTGTTGGATTTTTTGGTTGTCTGGATGTTTGGGTTTTCTTGTACATGCATAGTATTTTGATATAGCGTTTCCGATCGTCATTTTTGTTTTTTTACCACCGAGGATATTGTCTATTATAGAGTAGTGTGAGGGGTAACAAAGGGGAGAGAGGCAGAAATGATCATTTTTAAATGGAGTATATAACCAAAAGATGTCCACGTGCTCAAATCTGTGAGGCAGATAATTTCTGTCCCAAACAGAAGTCAAAAATCAGTCATGTGACATTGCAGCTTAACGAAATGAGACATTTAATAAGATCACATCAGAACATGGTTTTAAAGGAGAGAAACACTAGCAAAGCTTGTCTTTTTACTTAGGCTAGGAGATACAGAGTGGCCTATGTAGCTGTTGCTCTAATAATGTAACATCAGTAGACTGTAATGGTTTCAAAAAACTTTTCAAGAAATTATGTGAAGTGACGGCAGAATTGAATAAAATACCTTCATAAATTTGCACTTTAACTAAGGGCTCAATTTATTTGACAACAAAATCGATTTGCAAAGTAAGAGAAAAGGAAATGCGCGTGCATGGATGTAATGTTTGATCCTTTCTTCCAGCTATTGGAAGCAGCTTCAAAGCAGATTTGATCCATTTGAGTCTCATTGATACTTTGGACATAAGGTTAAGGGGACCGTTATTATCTCGATCTGAGAAGAGGGCAAGTAACACAAGTACTGTTTGATGCCCAAGGGAGGGAGCTAGAAGAGAGGGAGCTGGTAAAACTTCCTCAGCCACTCAAGAGCACTTGTTCAGCAGTTCAAGGAGCTGTGATAGTGCAGTGTCAGCTACTTTGTTCAGCCGAGTGCCCACACACAGGAGTAAGTGCTGTTTCTACAGATTCCCCCACTTTCCCTTGCACAGCCTGAGCACTGCTCTTTCTGACTCTGACAAACTTTTGAATCTCGCTACAGATATAAGCCTAAATACCCTAAAATGAGAGTTCTTGATGCCTTGCTCCTAACTAAATATGTGTTTAAAGGTGGTGAATGTCAGACTGCAGTCTCCAGTAAGAGGATGCTAACATACATATTGTGATCATTAGACCTGGAACAGCTACGAACTGAATCAGTGACCCAGAAAGCCTCTTTGAGCAAGGACTGGCCTCTGTTGTTCAGCCCCCAGGACTTCTTGACCTTCGACTACTTCCCCAGAGCCCTAGGATGATATGAGGCTGCAGTTATTATCACAGACTTATCTGTGTTGGTGCAGCAGTGTCAGATTTGTACTACACTCAGGATGAATCAAGTGGGTCCATCTTGAACAGTGAGAGATTTTGCTGTCTAGAGGTTCTCTAGAGAGCTTTGGCTGTCTATAAGCTCCTAGTTTTGCCCAGCTGAGCAAAAATCCTCTCTTTAACAGGATCTTATAATCCTGTTTCCTTGTGGGATGTCCTGTCATGTCATGACATCATTTTGCATGAGGGATGAAACTGCAGCATCATTATGGTGATACCAGTCTCTGACCAAATGTTACTTTAATTTTTTGGCTACAACAAAGATTCCCTGCTCCAATCTCTTCCCATCTCCTGAGATCAGCTACTCTAATGCCTTAGGGAAGTGGAAAGCTATAAATGAAAGATTACCATTTTTGCAACTTTCCCAGGGCTATCTTGTTAGAAATTCAAACCTAGCAAGGAGCCATTCAAGGTAATACTTAGTGTTTCCTGCTTTGACAGGGCTTGATCTAAAGCTTCTCAAAGTCTGTGGAAAAACTTGAGTTGAATGTAATAGACTTCAATTAAACCTATGGTGAGAGTTTCAAGAATGTGATGAAAATCTCATCCATTGTATTTGTGTACCTGCATCTCTCTGGAGAACTTGTTCTTGAGATGTAAGTTTCAGCTTAACTGGTTAGCGTTACCAGTTGAGAAACAGAACTCACACTGATTTCATCCATGAGGTAGATAAAAAGTGATAGAAACTTTAAATTCTTACTCCTCTGGCTCTGTTGCTCTGGTATATCTGCCCTATCAGTAATCAGTCTATCACTTTAAGGTTGCTTTATTTTTCTGAAGCATGATTTTAATGTGACACAGGAATGCTGTGTCCCTACATGATGCTGGCATACTTAAGGAAGGTCAGAAATATACTACTGTGTTTCTCTTTATGTAGGTGTGCATAATACTTTTGCTAGGATCTTTCCTGTCATGGCTCTTTGATTCTTGTCACATTTAGAGCTGTCAAGGCTTTCAGATTCCTACCTCCTATTGCTTTCGGGGGGGAAACAGTTTTCTAAATAACTTCAGCCAAGTTAAATAATGTTTGCCCTCTTTTTAGTCGCAAACTGTTTTGCACCTCCATCACCACCTGAAACAACTGAGCATCTTGGGGAGTATCTGCGGCGATGTCTCTTTAGTGTCTCTTTTGCAGGTATCCCTCATCACCCACATTAATGACTCCTTGCTCGTATTTTTTCTTCTTGCTTGCTCTTGCAGGGCTGGAATCCGGTCACATCCCTGGTGCTGTGAACATGCCCTTCTCAACATTCCTAACAGAAAGCGGCCACGAGAAGAGTGTTGAGGAGATTCAGCAGATGTTCCGTGAGAAGAAAGTGGATCTCTCAAAGCCACTGACTGCCACATGCCGCAAAGGTGTCACTGCATGTCACATTGCCTTGGCAGCCTACCTTTGCGGCAAGCCTGATGTGGCAGTTTATGATGGCTCCTGGTCTGAGTGGTTCCACCGTGCCCCACCTCAGTACAAGGTCACTGAGGTGAAGCGCAGCAAGGGCTAGAGGGAGAGTTGTTGCTTAGGCTGTCTGTAGCCCAGGGTGCAGAAAGGAAAGGGAAGAGGTAGAAAAAAGAGAGAGAAAAAAAAAATCATGCTGATTTTATTTTGTCCATTTTTCACGGAATGATCAGTAGTTTTCTATCACAGCTTGCAGTTTCTCGCAATGAAATAAAATCTGTTTCTAAAATAATGCACTTATGAACGTATCTAATTATTTTCTGTTGCCCCTGACTTCTTTGTGCTGGGTGGGAAAAGCAGCTTTGCAGCATGAGGGAGATTTGCACTCTTCCCTTGAGGCTTCCAGAAATTCTTGTGGCCTTATGAGAATGCAAGTTCATGGTGTAGTGCAACATATGAAAACTCTGGGTCTGAATTATAGCTCTGTGTGCTGAATACAGGAGAGCCAGGCTTTGGTTCTGTTACTGACTGGATGTGATGCTGTTTGACAGCCAACCAACTCCCTTTTCCAATGTGGAAAATGGGGGCACCTTTCCCTGCCTCTCTGATGGGGATCAGTGAGCTCACATGAACCATTTGGTATAAGATCCAGTTCTGCTGAAATAGTCTTGTTGATAGTCAGGATTGCCTCATGAAAGTCTCCAAGAAATCCTATGTATGGGATGAAGACTTATGGACACAGACATGAGTCTTTTACTCTTTCCTATGTTGTTTTTGGTTTTGTTCTGTTTTGTTTTTTTCTGTTTTTGTTCGCTTGTTTTTGGTTTTTTTTTTTTGATCAGCAAGGATGCTGCTCGTCTCTGCCATGTTTCTTCTGGTTCCCATGGTGACTACAGCTCATAGATAGAAAGTTGTTCCCTAGCAACTGTTCCTGCCTTTCAACATTCAGACCACCTCCATACCCATCAGGACCTGCCTGCTTGTAAGAATCACTGTGGCACTACATCAGGGACCATGGATCAGATGGGAGAGGTAATTTTGGAAGGGGCTTTGCCCCTAGTTAAATCCTCAATCTTTTCTGTATTGGAAGAAAAAAAAAGAAAAAAATAAGAGGATAGAAATGATCCCACTACATTGTAACATCTATGGAACTTCTCAGGTCTGGAAAGTCAATTAAGTATCCTCATATTTTGGAGGCCCAGCCAGATGCAGAAGGCATATAAGACCGTGCTTGATCACGGCTGTTGACTGGGTGAGAATGGCCTGCTGATTTTACATCTGTATTTCTTCCATGGCTCGATGTAAAGGAAGTCAAAGACTATAGAAACACTCTTCTTTTGTATTTCAGAAGGAGGTATCAAGTTTAATCATTTTTATGTTTGATCGATAAATGTCTTTTCTGGTATGTCATTTATTGTCCCTCACATAATTGGTTTAGCAAAGGAATAAGTAGACATAGCTCTGTGGTGTCTGTTATTCAGGAGGATAGCCGAATGATCTTAGAGTCCTTTTTCATATTAAGATTTAGGAGTCTGAGAATGGTATTTTGACTTTGGACTTTCTGGCTCAGAAGTAAAATGAACGATAAACAATAGCAATAAAGTCAAATCCAATTACAAGTAAGGAAAGTAAGGGCAATTGCAGGACTTCAGCATCATTTTGTCCAACATGAACTGGGAAAATGAAGGTTATCAGTGAATGGGGCTTGAGAAATGACAACATTGCCTCTGTACTCAGAAATTCTGCTTCATTGAAAGAGAGGCATTGAAATGGGGAGAGGAGGAATTTCTACAATGGTGAACTGGAATGTTCTTTCCACTGAATGTAGTAATAATAACAGACACAATTTTGTTTTAAGTAAGAGGTGGGAGTTAAAACAGTTTATTTAGAAGTGCAGATTCCTGCACATGTTTAAATGTTTAGCTCTTCTTTAAAAGCAATACAGAAGAGGAGATGCCGCCACGTGAGTCAGGGCTACCTTCTTTGCGTATCAAGGCATTTTTCTCTTTGTGGAAGAAGCTATTTCTCTTGCCACATTTGCACAGCACGCAGCATTTACACTTGGAGCCTGACTTACACAGTGGCTCCAGTTTCCCAGTGTTGTACCAGCCATGCTGCTGCAAAGTGCTGGTATACCGTGGAAGAAGTTGATGGCTCAGATCAGCCCTGTTTGTTCCCATGAGCTAACCTTGAAGCAGTGGGCTTCCTGCCCTCTCAGCTGGTGTCTGTATTCCAAAAAACTGAGCAGAAGCTAAGCATGTATGACATACCCTGAGCTCATTTGACAAATGCAGACGTATGTCCCTGCCTGATCCAGATCACTCTTATATTACTGATAGACTCACAAACAACATGTTCACCATCATAGAGCGTGGCTTCAGCTCTAACCTCTCAGAGTTCACTTGAGTGAAATTAGCTACACTCCATTTGCTTAAGAATAAAGTATGTAACCAAAAGATGAGCAAATGAGCAAGGCCGTTCCCTTAATTCCCTTCTCTGCACCTGACACAGCATTTGTATTTCTTCTAAGGCAATGACAAAGGTCCCAACATCCCCCAGACTTGATGTGGCCCAAAGTGACTCTGTGCCTACCAACAGTGCATCAGGTAAGCAAGATAGCAGTGAAGCTGTCCCTCCTCCAGAGCTTGCTTTGCAATACAGCTTGTGATGCAGTGTGTCATTCCCTCTTTCCTTCCTGAGGAGGCTGGTGGGTTAAAATCCCTCTGCATGTTTTCCCCAACCTTGTCTCCGTATCTCCCTGTGCAGTAAGCTGCTGTTATTCAGTAAACTCAACAAATACGAATGAGTAACAGACACTAAATGGATCTTCATGAGTGTGGCAATGATCATGAGTTGGAAAAACCACCTACATGTAAGAAAATACAGACATGTATGTGCATGTCTGACCATAGGACTTTTACTTGCATATTTCTGTGCCTGTTCATGTATCAGAAACATTTAAGACTGCTCAGGCACCTTCTGGTTCAGCATGAAATTTGACACAAGTCTGTTGTTGTTCATTTCTGCTTTCTTTCTCTCTTTAAGACTTTAATTCTTTTGTTGTTTGCCAATGACAGAGTGACATGCCAGGTTTTTTCCAGATCCATTTGAGTTACCCCCTTCAATCATCCAGACAGTATCAAGTTCACTGAGCTATGCCTTTTGTCTTTAAGTGGAACCTGAGGAAGGGAAAAAGGAGCATCTTCCAGCAGGCTTAAGTCCCAGCAGAGAGAGAACATCCCAAAAGACTTCCAGCACAGTCTCCTGCAAGATCTCGAAGAACCAAGCAGCTCGGGGAACAACGAAGAACTCCACATATATCAAATCCAAAGCATCTCCTTCGGTAAAGGGTACTCAGAATAAAAATATTCAGAGAAAACAGAATCTCCAAGCCAAAACTCCCCACATGCAGAATCATCATTCAAGAAGACTTGAAGAGGAAGGAGAAGGTACTTCTGCCACCAAAGACCCAAGGGCAAGGCTTGAGCCAAGAAGCAGGAACAGCATTTCCCATGCATCTGCAGCATCCAGGCAGATGGAGGCAGAGAACACCAAATCCATGCACAATGGCAAAGAGTTAGTAGCAGGCCAGCAGCAAACCCCAGGTTCTAAAATGCCTGGATCTCCATGGAAAACCAGCTGTGAAAAAGCCAAGGAGACCAATGAGTCCCTGTCATCAATAGCGCCAGATATGAAAGCAGAATGGAAGATGCCTCTGGAGAAGAAAAACAGTTTGACCTGTGACAACAGCAAAAATAAATTTGCCTGTGCTGATGAACTTAACAGCAATGAAGAGGTATTAGAAAAGATGTTTTACATCTCCTTTATGGCATACTGAAGGATGTTTTATGGTACTGAGTGAAATATTAGCAGTTTCTAGAAGACAGAGAGAGAGATGGTTTGGGACTTCACAGTAAGGGACTGTGACATGTTCCACAGCCAGCCTTTCACATCTCCATTGGTGGTTTTTTTTTTTTCAGTTTGTTTTTCCTTCACCCCTTCATTTATAAGGTTCCCAGAGGCCGGCAGAATAGTAGCTCACAGGGTGAAACAGGGTGGCACCTGGACCCAGTCCAGAGTCCAACACCCTTGTCCCTTTCTGATTTGCACCTATTTTACCATTTCCGAATGTCCCATGCAATGCATACAGAGACTGCTGAAGGAGACTCAAGGGCAGAGTCAAGTCCCAGGGACTTATTGTAGCTCAAAAGCTTATGCAGGGATGGAAACACCAGGAGTCTCGTGCATGTAGGGAGCACTGAAAGATGATTGTTTCTTGCTGTTTGTGTTTTCAGGAGCGGCGGTCTCTGTGCATGACAGCACTTGTCATAGGACAGAAAAGACTCAGTGACCGCTCTGAGGTGCTAAAAAAAAAGCTGGAGTCATTTGATGATTTCAATGAGCTGGGTTTCAACCTGAGGTCAAACATCTTCCAAGGTAAGAGATGCTTGTACCTATGCCTGACCTTCAAGCTGGTTCTGTCTGCATTGTGCCTGGGCTCAGAGCAGCTGCATTGGTTTGGACAGAGTCTGACCTCTTACTTCTTTGATAACCACAGTCACTCCTTTCCCAAGAAATGAAAGCTAGAGCCTCCCTTTCTACATACTTCTTTCCTCTCTTCTTCTCTCCCCTTTAATTTCCAAGGCATGAAAATTGAAGCTGTATTATGACCCCAGTTCTCCCTACTCAGTGCTAAATGAACACCATTTGGAATTCAGTGTGCCCTGTCATCTCTTGTCTCAAATTACCTCAATGTTCAATACTAGCATTACTTATCTTCAAGACATTTAGAGATATGGGCCTTTGAAATGTCTTCTCAAACCTCTGTTAGGTATTGGAGATTGCATTGTCCTGAGCTTTGTCACACAGAAAGGAGGAACATCTTCTCCCAGGAAGCTCAAAATTATTATTATCATGGAGAGGGTACAATAAAAAGGAAACTGAGAAGGAGAGAATAAAAATAATGCTCCCCAAATGTCCAGAAGTCAAGAGGCAGTAAACAGAGAAGTCACAGTTAGGAGCTAATTTTAAGTATTATGGCAGAATAGGAACTCAGGAAGGCCTGGAGTGGTGCAATAGTGCTTTTTGTGGAGCTGTAATGTTGAGTAGGGAAGCTACTCAGTTGGTTGAGGAGATTCAAAGGGAGATCAGGTGGGCACTTGAGTAAAGAAAGTGCACTGGGATACAAATAAAGGTGATGCCCTTGCTGTACCCTGTAAACATGTCTCATCCTTAAGTATGAAAAGCAGATGCACTGGCAAAAACAAGCTCCCTCCTGGGTGATAATGAAACTATTATTCAGCATCAAGCCACAGATCTGATCAAGGGTATTGCAGTCAACACATGACTTTTCCTGTGCCCTTGAAACTGCTGGTGTTGCTGCTCTGCTTCAATTCCAGGACTGCATTAGGGTGATATCTGCATATATTTCCTCATTTGCTGTTTCTTGTAGGCGGCCCACTGGAAAGCAGAAGCTTAATGAAGGATTCCTACACCCCTGATGTACTTCAGAAGGCAACCAGGGATCCCAGGAACTGGCATGGAAGGAGGATTGATGAGCTAGGTATGGAATCTGTCAGGAAAAGTACATTGCTGAATTCCTGAGCAGGGTGCTGCCGCCGTCAGCGGTAATGGATGAATCTGGACAAAGATGGGGACTAAGATTGGCATTTAAACGAGAGGATTTTCTGCAACTAGAAAAATCCCTGAGGGATAACAGCATTAGAAGGGAGGCAGTAAATGAACCATCATTTTCTTCTTTACAGGGAGGTGGCATCAGAAAAATGCCTTAAATCTTAACCTGCAGAAGGCATTGGAGGATAAATATGGGAAGAAAAAAGTCAAGCCCTAGAAGATGAAGTACTGAACTGCATTCACTACATGATCTTCTTCCTCAACCATCTAATAAACCTCCATGTAGAGCACCAACCCATTGCTTAATAGTTGTCAGCTACAGATTTTTTTCTATTACTCTCCTTCCCTCTCGGGTAGAGTGTCTTTGAGAGAGCAATGCAAGATAAATCTGAATGCAAATGCAAAAATATATATATATACATACATATATATATATATATATTCCTTTTCAGAGGGTAGAAGTATGTGGTAGTGAGACAAGGCCATATAAGCTCATAAGATGGAGTAGGATCGATGATGCACAGCCAAGAATCCCACTGAGCAGTATGAGAGGACAACAGGGAGAATGAAGTCCAGGTGGAAGTGAGCAGGGCTTTTGAATATTACCCTCCCTGAATCCACAGTGTGAATGGACTCCTACTGAAACTCTCATAAACTGTACTCATCTATGCTAGCCCTTTCCCAATCTCCCAGAGAAGCATCATCACCAAACTGTATGCATCTACTACACAGTCTGCACAATCTGAAGTTCTGAAAATGTATCTGAACAATAATCTAGGATCACCAAGATGCTTGAATGCTGCCAGACCCATAGGGTGTTTGGGGATTCCTGTTGGTCCTTACTGCAGGATTGGTCCTTCCAGCTCCATACCAGTTTGGCACAGCGATTGATGTCTGGAAATAGTGATGTCCTGAGTCCAGTCCCCTCTGGTCCCAAACTTTCACAGTTTTAAAAGACTGCTACTCCACTAAGTGATACATCCTGTTTTGGGGGCAGAATTAAGATTTTTACTCTACCCTTCATTGGTTGGGGATTAGGTAACAATGCGCTGACTGCATAAAAGCAGTGAAGGATGAACTGCTCTGCACTGATGCAGCCTTATCTCAAATACTGCATGCAGTTTTTGGCACCAATATAAGAAGGATATAAAATTATTAGAGAGTGTCCAAAGGAGGTCTACAAAGATGGTCTGGAAGGCAAGATGCATGAGGGGTAACTGAGGTCTCTTGGTCTGTTCAGCCCAGATCAGAGGGGGCTGAAGGGGGGCCTCATAGCATCATACATTGCACTGCTTTGTAAGAACATCCTGTTCTGGGTTCATCTGTCACTCATGACCAATGTGAATCCATAATAAATACCATCTTCTGAAACAGTGCATGGGGCAAGTCCTAATCCAGTAAACATAAACAGAAATATACCAACATTGTTTGGCATATTGAAAGTAGGCAGTTCAGGGTATGGTTAGCTAATACACACATAAGACGTAACATGTGGGCTGAATCAGCATACAGATTTTACAGCTCTCTCTTCCTAATGTCTGAGCAGACAGACTGCAGAATTACTGTACAGCTTGGAGAAAATGCACTTTGCTACCCATGAAAGGCTAATGAAGAGACTTGATAAGAAGGAAAACAGACTGGAAGGTCTTGCTGCATCATTACATGCTATCACAAATCATGTTGTTTGCCTTCCGCAGCAAAGAGCAGTGAAGTCATTTTGCATGCTTCCTATAAAATAAAATATTGTATTTATAAGCAGTTAAACGATACAAAATAGTTGACACTGTATAGTGGACTTGAATGGGTGGCAGCTGTTTGATGCCAACTAAACACACACACATGTCAATTCCCCTTCATCTCCATGCTTCACCAAATGACAGCAGAGACAGGGGCAAACACTTTGCAAAGGGTGACACATCAAAAGCTGCTGAGATAACTGAGATGGCTTTCAAGGAGACAGCTCAGCTCCCGAAATCAATGAGTACTTGAAGTTTCTGAGTGATGAACAGAATAATTTAGCCAGAATCTTGGCTAGGAACACTACTGTGTGGCACTCCATGATGACTGGATTGCCTTGGGCACCCAAACATGCATATTTTAAGCTAGTTTTGGTATCTCCAAATAGCATGTCAGATGCAAGTAGGCAAGAGCTGGTCTGAAATAAGCTCTCACCACAGCTGAATGTCTGTCTTCTACCCATTCATATACTCTCAGCCATTCATTCTTACTTGCTTGCTTACCTACCAATACTTTGAACTGATTCCACTTGATGACCAGTAGAAGATCAATACAGAAGGGAAAGAAAAACAAAGTTAACAAGTTAACAAAACAAATTTTCTTAAGGAAAAGACCTCATTACAGGTAATGAAATGAGTGGTGGGCTATGAAAATGCTGGGGAAGAGGAGTGGAAAAGAAATGGAAAGGGAAATGGCTTTTCATTGCCTTTTCTATACAGTGAGAAATTAGTTGGCATCCTCTAAACAGTCTCACTAAGCACTTTGCAATGCGTTTCAGTGATTTTACCAGGTCTTATCATTGGGTGGCAGCTGTGAGCCAATGTTTTATCTGCAGGCAAGAGCTTACAAAAAAAAAAAAAAAAAAAAAAAAAAAAAAAAAAAAAAAAAGATTATTCTCTACCTTTCTTAAACTGTTTACCAAAATAGCTATTTAAGTGCTGTTTCAGACATCTATAAACAGTTAATGTACTTGAAATACAGATAACCATACTATAGCAATTTGAAATTGAAGAGACCAATTACATCCAAGGTTCTTTATAGGACAAGGGGAAATGGTCTCAAACTGAAAGAGAGGAGATTTAGACTGGATAAAAGGAAGAAGTTTTTTACAGTAAGAGTAGTGAGGCACTGGGACAGGCAGCCCAAAGAGGTGGAAGATGCCCCATCCCTGGGACATCCGAGGTCAGGCTGGAGAGGCTGTGTGCCCCGATCTACCTGTAGGTGTCTCTATTCATCGCAAGGGAGTTGGAGCAGATGACCTTTTAAAGATTCCTTCTATCTATGATTCTGTAATTCTCCTACCTTCTAGTTTTTCCTGAAGTAAATGATATTTCCTAGTTTAGGTTTATGCATGCCTGTAATTGAGAAACAAGTGGTTCTGAAGGATATCACTGATAAGGAAGATTTTCTGTTCTCCAGCCAATATTTTTTCATTCAGCCCTCTGACTTCTTCCTATCCCGTCCTATGCTGAATGATTCCAATCTCCGATATCTCCACCATAAGTGATTTAGAATGGCTCACTAAAGAAATGGTAACAATTGTAAGAAGTCAGTGCAAGGATTCTTATCAAAGTCTTCACCTTGCTATAAGTTCACTATCCTGTAAAGCTTGCACTGAAATAAAACTTAAATTCAGAGCTACATCTCTCCCGAGATAAACCCGGTATTCCTAAAGGAATGGAGTACTTACTGCTAATCCTCCCTATAATGGGATAAAAGAGAAATCCAGAGCTTCCCAAAGTGGCTGGAGATCCCAACAAAGAGAATGCAAGTGAATTGGCTTCAGTGGATTTCAGTCTTGGATGCTATGGCTGAAATGCAATTCTGTCTTCTGTTGAAAGGTATTTAAAACACCATTACTCACTAGGAGAGAATAATGTTTTGACCATTAGGAATTTCCTGTGTTGTTGATACTCATAGAACAAAGGAGCTATGGAGGAAGAAGTGTAATTTTTTTCTTTTCTTTTCTGAGGGTTATCTTTGGATTTTGCTTGCCAATGACTCTTCCCCTGAGGATCTGAAATGTTGAGGAGGAAGTGTGAGGACTGTGAACCAAGGTTTCTTGGGCTAGATCTGCTACAGCAGTGGCCCAGCCTCACAGATTCACAGAATCATAGAATGTCCCGGGTTGGAAGGGACCTCAAGGATCATGAATCTCCAACCCCCTGCCACATGCAGGGCCACCAACCTCCCCATTTCATACTAGACCAGGCTGCCCAAGGCCCCATCCAACCTGGCCTTGAACACCTCCAGGGACGGGGCATCCACAGCCTCTCTGGGCAGCCTGTTCCAGCACCTCACCACTCTGTCTGTAAAGAACTTCCCCTTGACATCCAACCTAAATCTTCCCTCCCTCAAACTTAAAACCATTTCCCCTTGTCCTGCAGTCATCAACCTTTTCAAAGAGTTGATTCCCCTCCTGTTTGTAGGCTCCCTTTAGGTACTGAAAGGCTGCCATGAGGTCACCCCACAGCCTTCTTTTCTCCAGGCTGAACAAGCCCAGCTCTTTCAGCCTGTCATCATAGAGGAGGTGCATCAGAGATGGAATCGCTGCATTTGAGAATAACAAAGAGAGGTTTAGGAACAACATTTCCTTACACAGGAACAAGGGACTCTCTCAACTCCTGGCAAAATGTGGGAGTGGGTTACTTTACTAAGATGCTTTCAGGTTCTGTTGGTGACTTCAGTAAACAGACCTTCCACTGTTCATTTTGAGTTTCCATTTTACCCTTTTTAATAAGATTCCTTTTCTTTTAAACACTTGGATTCATTGCTTTTATGCAGGAAAACTGATTATCCAAGCTTATTATGTGCCCAAGCAAAATCATTTTCTTTTCCTATAACCTGAGATGCTTGAGCTGAAATTGATTACCTATTTTTAGAAAGAAGCCCTAGCTAAATCAGGCTTTTTCCCCTGCCAATCATATCTATCAGTGGCATGCAAAGCAAGCTTATATAAGTGCAGGTATATGAGAATTATGGCCTGCACCTTTTTAGCTAATACATGTACTAAAGAAAGGAATAGGCTGAATGCACAGCAATTTCTCCTTGTTTCCTGCTGGGTCCACTTCCAGGCTGGGAGGAACACCACTGGGTGTGGAGCACTGGAAGCCAAGCAAGGGATTGCAGTCTAAGAAGCCATACTTGCATCAGCAGCACTCATGCATGGAAGCCTGGCCAATAGGCAGCACTGTGCTGCGCTCTGATTCTATGAGCAGGCAAGTACAGCTGACAAAGTGAGGTTTTAAGTGGCACTTCTGATGTCTGACAAGAGATCTGTAGAATCAGCGTAGAATAGGGAATCTTCACTGTCTCTGCCTTAGCTCCAGGGAACTCAGCTGAACCGTTCTTAGTCATCCTGTTTAGGTGAAAAGCAAAGGGCATAGCTGCTATTGACAGCTGCCTAATTGACAGCTTTCTAAGGTGATCTCTGCATACAAACAAGAGCTCCTGTAAGGGGCTGCATAGTCTTCCAGGAAGCCAGAATGAATCTTTGGCCACATCTCTTGTATTTTCCTCAGAAGATGCAAGCCTCAGCCTTTTCTATGCAACAGCAAGGTGCCACGCATCTACTGCCAACTCCAATTCTATGCCAAGATGTGCAAGCACAAATTAGCTTTTGAGAAAGGTTGTGCTTTTATTGTAAGCAAAACAGAGCCAAGGACCATTCTTTGGAAGTCATGCTAAATGAGCATGTCCACACTGTATAGCCCTGCTTGCCTGCCAGGTCTCCCATGGTTTCTCTACAGTCTAAAACACAGACTAGAGTCATAGAATCATAGAAAGGCTTATATTGGAGAGGACCTCAAAGCCTACACTGTCCCACCCCCTGCCATGGG
This sequence comes from Centrocercus urophasianus, assembly GCF_019232065.1. NCBI lineage: Eukaryota > Metazoa > Chordata > Aves > Galliformes > Phasianidae > Centrocercus > Centrocercus urophasianus. The sequence goes on from NW_024885344.1 coordinate 1,696,221, forward strand.
TAGGGCTGCCTACCCACCAGATCAAGAAGCCCAAAGCCCCATCCAACCTGGCCTTGAACACCTCCAGGGATGGGGTGCCCACAGCTCCCTAGGCAGCCTGTGCCAGCACCTGAACACTCTCTGAGTAAAGAATATCCTCCTAACATCTAACTTAGATCTCCCCTCTCTTAGTTTCAAGTCCTTCTTCTTCAACCTATCAAACCCCCTTGTCCTATAAAGTGAAGTTTTTGTGCTTACTTTCACCAAAGGGATGCATGCAGCACAATGTGAGCACTGTCTTACAGCTGTACTCATAGTATGAGAGCAAGATTTTGTGTTGCATGGCCCGGTTGCAAAATTACCAGTATTCTGCTGAAGGACACTAGAGAAAGCCAAACCTGCTACGGTGATGTCCATGTTGCCCACTGGGAACAGTGACTGTGCTATCTCTCAAATCGTACCAGGATGTTGCCCTGGAGAGCATTAGTTGGCAGAGGCCAAACCATAGCCAGAGAGTGCTGACAACAAAAAGCAGTGTGAGCAGTTCCAAGGCAGTGCTTGATACTACATCTTGGCCCTGATTTATTTAGCAGTATAGACTCAGGCAATGTGACTGCTAGCATCAGCATTTATGCAGCTCTAGAGCTTTCAGTGATACTTTGCAGTTCAAAATAAAGGGCCTTGTCTCAGGAATCTTACATGTACTGAGTGTGAAGCTTGATAAAAGGAAAATTATAGAATCATTTGAGTTGGAAGGAACTCTTGAAGGTCATCTGGCCCAACTCCCCTGCAATAAACAGGGACATCTACAGCTCGATCAGGGTGCTCGGAAGGCAAAGTAAGATTTCAAAGAAATAATTAACATAACCAATCTGTCTTTCACATGACTTACAAAAGTGAAAAAGAGCTGATCTCTCTCTCTCAAGAAGCATATAACCGCAAAATACAAGAGCCAATTTATTTATGCCAGCTTCCCCCTGACTGTTCTGCAGCTTCTAACAGAGCACTGTGGTCACCCCTCCACCTTTGAAGACCTGGCACAAACTTGAGGCTGTATGAACAATTTGGAACTATTACTGATCACTCACGGTGGTTGAATCATGTGCACACTCTCCACTATCAAAGTCAGTCTTTGCTTGAATGAGCTGAGTGTGTCATTTCTAAGTGAGAAAGAGGTAAAGAAATATACATATTTGCCTGAGAGAGAGGTTATGCTCAGAGAGGCAAGGAGGAATTCAGCCAAAATTTCCATTCTGGTTGGTCAATGCATTTTGTAGTATTAGCAGTTTATCAACCTGTGCTTCATAAGAGATCTTTCCAAAGAAATTTCTGTCCCAACAACCTTGGTATTCTCATCTGAGGGGCCATGCTGCTTCCCTATCTAAACACAGCAGTAACATTGCTACAGGCCATCTTTAATAGTTTGACACAGGCTTAAAAACTGTCAGTGTGAATAAATTCCTGGCACCTTCATACCCCTTCAATTTGTTCTAACATTATCTACCAGCTTTTCCCTTTTTTGTCCTTGCTCCAACAGCAGGTCCTCTTCACATTTCAGCCCTCATTCTCCTGTCAAAACAAGATGAGATCTGTTTGTCTTCAATCTTCAAGCCACAAAGGAGCAAAACACAAAGCAATCACACTTTCATGGCTACAGAATACATTCTTGTCCTCCAGAAAACTTTTCCTTCGCATCCAAATTCTCTAAACGATGTGATGAAGAACAGAGAGCACTTTTGCATGGAAAGCTGGGATTGAAAAAGGAAGCAAAGCTCCTCTTTAGAGCAAGGGATGAAGTGGGACAGAAGGATCTTCAAGGCAAGGGGTCAGGCTGATTGCGAAGATAGGGGTGGAAAGCTAAAAGTACTGGGATTGGAGAAGTAACAGAGAAGTTAATCTTTGTGAAGACCCTTTCTCTAGAGTTATGCATCACTGACTTAGACTGCAGGGAGCCAGAGATCAGGTGGAAGTCAATTAGCGTAAGTAGAAGATAATACACAGAGGCAAAAATAGCACGATCTCTGTCTGTGGAACGGAGATTAGCAACATTGCCTTAAGGAGATAGAGACATCACAGATGTGAGATCAAAAACAAATCCAGCAGTTCAAGAGAGACGTGCAGATAGATAAGGCTGCAGAATTCTGCTAGTGAGAAACAGACACACAAGAGTCAACTGCAGTGGAACTCAGCCACTATTTTCATAAAATCTGAAGTATGCATCACACCATGCCTGTTTTGGTGATATCCACCTATTGGGATATCATTTATTTGGATCACAAGATTTGCATGGCCCTTACGGATGAGATCAGGAAATGGCTGAGAGAGAGATACGGAGAATAGAAAGCCATTTACTTTTTAAAGTGCCTCCAAAGATTAGACTGTACAAAGTACACACTACTTTTTGCTCTCTCCTTTCCTACATGGAAGAAAGTGTTCTTGCTGGCTCCATTCCTGGGGATGTGTTTGGTCATACTATGCTGTCATGATCTTTTCAAAAAGAAGCAATAGGCATAAGGCCATCAATAGAAGGAACAACAGCATGGGTGTCCAACCTTCTGGCTTGCCTGGGCCAGAAGGTTGCTGTGAACTCTTCACTGTGTGAAGAGAAATCCACTTGGATCACAGCTATGAAGGTTGCTCCAAAAGTAATGCCTCCTAACATTTTCCGTGGAAACTACAACACGTAGAGCAAATTCTCAACCACAAAGCACTTTCTTGTAATGTAGTCACCACCATTAGCTACGCATTTTCACCAGCAATGAACAAGAGCCTGCATGCTGTGCTTATAACTATCTGCATCTGCAGAGGTGACCCACCACTACTGCCACCACTGCTGAAACACAGCATCCACTACCCCACTGTGCTCGCATCATAGAATGGCCTGTGTTAAGAGGGACCTCAAGAATCAAATACTAGACCAGGCTGCTCACAGCCCCATCCAACCTGGACTTGAACACCATTAGGGACAGGGCATCCACAGCCTCTCTGGGCTGCCTGTGCAAACACCTCGCTGTTTGATCTCCATAAACATTCAGCATGCGTCAGTGAGTGACATTTTTTCCACACAGAGGAATTCAGTGACATGTCTTTGCTCTCTATACACTTCTCTGTGTATATACATATATATAAATGACGCCATTTTGTCAGACTGCCACTCTGCCATCTGTCACACAGCTACACAATGTGATAGAATATTGGTGGCATACAATTATTTGCCATAATTTGAGTCAGCACTACACTGCACCCTCCCCATGCACTGTTTTCAGTCCAGACAGCATTAAGTGTTCCATTAGTACTAAGTGATGGTTCCATGCCCGGGGCAGGCACCAGAACCAGCTGTGCTGAACCACATGTAGGCTACAGGTTTAACATGCCTGAACAACAACATATTCTCTCAAGGAGATAAAAGCTGCTATGAGGAAACAATTAGAGTGCCTTTTTACATATGAAACATTAAAAGGATTACTCTGTGTGAGTGAAACACATAAGAAGCAATACTGATGAATGCATGTAAATTCTACTAGTGCTCAGGGTGTTTTCCCAGTTCTTGGCAAATTTTCTACAGCATGTTCATCTCCAGGGGCACTTATGTGAACCTATTACTTTCACCTAGTGCAGGAACTCTTCCTGCCTCCAGACTGAGAAGAACATCACCAGAACCTCCAGACGCATGCAGACAGACGTGATCCAGCAGGTATGCCTCTCTCAGCAGCGCAGCCCTATCTCATCCAGTGCTCCAAGGACCACTGCACAAACCTCCAGGAGCTCCACTGGGTTCTTGAAAGATTGCACAGTGACACACTCCCCCCTAAAATGTAGAACTGCTCAAATTCTGAATGTGATTCTGTACTCCATTAAGTTTTTATTTTATTGCAAGGGGCACTATGTCCATTGGCTTCATCAGCTGTCATGTCAGATTGTGACCAAATCCAATAGCTCTTTCTCAAAGCTGAAACCAAGACGACTTATTTCCATTCTCATTTCACATGTTTTCTGAACACCCTTCAATCTATCTGACGTTCAGCCCTCCATCTCCTGCTTCTGCTATCTATTTTTCTCCTTCCTCTATTATTTCCTCCTTCTCTGTCCCTTCCTCTCCCTCATACTCTCCAGTTCACAGGCTCTGTGTTTTCTTAAAAGGAAGCAGAAGTAGTGAAAAGATAGTGACAGACACAACCTAGTATCTCTGAGAGGAAGCCCAGCGAGACAAACATGTACAACTTGTGACTTTCTCACGGCTTGTTTTCAAGAAACTATTTCCAAGTAGCTATGCTCTTACCAGCATAAGGACAGAGAAGAAGCCTTTTATGCCATACTAACTAGCTGTTAACAACGTTGTATCTGATGTAGCACACCCTTCTGCACTCAAGCAAAATAATTAATGTGTCCTTGATCATCATGCTGCGCATACTGTTTTTCTTATCCTGTAGTGATTCAACTTTCTCCCGAGCCAGAACATAACATTTGCATCTGCATGCTGGATACTACACTAGCTGAAGCCCAGGCCACTGTTGTATTGCCCATCTCCATCTCCCAGGTTCAGCAGCCAAGCCACTTCAAACTCTTCACAAAACACTAGCCAGGTATTTACTTTCCATGGCTATAGTTAGAGTTCACCCACATTCAGGAATGCAATGTGCCTCTTAGCACTCTGCATGTTGCAAGACAGTTGTGGTCATCATGGTAGTATAAAGTCTGCATTGGGATGCTCTCTGACAGGAGAAAATAAAGACAAATTGGGCATGAAACTAGTAGGAAACAAGTAGTAGTAAAAGGAACACAAACTCTGCTTCTGTGCTGGATAAAGCAGAAAGAGGAGAGAAAAACAGGCCTATGGTCTTTGCTGGGACACCCTCTATGCAGTACAAGTCATGCTGTTGAGATTTCACCAATAAATTGTGGCCCTTTGCATAGAAACCCAGAGGCAAGAAGTCTCCAATAGCAGCTGCAGCTCTTAGAGTAGGCCTGACTGTTGTTATATTACAATCTATCAGAATTTCATTGCAAGTCTTAGGAAGCCTCAACTTTTTGATTATTGGTTGTCTACAAATCAAGATGTTTATGCAAGAAGAATAAGAATCTGATCTACAGGCTCTGAAGAAAAGCTAGAATTGTTTCATTACAGTAAAATTTGTTTTCTAAATGTATCAAAACATTCTGATTCAAAAGATGAGTATGAAGTCCTATGCTTGATGTTTTTAAACCTCATTGGTCTTTGTGCCTTTGATTAAAATGTGAAAAACATCCTTTCTTTTCCATTCCCCATCTGACACTCAGTGTGACCTAAGCTCTGAGGTTGTACCTCTGTTTCTTTTCCTGAACTGCAGAGTTGCAGTGCTCTGCGGAACTACAGCACACAAAAAGCTGAGCACCCAGGCAATAGTTAGGCCTACCTAGATGTGAAACTTCATGACTACTCAGTTTAAATAAAAATACCAGCAGACTGAATGTTGTGTGGCCCATAAAGTTCAAGGTCATACCTAAATACAGTTCACAGCCTTGCCATTAATGCACATCTGGAGCCCTTGGTATAGCTCTGGTAACTACACATGTGCACTCAAAGTCTCGTTCTCTTTCTGTCACTAAGTAGGATGGAGAAATGTCCTGATAAAAGAAAAACAACAATAGAAAAGAAAAAAGGAAATAAATAAAGACAAATAGCCTGAAATTCACTTTTAATTGTTACATTTCTCTAAATAGTGCATAGAGCCAGAAGAATGATTAACTCTGTCATCTTCACATCTTTACACACAAGCATGATTTGTTAGGCAACAACTCCCTGCATCACTGACTGTTTTTCCTTTATGCTCTACAGCTACTGTACATCCTTCTTTGCCATCTGCTATAGCTGGAAGCAAAACTCATGAGGTTTGTTGGATAAGCCTTGGGCCTTCTCTTGGCCCCAGACTACCTTTTTATCAACACTGTTCAACATAGTTTGATATGGAGATGCTTATTAAGAGGAAAAATTTCTACTACTTCAACAGAGGACAACATCAAAACTTGCTTTTTGGAACTAATGACAAGGTTTTTGACCACTTTCTTTCACCTTGAGAGTAAGGAATAAACCCTATTTTATGAGAAGGAATTAATTATCCACGCTGATTCACCCTCCCAATCCACACACAGTACACCCTCTGTTCCACTGAATAATGAACCTGTTCAAAAGGAAGCACTTCCTTATCTTTCTTACCACTCCCCCTTACAATAATGTAGTTCTGGCAAGCTGAGAGATATCGTCCCTGTACTTCTTCCCATTACAAAAAGCCCTGATTCATAGGGCTTTTAAGCCCTTGTTTGTTTGAAGGGAGAATGTTCATTGCCAATTCCTTCCTCCCACTTGCCTTAAAGGAATGCTGAGTGATCTTCAAGACAGGTGCTTCAGAGAGGAAGTGGGTATGTGACTTTCTTATTTATCACTCACAGGGAGTTGGTGCGAATACAACTGCTGGTGGGACACCTACAGTCTTATCCTTTCACATAAGCCTGCACTTTCTTTCCTCTTTGATTACGCTGTTACTGTCTTTAGCGAAGAGACAGATGTGTGACTCACCATCTCTAACCTTCCAGCTTACAGCTTAAGTTCAACAGCAAAGTGCCTGATCAGATGTCACACAATTTTGAAGAAGAGGGAAGGAAGTACTTTTCAGTGTTCTGCTTAAACACTTCCCAAGAAGAGACTAATCTTTCAGCAAAAGATACGTAATTTGTTCTCTCTTCCGCTGAGTTGTACTCAAAATCTCCCCTTTAACTCACCGTCCTCCTTGTGTACAATGTTTTCTGAAAGGAAAATTCAAATAGTCATTAAATAAAACATTAGTTTGCATTGTGAATGTTTTCTTGCTGATGCAACCTGACTCCTGTAATGCTGTCTCCATACAAAATAGTAGCATCAGAAGTGCTAATTCCGTTTATAAGAAAACCACAGTTAAGGGATTAAAATTCAAGTCGCGCTTCAATTTAAATAATATCACGCTGCATCAGTAGAAGTGAAGAAAATGCACTGAGATGGAGACAATGTAATTTTACATGTATTTAGATCTTTTTAATCTTAGGAAGAATAGTGGTGGGAAGTGGTGGCAACTAGCAGAGTGGGAAGATGTGAAGTTTCTTACAGCTTTCTCTTGCCTAAACCGTGCAGTCTCTGGAAGGGGAGAGCTGGGGACTTCATCCCTTGAAAGTACCTTGCCTTCATGCATTGAAAGTAACAGAGTTCAGGCAGAATTCAGGCAATTCAGAATTTTCCACTTTTTTTTTTTTTTTTTTTTTTTTTATGAATCAGTGGCAGGGGGAAGTATATTTTTTAAAAAAGGTAACTAGAAGAAAATCAGAGTAAGCCAAAGAAAGGAAGAAGAATCTGGTTGGCAGTAATTTTCAGGCCATGCTGCAAAAGCTAATACTGCACACTACATGCACACAAGCTTGAGACTGGAGACTTGTCTTTGCAGTTGCTGAAGGTCACATCTGCACTGTCCTTCTCTTCACACTCCTTTCACAGACGAGAAAAAGATGTAAGTTTATCCTTTTTTTACTCTTAATGGACAGAAATCATTCCACTGATTTGCAGAGCCTTTAAAGGAGAAAAGACTGGTAGTGAATAACCATGGACTCTGTTTCTTTATATTTCAATCATTCATAATTGCTTTTTCTCCTTTTCATGTTTGTTAAGCGCTTTCACAATGTGTGAGTCTCCAAGCAATGTTCCATTACGCCTCTCACGTAATTTAAGTCAAATGAGATCTTAGTATCCTAAGCATGAAGGGTCTCCTTTCAGGTGCAGCACTTCTGCAATAGAACAATGGTTGGTAAAGTTGAGCATGAAGTTCCTGTGGTTGGAATTAACACGTCTCTTCAGTAAGACTGCTAGAATGACTTGAGCTTGCATGGAATGTGCATAGATCAGTGATAGCATATTCATTTCCTACCTAAAGTGAAATCCACTAACAATCTCAAACAACAGCTTAGGATAGATGTTGAAGACAACTCTTCTTGTAAAAAGACCAGGTAGGAGGGATGAGTCTTAAATCCTGAATTTCCACTGCTCTGCAAGCAGAGCCACAGTGAAAGCAATCTTCATGGTTGTATAAAATGGTGAGCAGACAGCCTCAAATTCAATGGCAACATGTACAAGACCACTACTAAATTCCACTTGGGATGGGATCCTTGACCAGAAAGGGTTAAATTCTTTTAGAAAACTCAAACTCACAAACTGATAAGACAAAAAAAAAAAAGCCATTTACTAGCAAGACAGTATTTTTTAACCTAAAAATGAATTATACTTTGGCTGAAAGGATAGACAAGACAAGGACTTTCACCTCCGAGACAGAACATGAGGATGAAGCCAGATGATCCTTTAGACACAGTGTGAATCTTGTCATATCTGTACAGGTCATCCATAGCCTTCCTTGCACTCAATGGAAGCTTGTCCAGCTTGCTATATCACAGACAGGGCAGCAGCTAGGTATCCCTGGAGGGCAGAATGGATCTAATCTGATGATCTGATTTTCACCTGCAGGACAACATCATCTTCAAGAAGGGTATCCTGACAGCTATGTGTGCTCACTGAGAGTTACCCAACAGGTATCGCGTGGTTCAAAAGTAGCTGAGTGTCCTAAGCAAGATGGCCTCTCTTTAGGAGCAAAAGATCTCCTTCATTTCTAACAAAATTAAGCAGGATCATGAAAAAGTTACAAACATGAGCAAACATTTTACTATAAAAAGCACATACTATTGAAAACATGGCACATAGCATGAGAAATTCAGACATCTTCACACTCAGTGAAGAGAAACACTCAATGGTAATTAACCATATGAACAAGAATAACAGAGGATCAGCTGGAGAGGTCCTGAAAGAAATCTTAAACCAAGAAACTAAAAAATCAGTTACTACATAGAAGCATTTTTCAAAATGGTCCTTGTCACGTACACTGTGACAGACAGCAGAGGCTCAGTGCATGATTGATTAAACTTGTACAGAAAAGGAGATTATATTTACTAGTATCTGGTAAATTTTTGAGGTAGACAGAGTTTATATAAGATGGTTCTACCTAATCAAAATAGAATCGGTGCAGGTGACATTTAAGATTAAAAGTGCTGCGAGATAATTTTAAACTGAAAACCGAGGAAAACATGCCAAGTGTGGAAAGTAAATTGTTCAGAGTGATATATCTGTGTGGTCTGAAATCACAGAAAACCTATGACTTAAAAAAAAATAAAAATAAAATAAAATAAAATGGAATGAAAAACAAGCAAAACAAAACAAAGAAAAGCAACTAATACTCCAAGTAATTAGCTCACATCAAGATAGGCAACCAGATCAAGTCAAATGTCTAAATATCTCCATTCAAATACCTCAGTTTTAAAGTAGATTAAATGGCAGAAGCACTGGGGAATGCCCATATTTGTTTTAAAATGAAACTTTGATTATGAAAGTTTAATGACAGGAAGGTGTGCATTGGAACATTAATAAAGGAAAACAGATTTCATACAAGACAAGTTGTTTCTTTTTACACATTAATGCTAAAGAACATATGGTGACAAACAACAGTATGTGTTGTAATACAGAATTTCAATGGCTGTGCAATTTCATTCCATGATAAAAAGAGCCGTATGTTGTTGGCGCTGTGCTATCAATCATCTGACCAAACTGAGGTGAGTGAAGTGCTAGAGACAATCAGAGAGCTTGAAGGGCAGACAATCAATAACAATGGAACAGTCCAATCATACTAGACAAGGTAAATGTAATAGTGCACCGTGACACAGACTTCGTCTGCAGTGGAGGACTACACCAGGATAAGACAAAGGCTTGAGCTCTGGACTGTGATCACAAGCTTCTCTCAATTGTTAGCAAACAGTTTAATATGTCTGCTATCCATCTCAATGAGCAAGTCAAGGACAATTTCCAATGCACAGTGTGGAAAAGGTCCCCCTCCTACTACTGGGGAAAAGAGTTTGGGTATGTGGAGGTTCCATGATTGCTCCATGTCTTCTAACCTTATGACATCTATTTCCCAGAATTGATGTAGGTACAAATTAGGCTATGTAAATAGTTGCTTCTTGGAGTCGTTTTATGAAAGTACATGCAAGAAAAAAAATGATTAACTATTATTTAATCCTAAATAATAAACAAGACCCAGTACAGTTTGAAACAGCAACAACAAAATAAAGAGACAACAATAAGCCCAAAAAGCTATTTAAAGTGCCAAATGTCTGCAGAAACAAAAGAGCTGTTTAAAAGAATCATTTAAAAACTCAGAAGAGATCTTAAGCCTTCTGCAAACCCACCCATGCTATAAAGGTAGGATTTCTGTAGCCTCAATTTTCTGAAAGGGTAAACGAGGCAAGACAGGTAAAGAAAAATGATAACTTATGATTTGTTTTCCAAATAAATCCTTTGGTTTAATAAAATACAAGTATCTTTCCTACAAGCCTTGCATAACCTATACTTGTACTCACTTGCTTTCTTATAATAAATCTATAAAAGAACTCAAAATGCAATTGCTGACCAAGTAATTACAGCAAATAAATCAAAGGCTTTGGCTAGTTTCAGTACCAGAGAAAAAGAAGTACCAAATGAGATTTTTTTGAGAAGGACTCAAAGAATAATCCAGGGAAATACTGGCTTTTGAGTAACTGACATAGACCGTAATGAAAAACAGAAGTAGAAGATAGAGAGTTTTGCTTCACAAAACTACTAGAGCTCTTGAAAGAACTCCAGGAGCTAACAGAGACTGGGTCATCTTGATGCTGTATTCTATTCAGATTTCTGAAAAGCTTCATGAATTCCCTCAAAAAATAAAAAATAAAAATGGAATATTCCTTTATGTAGATTAAAGGCAGCAAAAGACAGAAAACAGGTGGTTATTTTTCATATTGGAAAAAGCTTTAAGTGAATTCCCCCATGAATTTATGTTATTCAACATAATAAGTGATCTGGAAAAGAGGGTAACTGAGAGGTCCAAAGTTTTAACTGGAGTACTCAAATCTAATATTGATGGAAAACATTGAGTTACTAGGTATGAAAGGGATATTAAATTCAATGTTAGTAAGTGCAGTGTAATTCACTTTGCAGAAAAATAATTCTAACTACAGAACAATATCAAAGAAGGTGTAAGAGTAGACAAACAATAATGGCAGTGAGAGAGTCCTGTCATCACTGACTGGATCAATAACTTATTTCTTTAATCCTGTATTCAGTTCTTGTCCTCTCATGCCTAAATTAATACTGTAGAATACATTGAAGAAATAGAAAGGGTGCACAAGCCCAACTAATAATATCAGAAATATTGAATTAATATGAAGAGAGGGTAATCCCACCAGAATTCCTCATCTTGGGAAAAAAAAACAAAACAAAACAAAACCCGGAGGTGGTATGACAGAGGATTAAAGTAGCACAAACAGGAGTGAAATTGTAAATAAGGAATGATTATTCGTTATTTCTTATAAAGGAAGAAGTCTTCTCTGAAGGATTCTGGGCTGGATAAAAATATCAGGTAAGGATTTAATCATTTACTGTGCACTTTTCTGTGCGTACTACACTCTCGCTTTAAGCATCCACTGTAAGCTATGAGCAGAGCTCTTCTCCATTTACGTAAGATGATTCTGTGGGTTTCTTTTCATGGAACTTTCAGCTCTGCAGTAAGAACAGAGGGAGTGCATAGGGAGTGAGAGGAATCAGAGATTAATCATTGGAGATGTATAGGAATAAGACTGTGTGCAGATGTGTTTGACAGTGTATAAACAAACGTATAGCAGTTGGCAGGATAGGTTGGGCTTGTTTTGCATTACGCTGTAGAGATACAATTTTCTCAGAAATTATCCAGCTGCTGTTCTTCGCAGGCTTTCCATTCCTGTTTCCTTTTCTATTAAACCATTCACCCTCAATTTCCTCCTTCATGTAAAAGAAAACCCCCAGACTTGCAGAAACACAACGACTGACTCATTCCACATGGATCATATTTGCAACTATTGAGGTCACAATATACTTAGCAGCTTAATCTCATGCAAAGTCGGGTAATACATTTCTGGTTGAGGTTTATTCCTATAAAGAAATAATAAAGTTATTATCTGAGAATAAGAAAATTTCTTACTGTCAAAACACAGGCAGAATCTTTGAAGTTTAAGTCAGAGAGTTGCAAAAGGTGATCTACACTATTAATTGAGATGTCCACTTCTCCTTTTTTGGCTACCTGGGAAATACAGGAGAATCACCTCTCAGATATAAAGGGTGAGGGACTTAAACTGCTTTGTGGCAAATCTAATCACTAGAGCCTATTACAAGTGCATCCTGTGTCATCAGAATCACAGAATCATTAAGGTTGGAAAGACCAGTAAGATCATATAGCCCAACCATCATAATGCTTCCTTTCCTGAACATGAGTACTAGCATAAGGGAAGGTAGCCAAAACCTCCTTTTGCACAGTAACTCTGGGGCTTGAGCTCCTGGTCAGGAAAGCGAAGACCTAGGACATGCAACAGTCCCAAAGCCAACAAGACACAGAACTGCATGATTTTAGCATTCCAACTGCAGCTAGGCTTCATGCAGAAAGGAATGTAAGACAAAGACAAAATTTATGGAAGCTTTGATTCTGTAACTCTGTAATAAGGGACTTCCCTAGCACAGAGAAGCCATAAGTTCTTCTCCTGCTTCCACTGTCCGTTGCATATTTTCTTTAATGATGCTTAGCTGGATATTGTACAGCTAATACTTTTAGCAGAAATTCTTTCTGTTCCAATATGATTGCTACAGTTGTGATGAAAACCACCATTCAGCTCCCCTACCTGGACAATGGCATGTTACTCTTCAATTTCCATGCTCCTCAAGTAATTTTCACATTATTCATGCTGCTCTGTGAGATCATGTTCTTGTCCCTATAAACGTCTTTGTATCCATAAATCCTGTCTCCAAGAGCTGTCTCTTCAAATGCCCAGTGAAGTGCAGGAGGAAAAGGCAGCGCTCAGAGTTCTGATCACAACATAAATGAACTTCGAGCAGAACAGAAATTCTTCCACTGCCTATTCTTCTTGGTTATTAAAACTGTAGCAATTCAAGGCCCATCAAGGTGATGTATACCGGAAATCTGAATCCAGATACCTGATTTGCATATGAATTTGAACATCTCCTTTTTGTACCGGCCTAGATAGAGCACAACCACACAGCCTGGAAGAAGCTGGCTTGCTTACGCACAAAAAGCCAAAGAGACTTTAACAACTGAGAATCATTTAAGGTGTTCCTCAGTGTTCTCTATTAGAGGCTGCAACTGTATGCCATTTGCCTTCAGGAATATCAGATTGAATTTTCACTCCTTTCAGATTTAAAATAGTATTTGTAAGGAATTAAATTGCGGAAAAATAATGCATTTCTCTGCAATTTCTGAATCAGCATTGTCCTATTAAACCAGCAGGAGGAATCAGCAGGCACAAACACAGAATTCCTTCTCATTAGGTCTGTCAGATAATACAGCAAGCTCAGGAGAAAACATCCTACTTCATAAGCGGCAGCTCTGAACCCAGAGAATCTTTTAAGGCCTGTTCAAATGACTGATGTTTTTGTAAGTACAACATTCTTCACATATGCAACAAGATTTGTAAGAAGAAATAATATATTTTATTAGATTAAATTATATATGTATTTGGAATTGCAAGTCTATCTTCAGATCTAAAACCAAAGCCTTTTACTAATCACAGAGTGGCAGTTCTGTGCTCCTATCTTGCAACACTTTCTTTACAGAAACAGAATAAGTAAAAAAGTGGTTCCTCTTTTCCAATACAGCTTAGAAAGAACGAAGACAAAAAGAAAAGAACACGTCACATAGTTAAGATGAATTATATCATGCATAAACATCCAATGAACTTAAAAGAAAATCATTTTATATTTTAACATACAGAAATGGAAAAACCCCAACAGACACAGGCTTCTGCACCTCCATATCTTTTCTCTTGTCTTGTTCTCTTTTACTGGCCCATTCCACTCCTTTTATTGTACTGAGTGAGTCCTTGGGAATTCCTCCAACAATATATATATTTAGTAATGTCTCCATGTTAAGCTAGAAAGTTCAAAAAACACCATGTCTCTCAACATGGCAATATTTAGATTGCCTTTCATGACAAAATTGCAAAGGTTAATGAGGATGAGATCAAGCCATGCCTTTCAACACACAGCACTGGAAAATAGAAAAAAGGAATGGTTTATTTGCTCCTAGCTTGCAGAGATCGTTTTTAACAGATAGCTGCCATCTCTTTCAACTACTCTTAGCCTTGCTATTCATTGATATTTACTCCTTTAACAGATCTTCTGTGATCCTCAAAGATTGCTGCCAGGAGAAATAATCAGCTGATTAAATGCTTTTGAACAGCTCAATGGCCTGCTGGGGCTCCTGTGTATCACAGGGCTTCCCCCCAGCAGTGGCGAGTGGCAGGTGTGTGGTGCCGCTGGCTGATGGCAGTGACAGGCTGTCTGTGGTGATGTACTCCAAGGGACACTGCTGAAGGAATGCCGGACAGCCAGGAGCCTCTGGACATTTCTGTTCTTCTGTTCTCATGTCTGTGCTTTTCCCACAGCTGGAGGGAAGTGGTGAAACTTCCTTCTTGTTGAGGTACTGCGTTGCTTCCTTCTGCTCTGGGAGCAGGAAGGGCTGCAGAGGACCTGCTCCTGGCTGCTCCTGCCTCTGTGCAGCCTGGGGGCTGGCTTTGTCTGGAAGGGTCACGTACTGCAGGGACACTGCTTTCTCCTGTTTTCCCATTGGATTCAAGCTCACCTCCAGGGTCTGATGCATCTCAGGCTGAGAAGACCTCACTGGGCTGTACAAGTATGGGCCATTGTAAGCAAAGCAAGTGATTGCTGTCTGGGAAGTTATACTTGTGTCAGCACAGTTTGTCCTTGGGCAGACAACCGGGGCATTTAAAGCATGGTATGGGTTCTGTAGGTCCAATGCAGGAGAAGAAACCTCTGTCCTTTCAATCTGCACTTCAGGGGACTCTGCCAAAATCTTCTTCTGCCTGAAGGAGGGACAGTTAAAATTGCTCATGAGATATGTATTTGTGGTAAACACAAAGCAGAAACACAAGCTTAGTAGAACACTGAGGTAGCTATGCATATGGTCAGAATGATCTGTGCAGGTGAGCAAGTTACACCAGAGCGCACAGAATTGTATCCGAAGCTCAAAAGTTACTGCCATGGGCTTTTTGGTGACAGAACATTTGGCTATGGCTTCCCACGAGTTAGGGAGCTCTATGAGCATGTCATTCACAGTGTGACTACAATGTTCTCTTCATTTACCTGTCCACAACTTGAAGGAAGCTAGGCTGATCCATATTCTCCATAAGGCTGCATTTGTTGAAATCCAGCTGGCTGCTTGCATGCCTGTTTCCTAGAGGAACTTTCTGGAAAAATAATAGAAAGCAGACATGGGGAAAGATAAGTGTCTTATCAGCAGCAGAATCATGGAGAAGGAAAATAGCTAGCAGAGGTGAAAGCATCTGGCAATGCACTCTAGTAAAGTTGGATAGAACTTCAATAAGATGACTGGTAGATGCTTTCATTTCTCCAGAAGAATCTTGATTCAAAGCCAAATTGCCTTTCTACTGACCTTACATAACACTATATAGCTCGGGTGGTTGGAGCTGTTCTCTGAAAGATCGTACAAACGCTGCAGGATCTCACTACAATAAACAGAGCTATGGCTTCATGCAAATTCAAACCCATGAAATGACAGCACTTACAAATAGAGAAACATATAAAGGATTAAAAACAAGTCTGCTAAGCTGTTTCTTTGAATGTGGAGGGAAGGAAAAATCAGATTTTACTGAAAGATCATGTAAAAAACAACATAAGTCTTTAGTAGAAACAGAAACAGTTTATCTTCAGACACAGGAGATATAATACTGAAATTTTCCTAGTTTAATTTTCCATCACTGTCATGCTGACAAGCACAACACTAATCAGTCTGCAGGTATAAATGCACAATCTGGCTTCTGTTACATACGGACTGAGCAAGAAGGAACAGACTAACTGAAGCGTACGTTCCTCGCAGATTAGGTGACAAAGAGGAGCTCTTGGAATTATTGGGATTCATGAAGAAGAAAAAAATAATGAACCTTCAAAGGCACAGATGCCTCTTACCTTCAAGTAGCTCTGGATCAGCAGACTCTTGCTGGGGTTTGGAATCTTTTCCTCCCACAGCTTCTTCTGCCTGCAGCAACACAGAGTTTTCAAGGTTCGCGTCTCACTGTGGCAAGAAGAAGAGACTGCACCTCATGCACCATGCTGCTCTGCGTGGCCCCGCCGTTGCCTGGGAGGCCAGCAGCAAACTCGCACCAGTGTCCAGCCATGTACAAGGCTGACACTGCACACCAAGGCTTCTCTTTGCATAGACCACTCTCATAGCAGACAAGCAGTGCCTCACCCTTTATCCACTCCCCGTGGCCAACACACAGCTAAATTGCATTCTCAGGGCACAAACTTACCTGAGTAAGTACTTAAAGCTGCAATAAGCAACAGCGAGCAAAGTGATGATGAGAACTGGCAGCATCAATGGGAGAACCACTGGTGAAAGAACTGAAAGAGAGAAAGAAGAAATGGGGAGTCAACATCTGAGGATCCCTTCCCATAAGAAGTTTTGCATTCAGGTGATTCTTCGTGAAAGCATATCTGGGAAGTAGAAGAGAAGAAATGTGTCCTGAATACCTTATTGATGACCAAAGGAAGTCATCTTTTCCCTCACTGATTCTTTTTCTAGTCTTCACTGACTCCACAGGGAAAATAATTTATCCCAGCAAAAGCCTGGTGAGGTAGCAGAATTCACGGTGAATGTTAGAGGTCTACAGAGGTCTTAGGTTGCCTGACTTTGTACAGTCCTGGAGAGATGGGAATCTCAGAGATTCTCCTGAGCTCCTTCCGCTAATGGATGTAGATGAACATCGAGGTGAACATCTTGGTACTTCAAGCTGCCCAGGGACAAATTCTAGAATGTCACATATCTTTGGGCATGTGATCATAGTAATCATGGGCATTCTGCTTCTAACTCCAGAAACTGCAAGAACATGATATGGTGTGCATCTCCAGTACACTCCAATGTGTCTTTTATTCAACTCCACGGCCTCTCTGTAAAATGGAAAGGCTGATTTTTAGCCTGTCTTCCTGCATTCTCAAGCTTTTCAGTTCCTTAAAGCAGAATCAATTATTGGGATCAGGAAACAGCAGTGGTCTTTGGCTAGGATCTTTTCTTGATTCTCCGTGTGGAAAGCTTTACAGCTAGCTGTATTAGCCTAGGGAAGGAAAGCAGGAAAGGTGCTTACGAGCTGCATCCTGCTCACTGCCTTTGTTAGCATTCCTGCTGCACTGAAAGGGTGCAAGCAGAACAGTGACCACTTTAAGCAGCCCCACCACAGTTACATGGCTGGATCTGCCTGCAACGTTCATCACAAGAATGCAGGTGTTTCTCTACAGGAATTTCATCCACGAACCGTACAAAAACCTGACAAAATCCGCCCGGGTGAAAAGTACCATTCTCAGTTTCCCAGGTGAACTCCTCACTCCATTCACTCCAGTATCCCTGGTAATCCTGATTATTCACCATTGCACGCATTCTTCCCCTGTATTTGGTAGACGCTGACAACATCTGATCAGTGAAGATGAAGGGAGGTTCATCATTGGTAATTTTTATGGTCTTCAAGGTCTGGGGAGAGGAAAGAAGCACAAATGAAAGAGGTGAGAGGAACTGACATCCCCAGTCGCAAAGCAAAGAGAAACCCAGGACTCCTGCACTTGCTATCACTCACTTTTTCATACTGGTTGTGCTTCCAGAACTGGACTTCGTACTGCTGTTTTATGAAACCATACCGTAAAGTGTGTTTTTTCCACCTCAGTTCATACTCCTGATTTCTCATCAGTTCCACAGACACATTTGCAGGTGGCAGCACCTTAACTAGAACACAGAGAATATCCCAGAGTACATATCAACAAGCACACCCAGCTTCTACCATTGCAAAAACCTCTCCCTAGCTCCTGTCTGTGAAAACATCACCAATACTTCCAGATTCTCACATGTACAGGCGCTCCACCTGGCACACCTCACGCAGCACATCAGCCCTATCTCATGCTGAGCTCCAGGGATCACTTCACAAACCCCAGGAGCTCCTCTGGGTCTGACCCACATCATCAACCACGTGCTTCCCTTACCAAGTCACATCGCTTCTTCCTCCCAAACACCTTTCCTCACTCCCACTGCTCTCATCACGTCTTGCCCACACAGGCACTGTTCCTAAAAAAATCCCAGGAGAGGCAAGACTCTCCAAAGCAACTCACTGTTCTTGTAGGCTTCTATCAGTTTCTCCTCCATCTTGGTCCGCACAGACACTTGGTACTGGCTCTGACTGCTGATGTTGCTAACAGGGATCCCACAGCTCTGCACCACATATGGGACATGGGGCAAAGCCTTCTCATACACGGGAGAGCACTCCTCTTCCCTGAGGGGAGAAAAGAAGGTGGTGCTGAGATCAGCAGGAACGGCACAGAGCAGCAGCCCAGCAGCACGGGCAGAGGTAAGTATGCTGCCACTGGCAGATCACGTACGCTGATGCTGGAGTGGCCCTGAAGAACAAGCCAAAGATGACAGAGCTGGCAATCGCTTCCTTCACTTCCCAGCTGCACTTCAGATATGCACCATTGAAGAGGCAACGAAGGTTCCTGGGATGAATGCCACCTACAGAGAAGATCACAGCATGCTAAGAGGCAGGAAAAGTCCAGTGAAAGCCTTTGTCTTGCATGAGCAGGTACCATACAATGGGGTGGAACACAAAGCACACCGAAAGGGGCAAGATAGGCTCTTGCTCCTGCTCGCATTTCAAACTTCTCCATGCCCTTCTAGGACATAGCAATCCTTCCAAGTGAAAGCAAGACCAGCACCACAGTGGAAGACAGTAAGCAGACTTCTTCATGACCTACATCCCAAGTCACAATCCGGACCCATGGAGGGCTTCAGACCTCCTGCAGGGGGCACAGCCCCCAGCCATTTCATTATTGCTTGGAGTATCCCAGTGAAACAAGTGTTGAGGCTCCCTGAGAGAAAGCCATCATAGGTGGGGCTTCCCTTGCCACTTTTGGCTTTGGATGGGACCCACAAGGATCACTGCCTTGCCCTGGCTTCTCAGGGTGACCTCCTACCCTTGCACAGCCCTACTCCATCCCCTTTACCTTCGGGGGTCTCCCAGGACACATCTGTGCTCCACTCGCTGTATTGCCCGGAGAAACCTGTGCCCTGCTCTGGTCTGGCTCGCACATGGGCGATGTATCTGCTTCCTGGGATGAGGTGGCTGAGGTGGCAATGAGTGATGTTGGAGAGCAGGCGTGAAGCAGCCTTCTGTCAGCAGGGGAAAGGAGGGAGAACAGGAATCAGTGGTGAGGGGTGGAAGGAAGACAGAGAAGGAGCACAGATGCATCTCAAGCTGTCTTGTGCACGTGAAACACTTCCAAGGTGTTTTGCCTTTCTCCCCCATGAGCCCACAGGCTGCTCTTCAAACGTGCTTTGAATTCATGATGGAGGGATGCAGGGTTAAATAAATTCCAACTCAAAACCCAATTGCACTGCTTTTTCGCAGTGAAGAATTGATTTTTGCATTCAAGTCAGGACTAGTGGTATTTTACCAGGAAAGTCACTTGCAGACAGTAACAAAGCCTCTTCCACATGGCCTAAATCAGCATTTATTGCAACTCTTCATAGTGCCTGAGAACAGAAAGGCTGCCCATTTGCATGGCACTGACCATAAGTTCTCAACCAGCCACAAGGCTTCAGCCATGGCCTGGTGAGGCCAACTCTTCCTGCTCTTACCTCCCAGGACTCCCAGTCCCGCTTGTAAGCAACTTCATACTCCAACACATTGCTCAGCCCTTGGCTTCCATCAGGTGCTGTCCATGTCAGCAAGAAGTCCCCTGAACTTTCTCGGAGTGAGAGGTTCTGAGGGGGAAGGGGCTGAACTGGAAGATGAAGATACAACACATGAGATGTGATACGGAGGAGAGAAACATGAAGAGGGGAACAAAACATGAAGTTAAGCGCCCTCAACTTCCCCATTTTCACAATATCTTATCACTTCCTGCAGTAGGAAGCTGCTTGCTGTGTGTCCCTCCAACGTTCACCTGTTCCCACACTCGCCCTCTTCAATCTCAAGGCAGAACTGTTTGTCAGTTTTTGCAAAATCATCGCGATTCATCTCCTAACTGAACATTAAAAATGTTCTCAAAGATCCCCCAAAAGCATTTGAAAGTTTGCCTTGGAATTTATTCCTTACCATTTTGGAAAAGATGAACTTGTAGTTGTGCTTCAAGATTCTGCTTGGGTTTGAAGCTGTAATAGTCATCCACTCCAATTCCAAAATGTTCTACTGGTTTCCAACAAATCCAATGGCTGTATGGGTCTGAAGCCTCAGGTAAGTCTTCTTCCAGCTCCTTTTGACAATGCATTTCCTCACTGTCACTGTGTGAATAGAAAAAGTATCTATAACGGTCTGATCTGGTCCTATTTAGTTCAGGCAAAACTAAATGTCAGCAGATAATTCCAATCCCTAATGATTATCTAATTTATGTGGGAAGTTATATCCTCATTACCACTGATAGCCCCATTTTGCACCTATTACCATTACTAACATTTTTATCACCATTAATCTTTTATCAAATGTGTTTTCATTTCAAAGTACGCAACATAATATTCTGTTCTCAAGTCAGGCTAGTTTTGTTAGTTTCCAGTCTAAGCCTTGATAATCTCACAATTCTATGTGAGAAGTCGTTTGATGGAAAAGAACATCAGAGAAATGCATTGTTTACTTTGAGTGAAAGGCAAGGAAGTTTCTGACGCTCCTGAGCTTCTTGAAGGAATTCCCTTGGCAGTCCCAGGAAGACACTTAAGCGTTTTTTTAATTCAGCCAAAATGTACTTCTCAAGCCTTACCAGTTCTGTTCTGTCAAGAGACCTGATGTATTCATTAACTTCCCCCAGAATGCTAGGCATCACTTTAGATGGCCTTCCTCCAGGCCAAAAAGCATCATCAAGATTAAAAACAATATATTATGGTAGTCAGAAGTAGGCAAGCTTTGTGTGCTTGCACAGGTCTGAGTTGCTGAAGAGATGCAGTTCTCCTTTTTGTACCCTCTGAACTTCTGCATGAGCCTATGAATCCATGCCCGTTGCTCCCGTACAGATAAAGCCGTGGCGATCGGAGCTCAGCTACTGTCCTTCAGGACAGCATGAGGTCTCCAAGCCAACCATACGTCAGCAGGCATTGTTCAGCAGTACTGATAGCTGTCAAAGTTGGGTACTAGTGAGGAAGCCAGGCATATTTCTGAAGAAAGGGAGGGACTGATTGGTCATGATTCCTGTATCAGCCACTGAAAACCCTCCATCATAAAACAATGTTCCAGAGCAGACTCCCAACAGCAGAGCAATTTTCTTTCATCTTTTCTTTCCTTCTCTTTTTTTTTTTTTTTTCCAGAATAATTGCCCTCAAGGTCCTTTTCCAAAGACCTTCAGCTCATTTCACCTGCTTTTAGGTGTACCAGTACTCTCTTACCTACAATAAAATCAAGTGTTCCCTCTTCTCCCTTTCCTTTCTGTATCCCAAGATGCTAATACATTTTCTTCTCAGCTTTCCATCTTTAACTTCCTCTCTATTCGGCCTTTCTTATCCTCACAGCTGATCAAGTCTGCTGATGCTGTTCCCTTTTCATAAGGAAACAGATGCAGCATAGAGATACTCTCATAAACAACCGGTATCTCTGGGAGGAAGATTGATAGCACAGATGAACTTACCCATACCCACACTTTCACAAGCATAGCCTATTCAGGGTCTTCAGAAGTGATCAACACCATACTCTCAGTGATGACCCTAAACAGGCAAAATAACTGGGGAAATGTCTCTGCCTGGTAGGTTTATGAATCGCTCCTGAGCCCGCTCTTCTTCTCAATCTATCTTCTCTACCTCGTTGGACGGCCATCCGCGTGCCCCTTCTTATATCCTATCCAGGATTCTGCTACAAACTTATGGGAAAATTATTGAAACTAGGATCAAATTAACTCCACTGGCACATGATTAGAAGTCCTCCCTCTCCCTTTTTAGGACAGGCATCAGAAGCAAGCGCGACTTTGACTGTAACCCAAGAACAGCTGTCACTTTCTAAAAACCCGACTGCCGGCCCAGAGATTCCAAAAGAGTGTTGTGGCCAAACACTCTTCGGATGTTTTTCCTTCACAGTTCATTTCAGGTACTTACTTTTTAATAACATTCCTTTGGTACAGAGTCAAACCAAGGAGGGCATGTGCCTCGGAGTGTTCCTTCCATGTGCACGTCACGAGTGAGCTGTAGTCATTGTGGCACCTCAAGCTCTCCATCGGAACGCTTTCTGAAATGGATGCCAGCCAAAATAAAGATGCAATGCTTACAAATGGAAATAGTGAGAGCTAGCAGGAAGGACAGTGATTCTGCCATCAGAATGGGAAAGGCGTCAAGAACAGCACTCTTCTGACGGCACCAAATAATGACCCTTGGTGAAAATATGTTTGAAGTTGTGTTCCTTCCCCACATCTCCACAGTACCAAAGAGTCAAGCCAAGGTACAACAACGGTGAAGCGAGACCTTTGAGCCTGCAAGACATGTTTCTGGCCAAAGTATCACTTCCAGGCAGAAACAGCTTTCTGGGCATAGTGAATATCACAGTTAGTGGGGATGTGCTGATTATTTCATCTCTGTGGGACTTCTTTGCAACCAATTTCCATACTCTCACCTATTTGTCTGCACCAGCACCAGCACCTGCCACAAACTGACTGCTTTTGATCAGAATGCTTGTTGTCCTGCAGCAGAGAGGATAGGAGCAAAAGAAAGTAGAAAATGGGGAAGAGTGAGTCAGGTACAAAAAAGAGAGGAAAAAGGCAGGAGTCAAATAAAAGAAATTATAATTCTGAAACTCACCATTAATGGCTTGGTCACTGAAGGCCAATGACAGATTTAGCAAAAAGATGCAAAACCCTTTCATCTTCATACTGTCCTTTGAACACACATTTTTATTAAAAAAAATGTTTTCATTGCCCACTCTTCTTTTGTCTTGTTGTGGAGCTTCTTGTTTTCATTTCATGTAAAGAGAAGTAAAACTCAGTTAGGGAACCTTAGGCATTTTGCTGTCTTGAAGTGATATTTGGAAAGAACTCCCTAATTTGCTGTGATAAAATTCAGACAGAACATCTACAGATCCTTTACTGATGGGCAAACCTGTTCTTATTGTGTGAACCTGCAACATGAGCAAGGACTGTAGAGTAAATGTGCACATCCAAGGAAGTGCACAGATTCTTTCAGCTCTTGAGAAGAAACATGCATATTCTGTGAATAAATTTATCCTTCAAATTCATTTGTCCTTCTGCTCTTTCTAGTCTTCCTACTCTTCCTTCTGTTTTGTTATTTTCCTTAAAAATACATTCCACAACCACATACCTCCAGAATACATGATTGAATTTCCATATTTATTCATTTTCAGGTTTCTCTTGAATATGGTACTCCCCAGACAAGTTGCAAATTTTAGCAACAATTTCAAACAAATTATTTCTCTTCTTTTGCGGAAGACCATGGCCCACATTCTTTGGTACCAGAATACTGGCTCTTCTGGCCATCTCTCACTGCTTTCTCCAAACTATGATAAACTTACAGAGCTGCAACCCCTGTACTCAGTGAACTCTAGCTCTTTTCTACTGTAGAGGAACATGGAGAGATCTCCTTTTAAATCTCTGTTGACTTTCAGATTCCTGAGTGCCGCTTCTTGATACCAGAAACAGCGGTATGAGCCCTCGCATAATCATTGCAAAGCTTTCCCTTAAGAGCTCTCAAGACTTTCCAGGATAGAAGACTGCTATTTTGCCTTCCCCAGAAAGAAGCAGTTCCCTTACCTGCATCCAGAGTTGTCTGTGAGGCAGATGATAAAACCTGATGGATGACCCTCACTGTTCAGCTTCCCCAGCAGTATGAGAATCTTCTGATGCAGCAACCAGCTGCTTCCCTACAAAGGAATCTATACAATATTTTTGTACCTTCCATACATTCAAATGTCAGTTTTGAAGAAGCAGACCACACCCTTCCAACGAAAATAGATGCTTGTGCAGTTGTACAGTTACGTTCCTCCTATTTTAAGCTCCCAAGCACTTCGTGCGGACTGTTTAAGTGGGAAATATGGGGAAGGAAGTATGTCACTGCTAATCTGTATGTTAAGAATTATCTTTTCTTGGGATTAGTGTATTTATGAAGAAAAAAGAGGCAGAAAAAGGATCGACTGCAGTAAATGTATGAAAGTATAGGAAGGAATTCTTTCTGCTCAAGTATTGTTTCTTGCTTTATTGTAGTCTTAAAAAGCTCCAAGAGTGGGATCATTTTTCACTTTGTGCTTGTATGTTTATATGTAATTTGAAACTAGAGAGACTACCTTTATCACTGCAATCCTTTAATTTGAGCAATATTTTAAAACCATTTATGTTTTACTGATTTCAACAATTAATAATTGATGATGATTTTTATAATACGTAGATTAAAGTGAAAACTGAGGCTTTGTTCCTTCTAATCTCAACCATTCTGTGGTTCTATGAAAGACATACTCAGATTTGTGCATTTAGGAGTAAAGTACAAGGGGCTGAGATGGGTCCCCAGATACAGAATATAATTCTTCAGTCTGTTTGTTTTTCACAGCCACTAGACCTCTAAAATCTGACCAAAACCACACTTAGCAGATATAGCCACTCACAAGAACTCCTTCAATATACAAGAGAATATATACATACATATATATATATATATTCTGTGAATAAGGGAATAATAGAATCGCAGAATGGCTTGGGTTGGAAGGGACCTCAAAGATTATCTAGTTCCAAACTCCCTGCCATGGACAGAGTTGCTGACTGCTAGATCAAGAACTAGATAGGGCTGCCCAAGGCTCCATCCAGCCTGGCCTTGAATGCCTTCAAGGATGGGGCATCCAAAACCTCTCTAGGTAGCCTGTTCTAGTACTTCACCACCCTCTCAGTGAAAAACTTCCCCTCAACATCTAATCTAAATCTCTTCTCATTCAGTTTAAAATTGCTGCCCTGGACCTATCACTATCTATCCTTGTAAAAAGTTGTTTTCCCTCCTGCTTATAATTCACTTTAAGTACTGGAAGTCTATAATGCAGTCTCCCTGGAACCTTCTCTTCTCCAGACAAGCCCAACTCCCTAAGCCTGTCTTCATAGGAGAGGTTCTCTTACCCTCTATCATCCTCACGACTCTCCTCTGGACCTGCTCCAACAGTTTCATGTCCTTCCTGGGATGGGGGCCCCACGTCTGGACGCAATACTGCAGATGGGGCCTCACAAGAGCAGAAAAGAGAGGGAGGATGACCTCCCTCACCCTGCTGGCCACCTTTCTTTTGATGCAGTCCAAGATACAGTCGACCTTCCAGGCTGCCAATGCACAGTACTGGCCCATGTTAAGTTCTTCATCTACCAGGACACTTAAATTCTCTCTCAGCAGGACTACTCGCAAGGAATTCTTCTAATCTGCATACATGTCTGGGATTGCTCCAACCCAAGTGCAGCATTTCACGCTTGGCCTTGCTGCACCTCATCAAGTATACCTGGGCCCTTCCTTTTTGTTTCTCAAAGTCCCTTTGGATGGTATCCATTCCTTCTGTCGTATCAACTGCACCACTCAGCTTGGCGTCATCTGCAAACTTGCTGAGGGTGCCCTTGATCCCAATATCTGTGTCACTGATAAAGAGCATAATTCCTAGAGACAGACCCCCTTGTGGAACACCACTCATCACCAGCCTCCACCTGGACATAGAGCCACCGACCACAACCCTTTGGCTACAATATTCAGGATGCCCAAGGAGGTTGTGGATACTCTGTTCCTGGAAGCATTCAAGGCCAGGTTGGATCTGGCTCTGGGCAGCCTTGTCTAGTGGGTGGTAACCCTGCCCATGGCAAGGGTGCTGAAATTAGATGACCTTTAATGTCCTTTCCAACCCAGGCCATTCTATGATTCTATGATTCTACAGTTCTATGATTCTATGATTCTATGATTCTTTCTGGTTGATACATCCTTGCTTTTACTACCTGTGCACGTCCTTTTTACCCCCATTTGATCAACAGGTCCTTGCTGAGCTATACTGGTTTCCTGCTTCCTCTGCTTGTTTTCATATAAGGGAAAACAGAGAACTCTTGTGCTCACAGAAAGACAACCAGAGAGAGTTGCCAACTCTGCTCCACTCCTTTGTCTCTAAGGACATCTTTCCACAGGAACTCACCCACTGATTCCTTAAACAGCCTGAAGTTTGCTCTCCTGAAGTTTGGGGTTCTGACTTTGCTTTTTGCCAGGCCCATCCTCCTCTACCAAGTCACAGTCCCTACAGACCAGAGTGCCTCCCATCTTAGCCTCTTTAATGAGCTACTCTGAATTGGCAAGAATCAGGTCCAGAAGTGCTTATTCTCTAGTCTGTTTGTCTAATACCAGGAGCAGGAAGTTCTCCTCAACAAGCACCAGGGGTCTTCAGGATTGCTTGCAACCTGCCATGTTGTTTTTCCATAGACATACAGGTAGCTAAATTCCCTGCCAGTTCCTCCTGTGAGTGCAACGCTTCCCATAGCTGAAGCAAGAATGACTCATCCATAGGCTCTCCCTTGATCAGGCAGCCTGTCATAGACCCTGACCATCAAATGTCCTTTCTTGGTCCAGTCCCTGATTTTCACCCACGAGTTCTCAACCTGAACATGGCTATTTCTCAGATGTAGCTCTTCACACTCTGTCCAACTCTTAACATAGAGAGCAACTCCCCCACTTATCTTTCCCTACCTATCTCTTCTGAAAACTTTCTAGCCCTCAATCATCATACTCCAGTCATGTATATCAACCCGCATGACTGTGATCACAATTACTCTGTGACCACATACTCTTCTAATTGCATTGTGGCTTACAACTCTTCCTGCTTATTACTCAGGCTGCATGCATTGATGTAGAGGCACTTCATTTAGGCTACTAGTAATGTTATCTTATCTGAGGAGTCCTCACAAGACACCTCAGCCCTGCTGTTGTGGATCGTGGTCACCGTGTTTGTTGTGACACAGTGCTGCACCCTGGTGTGCCCAGAAGAGCAGAGGGCATTGTGGCCTGTGCTAACAGCCAGGAAGGCTTTGGGTCAGGTTCTGGAAAAGATATCAGGTAAGGATGTAATTATTTACTGTGCACTTTTCTGTGCTTACTACACTCTTGCTTTAAGTATCCACTGTAAGCTATGGTCAGAGGCAGAATATCAGACAGGATGAAATGACTGTTTGGCCCCGTTGTGTTCATCTGTGTTCCTATATCACGGACTTTCCTCCACATAGAAAACAATGTCTTTAGGTGCTGAAACAGCATCATAGGGAGTGAGAGGAATCAGAGATTAATCATTGGACATGTATAGGAAAAAGACTGTGTACAAATGCATTTGACATTGTGTGAACAAGAAAGTCTACAGCAATTGTCAGGGTGGGTTGGGCTTGTTTTGCATTACGCTGTAGAGATACAATTTTCTCAGAAATTATCCAGCTGCTGTTCTTTGAGACCTCGGTGGGCTTTCCATTACTGTTTCCTTTTCTATTAAACCATTCACCCTCAGTTTCCTTCTTCATGTAAAAGACAACCCCCAGACTTGCAAAAACACAACAACTGACTCGTTCCACATGGATTGGCATTGGAACTATTGAGGTCACAATGTACTTTGCAACTTAATCTCATGCAAAGTCAGGTAATACATTTCTGGTTGAGGTTTATTCTTATGAAGCAATAATGAAGTTATTACCTAAGAGTAAGAAAGAGAAAATTTCTTACTGTCAAAACACAGGCAGAAATCTTTGAAGTTGAATCAGAGAGTTGCAAAAGGTGATCTACACTATTAATTGAGATGCTTATTCAGGAAGGAATGTAAGACAAAAACAAAGCCTGTGGACGCTTTGATTCCAAGGTGATGCATATCAGAGATCAGAATCCAGATACCTGATTTGCATATGAATTTGAACATCTCCTTTTTTGTACCAGCCTAGCTAGAGCACAACCATACAGCCTAGAAGAAATTAGCCTTCTTACACATAAAAGGCCAAAGAGACTAAAAAAACTTGAAACTCATTTAAGGTGTTCCTCATTCCATATTCTCTGTTAGAGGCTGCAACTGTATGCCTATTCCCATCAAGAATGTTGAATTTGAAAATTGAATTTGGCCTCCTTTAAATTAGTAAGCAATTAAATTGTGAAAAATAATGCATTTCTCTGCAATTTCTGAATCAGCATTGTCCCATTAAATCAGCAGGAGGAATCAGCAGGCACAAACACAGAACTCCTTCTCATCAGGTCTGCCAAATAATACAGCAAGGTCAACTTGCAGGTGACAGTTCTGAACTTACAGAATCTTTTAAGGTCCATTCAAAAGAGCTAATAGTAATGTTGTAAGTACAACATTCCTAAGGCATGCAAGAAGAGATCTGTAAGAAGAAATAATGTATTTTATTAGATAAAATTATATATATATTTGGAATGGCAAGTCTATCTTCAGATCTAAAACCAAAGCCTTTTACTAATCACAGAGTGGCAGTTCTGTGCTCCTATCTTGCAACACTTTCTTTACAGAAGCAGAATAAATAAAAAAGTGGTTCCTTTTCCAATACAGCTTAGGAAGAACAAGAAAAGAAAGAACACGTCACATGGTTAAGATGAATTATATCGTGCTTGAACAGCTGATGAACTTAAAAGAAAATCACACAATGAGAAATAGAAAAGCCCCACCAGACACAGGCTTCTGCACCTTCACAGCTTTTCTCTCGTCATTCTCTGTTATTGTCCCTTTCCCTTCCTCTCTGCACTGAATGAGTCCTTGGGTTTTCTTCTAGTGATGTATCTTCCCTATGGTCCCCCAGAGCCTATTTCATGTATCTCAGTAATGTTTTCTTCTTATCCTAAGAATACACTGTGATACAACGCATCTTAAATTAAGAAAGTTTTCCTGGACTTTGGCCATTTTTTCTCATTTTCTATTTATGCTTCTATAACTGTCTGGTGATTTTTCATCTGAGATGATACCTAACCTATGCTAGTAGTGAAAACGTAGAAATAATTAAAGGTCCTTCATGAGTCTTTGACCTATTTCACACACACAGAAGATTATAAAATTACTTGAAACAATCTTATATAACAAAGGTCTCCAAATGGCTTGCAACCTGATATCATTTCACAAACTCAAGTCAGCATTTCTTCCAACAGGTTTTGCTCCAGGCAGTCTGGGGCTATGGTAAAATGAATGCAACCAGTGCAGGACCATAAGAAGGCTGAAGTGTATTTTGTAGATAATCCAAGAATCTAAGAAAACAAGAACTATCTCATAGTGATGATATTTGGATGGTCTTTCATGACAAAATTGCAAAGGAAATCGAGGATGAGATCAAGCTATTGATTGGCATGGCTTTCAACATGTTGCACTGGAAGACAGAAAAGGAATTTCTGTTTATTTGCTGAGTTGGTTTATATCAGATAGCTGCCACCTCTTTCAGTTACTCTTAGCCTTGCTATTCATTGATATTTTCTCCTTTAGCAGATTTCTGTGATCCTCAGAGATTGCTGCCAGGAGAAATAATCATCTGACTTGAGGCTTTTGAAAAGCTGAATGGCCTGCATTTTTGATACACCCCCTTCCTTGCCAGTGATGAATTCATCATCTGGTACAGGTTTCCCAGGTACTGTCCTGCCTCCAGAAGGTTTCTTGATTTGGGGATATTCCTGACTCATATGCATCTTCTCACCAGATTTCAGGCTGTGGAAGCAATAGTCACCAACCTGGCAAAGGAAAACTGGCTCAGTGCTGTCAGGATTTAACACCACAAGATTACCCTCAGACAATGGCTGCTCTTTAGGGAGAGTGCTTCCCTTCTGCTGAAAGGGCAAAGAAATCTTTGAGAGTTCTGAAGGTCCGTGGTGACCTGAACGGACATCAAGGTAGTCTCCAAATGCATCCAGGTGCATTTCAGGAGAGGCTGATACTTGGCCTGAAGGGGGGAGCATGACACCAAATTGCTCAGGAGAAACCTCATGGCAAGAGCAGTCACTGGAGGGCTGGGGCTCCTGTGTATCACAGGGCTTCCCCCCAGCAGTGGCGAGTGGCAGGTGTGTGGTGCCGCTGGCTGATGGCAGTGACAGGCTGTCTGTGGTGATGTACTCCAAGGGACACTGCTGAAGGAAGGCCGGACAGCCAGGAGCCTCTGGACATTTCTGCTCTTCTCTTCTCATGTCTGTGCTTTTCCCACAGGTGGAGGGAAGTGGTGAAACTTCCTTCTTGTTGAGGTACTGCGTCGCTTCCTTCTGCTCTGGGAGCAGGAAGGGCTGCAGAGGACCTGCTCCCAGCTGCTCCTGCCTCTGTGCAGCCTGGGGGCTGGCTTTGTCTGGAAGGGTCACGTACTGCAGGGACACTGCTTTCTCCTGATTTCCCATTGGATTCAAGCTCACCTCCAGGGTCTGATGCATCTCAGGCTGAGAAGACCTCACTGGGCTGTACAAGTATGGGCCGTTGAAAGCAAAGCAAGTGATTGCTGTCTGGGAAGTTATACTTGTGTCAGCACAGTTTGTCCTTGAAACAGAATATGAATAGCCAGGAATCGGACTTGGGCAGACAACTGGGGCATGCTCTGGCACATTTAAAGCATGGTATGGGTTCTGTAGGTCCAATGCAGGAGAAGAAACCTCTGTCCTTTCAGTCTGCACTTCAGGGGACTCCGCCAAAATCTTCTTCTGCCTGAAGGAGGGACGGTTAAAATTGCTCATGAGATATGTATTTGTGGTAAACACAAAGCAGAAACACAAGCTTAGTAGAACACTGAGGTAGCTATGCATATGGTCAGAATGATCTGTGCAGGTGAGCAAGTTACACCAGAGCGCACAGAATTGTATCCGAAGCTCAAAAGTTACTGCCATGGGCTTTTTGGTGACAGAACATTTGGCTATGGCTTCCCTAGAGTTAGGGAGCTCTATGAACATGTCATTCACAGTGTGACTACAATGTTCTCTTCATTTACCTGTCCACAACTTGAAGGAAGCTAGGCTGATCCACGTTCTCCATAAGGCTGCATTTGTTGAAATCCAGCTGGCTGCTTGCATGCCTGTTTCCTAGAGGAACTTTCTGGAAAAATAATAGAAAGCAGACATGGGGAAAGATAAGTGTCTTATCAGCAGCAGAATCATGGAGAAGGAAAATAGCTAGCAGAGGTGAAAGCATCTGGCAATGCACTCTAGTAAAGTTGGATAGAACTTCAATAAGATGACTGGTAGATGCTTTCATTTCTCCAGAAGAATCTTGATTCAAAGCCAAATTGCCTTTCTACTGACCTTACATAACACTATATAGCTCGGGTGGTTGGAGCTGTTCTCTGAAAGATCGTACAAACGCTGCAGGATCTCACTACAATAAACAGAGCTATGGCTTCATGCAAATTCAAACCCATGAAATGACAGCACTTACAAATAGAGAAACATATAAAGGATTAAAAACAAGTCTGCTAAGCTGTTTCTTTGAATGTGGAGGGAAGGAAAAATCAGATTTTACTGAAAGATCATGTAAAAAACAACATAAGTCTTTAGTAGAAACAGAAACAGTTTATCTTCAGACACAGGAGATATAATACTGAAATTTTCCTAGTTTAATTTTCCATCACTGTCATGCTGACAAGCACAACACTAATCAGTCTGCAGGTATAAATGCACAATCTGGCTTCTGTTACATATGGACTGAGCAAGAAGGAACAGACTAATTGAAGCGTACGTTCCTCGCAGATTAGGTGACAAAGAAGAGCTCTTGGAATTATTGGGATTCACAAAGAAGAAAGAAATAATGAACCTTCAAAGATACAGATGCCTCTTACCTTCAAGTAGCTCTGGATCAGCAGACTCTTGCTGGGGTTTGGAATCTTTTCCTCCCACAGCTTCTTCTGCCTGCAGCAACACAGAGTTTTCAAGGTTAGTGTCTCAGTGTGGCAAGAAGAGACTGCACCTCATGCACCATGCTGCTCTGCATGGTTGCCTGGGAGGCCAGCAGCAAACTCGCACCAGTGTCCAGCCGTGTACAAGGCTGACACTGCACACCAAGGCTTCTCTTTGCATAGACCACTCTCATAGCAGACAAGCAGTGCCTCACCCTTTATCCACTCCCCGTGGCCAACACACAGCTAAATTGCATTCTCAGGGCACAAACTTACCTGAGTAAGTACTTAAAGCTGCAGTAAGCAACAGCGAGCAAAGTGATGATGAGAACTGGCAGCATCAATGGGAGAACCACTGGTGAAAGAACTGAAAGAGAGAAAGAAGAAATGGGGAGTCAACGTCTGAGGATCCCTTCCCATAAGAAGTTTTGCATTCAGGTGATTCTTCGTGAAAGCATATCTGGGAAGTAGAAGAGAAGAAATGTGTCCTGAATACCTTATTGATGACCAAAGGAAGTCATCTTTTCCCTCACTGATTCTTTTTCTAGTCTTCACTGACTCCACAGGGAAAATAATTTATCCCAGCAAAAGCCTGGTGAGGTAGCAGAATTCACGGTGAACGTTAGAGGTCTACAAAGGTCTTAGGTTGCCTGACTTTGTACAGTCCTGGAGAGATGGGAATCTCAGAGATTCTCCTGAGCTCCTTCCGCTAATGGATGTAGATGAACATCGAGGTGAACATCTTGGTACTTCAAGCTGCCCAGGGACAAATTCTAGAATGTCACATATCTTTGGGCATGTGATCATAGTAATCATGGGCATTCTGCTTCTAACTCCAGAAACTGCAAGAACATGATATGGTGTGCATCTCCAGTACACTCCAATGTGTCTTTTATTCAACTCCACGGCCTCTCTGTAAAATGGAAAGGCTGATTTTTAGCCTGTCTTCCTGCATTCTCAAGCTTTTCAGTTCCTTAAAGCAGAATCAATTATTGGGATCAGGAAACAGCAGTGGTCTTTGGCTAGGATCTTTTCTTGATTCTCCGTGTGGAAAGCTTTACAGCTAGCTGTATTAGCCTAGGGAAGGAAAGCAGGAAAGGTGCTTACGAGCTGCATCCTGCTCACTGCCTTTGTTAGCATTCCTGCTGCACTGAAAGGGTGCAAGCAGAACAGTGACCACTTTAAGCAGCCCCACCACAGTTACATGGCTGGATCTGCCTGCAACGTTCATCACAAGAATGCAGGTGTTTCTCTACAGGAATTTCATCCACGAACCGTACAAAAACCTGACAAAATCCGCCCGGGTGAAAAGTACCATTCTCAGTTTCCCAGGTGAACTCCTCACTCCATTCACTCCAGTATCCCTGGTAATCCTGATTATTCACCATTGCACGCATTCTTCCCCTGTATTTGGTAGACGCTGACAACATCTGATCAGTGAAGATGAAGGGAGGTTCATCATTGGTAATTTTTATGGTCTTCAAGGTCTGGGGAGAGGAAAGAAGCACAAATGAAAGAGGTGAGAGGAACTGACATTCCCAGTCGCAAAGCAAAGAGAAACCCAGGACTCCTGCACTTGCTATCACTCACTTTTTCATACTGGTTGTGCTTCCAGAACTGGACTTCGTACTGCTGTTTTATGAAACCATACCGTAAAGTGTGTTTTTTCCACCTCAGTTCATACTCCTGATTTCTCATCAGTTCCACAGACACATTTGCAGGTGGCAGCACCTTAACTAGAACACAGAGAATATCCCAGAGTACATATCAACAAGCACACCCAGCTTCTACCATTGCAAGAACCTCTCCCTAGCTCCTGTCTGTGAAAACATCACCAATACTTCCAGATTCTCACATGTACAGGCGCTCCACCTGGCACACCTCACGCAGCACATCAGCCCTATCTCATGCTGAGCTCCAGGGATCACCTCACAAACCCCAGGAGCTCCTCTGGGTCTGACCCACATCATCAACCACGTGCTTCCCTTACCAAGTCACATCGCTTCTTCCTCCCAAACACCTTTCCTCACTCCCACTGCTCTCATCACGTCTTGCCCACACAGGCACTGTTCCTAAAAAAATCCCAGGAGAGGCAAGACTCTCCAAAGCAACTCACTGTTCTTGTAGGCTTCTATCAGTTTCTCCTCCATCTTGGTCCGCACAGACACTTGGTACTGGCTCTGACTGCTGATGTTGCTAACAGGGATCCCACAGCTCTGCACCACATATGGGACATGGGGCAAAGCCTTCTCATACACGGGAGAGCACTCCTCTTCCCTGAGGGGAGAAAAGAAGGTGGTGCTGAGATCAGCAGGAACGGCACAGAGCAGCAGCCCAGCAGCACGGGCAGAGGTAAGTATGCTGCCACTGGCAGATCACGTACGCTGATGCTGGAGTGGCCCTGAAGAACAAGCCAAAGATGACAGAGCTGGCAATCGCTTCCTTCACTTCCCAGCTGCACTTCAGATACACACCATTGAAGAGGCATCGAAGGTTCCTGGGATGAATGCCACCTACAGAGAAGATCACAGCATGCTAAGAGGCAGGAAAAGTCCAGTGAAAGCCTTTGTCTTGCATGAGCAGGTACCATACAATGGGGTGGAACACAAAGCACACTGAAAGGGGCAAGATAGGCTCTTGCTCCTGCTCCCATTTCAAACTTCTCCATGCCCTTCTAGGACATAGCAATCCTTCCAAGTGAAAGCAAGACCAGCACCACAGTGGAAGACAGTAAGCAGACTTCTTCATGACCTACATCCCAAGTCACAATCCGGACCCATGGAGGGCTTCAGACCTCCTGCAGGGGGCACAGCCCCCAGCCATTTCATTATTGCTTGGAGTATCCCAGTGAAACAAGTGTTGAGGCTCCCTGAGAGAAAGCCATCATAGGTGGGGCTTCCCTTGCCACTTTTGGCTTTGGATGGGACCCACAAGGATCACTGCCTTGCCCTGGCTTCTCAGGGTGACCTCCTACCCTTGCACAGCCCTACTCCATCCCCTTTACCTTCGGGGGTCTCCCAGGACACATCTGTGCTCCACTCGCTGTATTGCCCGGAGAAACCTGTGCCCTGCTCTGGTCTGGCTCGCACATGGGCGATGTATCTGCTTCCTGGGATGAGGTGGCTGAGGTGGCAATGAGTGATGTTGGAGAGCAGGCGTGAAGCAGCCTTCTGTCAGCAGGGGAAAGGAGGGAGAACAGGAATCAGTGGTGAGGGGTGGAAGGAAGACAGAGAAGGAGCACAGATGCATCTCAAGCTGTCTTGTGCACGTGAAACACTTCCAAGGTGTTTTGCCTTTCTCCCCCATGAGCCCACAGGCTGCTCTTCAAACGTGCTTTGAATTCATGATGGAGGGATGCAGGGTTAAATAAATTCCAACTCAAAACCCAATTGCACTGCTTTTTCGCAGTGAAGAATTGATTTTTGCATTCAAGTCAGGACTAGTGGTATTTTACCAGGAAAGTCACTTGCAGACAGTAACAAAGCCTCTTCCACATGGCCTAAATCAGCATTTATTGCAACTCTTCATAGTGCCTGAGAACAGAAAGGCTGCCCATTTGCATGGCACTGACCATAAGTTCTCAACCAGCCACAAGGCTTCAGCCATGGCCTGGTGAGGCCAACTCTTCCTGCTCTTACCTCCCAGGACTCCCAGTCCCGCTTGTAAGCAACTTCATACTCCAACACATTGCTCAGCCCTTGGCTTCCATCAGGTGCTGTCCATGTCAGCAAGAAGTCCCCTGAACTTTCTCGGAGTGAGAGGTTCTGAGGGGGAAGGGGCTGAACTGGAAGATGAAGATACAACACATGAGATGTGATACGGAGGAGAGAAACATGAAGAGGGGAACAAAACATGAAGTTAAGCGCCCTCAACTTCCCCATTTTCACAATATCTTATCACTTCCTGCAGTAGGAAGCTGCTTGCTGTGTGTCCCTCCAACGTTCACCTGTTCCCACACTCGCCCTCTTCAATCTCAAGGCAGAACTGTTTGTCAGTTTTTGCAAAATCATCGCGATTCATCTCCTAACTGAACATTAAAAATGTTCTCAAAGATCCCCCAAAAGCATTTGAAAGTTTGCCTTGGAATTTATTCCTTACCATTTTGGAAAAGATGAACTTGTAGTTGTGCTTCAAGATTCTGCTTGGGTTTGAAGCTGTAATAGTCATCCACCCCTATTCCAAAATATTCTACTGTTTTCCAACAAATCCAATGGCTGTAGGGGTCTGAAGCCTCAGGTAAGTCTTCTTCCAGCTCCTTTTGACAATGCATTTCCTCACTGTCACTGTGTGAATAGAAAAAGTATCTATAACGGTCTGATCTGGTCCTATATAGTTCAGGCAAAACTAAATGTCAGCAGATAATTCCAATCCCTAATGATTATCTAATTTATGTGGGAAGTTATATCCTCATTACCACTGATAGCCCCATTTTGCACCTATTACCATTACTAACATTTTTATCACCATTAATCTTTTATCAAATGTGTTTTCATTTCAAAGTACGCAACATAATATTCTGTTCTCAAGTCAGGCTAGTTTTGTTAGTTTCCAGTCTAAGCCTTGATAATCTCACAATTCTATGTGAGAAGTCGTTTGATGGAAAAGAACATCAGAGAAATGCATTGTTTACTTTGAGTGAAAGGCAAGGAAGTTTCTGACGCTCCTGAGCTTCTTGAAGGAATTCCCTTGGCAGTCCCAGGAAGACACTTAAGCGTTTTTTTAATTCAGCCAAAATGTACTTCTCAAGCCTTAGCAGTTCTGTTCTGTCAAGAGACCTGATGTATTCATTAACTTCCTCCAGAATGCTAGGCATCACTTTAGATGGCCTTCCTCCAGGCCAAAAAGCATCATCAAGATTAAAAACAATATATTATGGTAGTCAGAAGTAGGCAAGCTTTGTGTGCTTGCACCGGTCTGAGTTGCTGAAGAGATGCAGTTCTCCTTTTTGTACCCTCTGAACTTCTGCATGAGCCTATGAATCCATGCCCGTTGTTCCCGTACAGATAAAGCCGTGGCGATCGGAGCTCAGCTACTGTCCTTCAGGACAGCATGAGGTCTCCAAGCCAACCATACGTCAGCAGGCATTGTTCAGCAGTGCTGATAGCTGTCAAAGTTGGGTACTAGTGAGGAAGCCAGGCATATTTCTGAAGAAAGGGAGGGACTGATTGGTCATGATTCCTGTATCAGCCACTGAAAACCCTCCATCATAAAACAATGTTCCAGAGCAGACTCCCAACAGCAGAGCAATTTTCTTTCATCTTTTCTTTCCTTCTCTTTTTTTTTTTTTTTTTTCCAGAATAATTGCCCTCAAGGTCCTTTTCCAAAGACCTTCAGCTCATTTCACCTGCTTTTAGGTGTACCAGTACTCTCTTACCTACAATAAAATCAAGTGTTCCCTCTTCTCCCTTTCCTTTCTGTATCCCAAGATGCTAATACATTTTCTTCTCGGCTTTCCATCTTTAACTTCCTCTCTATTTGGCCTTTCTTATCCTCACAGCTGATCAAGTCTGCTGATGCTGTTCCCTTTTCATAAGGAAACAGATGCAGCATAGAGATACTCTCATAAACAACCGGTATCTCTGGGAGGAAGATTGATAGCACAGATGAACTTACCCATACCCACACTTTCACAAGCATAGCCTATTCAGGGTCTTCAGAAGTGATCAACACCATACTCTCAGTGATGACCCTAAACAGGCAAAATAACTGGGGAAACGTCTCTGCCTGGTAGGTTTATGAATCGCTCCTGAGCCCGCTCTTCTTCTCAATCTATCTTCTCTACCTCGTTGGACGGCCATCCGCGTGCCCCTTCTTATATCCTATCCAGGATTCTGCTACAAACTTATGGGAAAATTATTGAAACTAGGATCAAATTAACTCCACTGGCACATGATTAGAAGTCCTCTCTCTCCCTTTTTAGGACAGGCATCAGAAGCAAGCGCGACTTTGACTGTAACCCAAGAACAGCTGTCACTTTCTGAAAACCCGACTGCCGGCCCAGAGATTCCAAAAGAGTGTTGTGGCCAAACACCCTTTGGATGTTCTTCTTGCAGAGTTCATTTCAGGTACTTACTTTTTAATAACATTCCTTTGGTACAGAGTCAAACCAAGGAGGGCATGAGCCTCGGAGTGTTCCTTCCATGTGCACGTCACGAGTGAGCTGTAGTCATTGTGGCACCTCAAGCTCTCCATCGGAACGCTTTCTGAAATGGATGCCAGCCAAAATAAAGATGCACTGCTTACAAATGGAAATAGTGAGAGCTAGCAGGAAGGACAGTGATTCTGCCATCAGAATGGGAAAGGCGTCAAGAACAGCACTCTTCTGATGGCACCAAATAATGACCCTTGGTGAAAATATGTTTGAAGTTGTGTTCCTTCCCCACATCTCCACAATACCAAAGAGTCAAGCCAAAGTACAACAACGGTGAAGCGAGACCTTTGAGCCTGCAAGACATGTTTCTGGCCAAAGTATCACTTCCAGGCAGAAACAGCTTTCTGGGCATAGTGAATATCACAGTTAGTGGGGATGTGCTGATTATTTCATCTCTGTGGGACTTCTTTGCAACCAATTTCCATACTCTCACCTATTTGTCTGCACCAGCACCTGCACCTGCCACAAACTGACTGCTTTTGATCAGAATGCTTGTTGTCCTACAGCAGAGAGGATAGGAGCAAAAGAAAGTAGAAAATGGGGAAGAGTGAGTCAGGTACAAAGAAGAGAGGAAAAAGGCAGGAGTCAAATAAAAGAAATTATAAATCCGAAACTCACCATTAATGGCTTGGTCACTGAAGGCCAATGACAGATTTAGCAAAAAGATGAAAAACCCTTTCATCTTTACACTGTCCTTCGAAATTGTGTTTTCATTAAAAATAAACGTTTTCATTGCCCACTCTTCTTTTGTCTTGTTGTGGAGCTTCTTGTTTTCATTTCATGTAAAGAGAAGTAAAACTGAATTAGGGAACTTAAAGCGTTGCACTGTTACAGAGTGACATTCAGAAAGACCTCCTTCCACGTATTTACTTCGTAAAAATTCAGACAGAATGTCTACAAAGCCTTTACTGACAGACAAAAACCCAGTTTTCTTTTTCCTGCAACATGAGCAAAGAATGAAGAAGTAAAAATGCGTATATCTAAGGAAGCACAGGAATTCTTTCAGCTAGAACTAATCAGAAAGTGGCCTATCCTGTGAATAATGTCAACCTGCAAATTCTTTCATCCTTAACTTCTTTATGTTTATATTCTTTTTAATGAACCCCCAAGTTAATTCCTTTTCTTGCTTTTCATAAAGACTTATTCCCCACCACATACTTCCTTAGTTTGTGATTGAATTGCTGTACTCATTTGCTTTCAGGTTTCTCTTCAGCATGCAACTGCTCCAGCTACTCCCCAGACAAGCTGCAAATTTTAGCAACAATTTCAAACAAATTATTTCTCTTCTTTTGGGGGCTGTCAAGATCTAGAGTACATAGAGAAGTTCAAAGACTATGGCCCACATTCTTTGGTACCAGAATACTAGCTCTTCTGGCCATCTCTCACTGCTTTCTCCAAAGTATGATAAATATACAGAGCTGAGACCCGTGTACTCAGGGAACATGCAGTCTCTAGCTCTTTTCTACTGTAGAGGAACATGGAGAGATCTCCTTTTAAATCTCTGTTGACTTTCAGATTCCTAAATGTTGCTTATTGACACCAGAAACAGCGGTATGAGCCCTCGCATAATCATTGCAAAGCTTTCCCTTAAGAGCTCTCAAGACTTTCCAGGATAGAAGACTGCTATTTTGCCTTCTCCAGAATGAAGCAGTTCCCTTACCTGCATCCAGAGTTGTCTGTGAGGCAGATGATAAAACCTGATGGATGACCCTCACTGTTCAGCTTCCCCAGCAGTGTGAGAATCTTCTGATGCAGCAACCAGCTGCTTCCCTGCAAAGGAATCTATAAATGACAAGATTTTCCTGATAATTAAGTCTTTAAAATAAGTACTATACTTTTTATATACCTGCTATACACTGAAATGCCAATTTCTAAGAAGCAGACCACACCCTTTCAGGGAAAGCAGCTGCCTGTAACTGCATTCTGTACTTCCTATTTTAAGCCCCAAAGTACTTACTTAGATGGAACTGTTAAATTAGGAAGGAAATATGTCGTTGCTAATCCACGTGTTAGTGATTGTAGTACTGGTAGAAGAGGGTTGTGAACAGTCCCTACTGAGTTCTAATTGAATGATGAAGGAACTGGGGCATCTCTCCTGTGTGAAGAAGCTGAGAGGGCTGGAACCGTTCAGCCTCTAGAAAAGGAGGCTTAGGGGGGACCTCATCAATGTGTATAATAACTAAAGACAGGATGCAAAGAGAATGGATCCAGGCTCCTGTCAGTGATATCCAGTGCCAGACACAAACTGGAACACAAGCGGTTCCGTCAGAACATCAGAGGGCACTTCTTTACTGTGCAGGTGATGGAGCACCAGCAAAGGTTGCCCGGAATGGCTGTGGAGTTTCCTCCTTGGAGATCTTAAAAATCCACCTGGACGTGGTTCTGGATTTTGTGCTTCTGGTACTGTGTCATCTATCATCGTACCATGGACTGTGTCCCTGCTTCAGTGGGGCTTTGGACTAGATGATCTACAGAAGTTCCTTCAACCATTCTGTGGTTCTGTGAAAAAAACTCAGGCTTGCACTCTATGGGTAAACTTCAGGGGGCTGAGATGAGTCCCCAGAAACAGAAGAGGACTCCTAAGTCTATTTGTTCTGCACTGCCACTAGACCATAAAACTCTGATCAAAACCATACTTTGCAGATTTAGCTATATAACGTATTTACGTACTTCAGTGTGCAGTGGGGAAAAATATATATTCCTTGAATAAGGGAAGCAAGTACAGAGCTAGGAGGTTGTGAGAGAATCTGAGGAAACTGTGTCATTTTGACTACTAAGATGTGTTCATATAAAAGCTGTAGTTACATTACTCTACTGGAAGAGCAGAATTTACTTTGCATTACGGTACAAATGCAGAAAACTATTCTCCTGCACTGACTTTCAAAGGCCAGTAAGTTTTTATGGTTCTTCCTCTACCCATAGAAAATAGATTTCTTGTTTTCCAGAAGACATTATTCCTTTCTTTTCTTCCTCAGCTCCTCCATCTTCAAACAGACTTGATAAGCCTCTGGTTACACTAGCATCTAGCTGCCCACGAAAACCTTCAGATATTATTAGCCCTGTTGAACTCCTTACACAAATAACTTGTGTTCCTGCATGCCAGAACTTTTACATGCACATTTGCCAATTAGTTTTCAAATTACAATGTATTCTCTTGAATATCACACAATGCAAGATTATTAACATTATCATTGCATGTCATTTCATCTCCATCCCAAACCCTATTGCTACATTGCCTTAAAAGTGAGAAGTTACAGTTTATAACATTTTGATAAAATAATGTCCATCAAAATCTTACATCACTGGAAAAAAAGATGACAATCTGTGTCTCTCATGAGTATCTTAGAGAATCATGATCACCAGCACAAAGTCTAGTCTGAGGCCTGTAGCTAGTGATGTTCTCCACAGGGAAGAGCCTGCTCTTGTTCAACATCTTTGTCAATGATCTGGATGAAGGGATGCAGTCCACTCTCAGCAAGGTTGCTAATGATACAAAGCTGGAAGGAGTGGCTGACACACCAGAAGGCTGTGCTGCCATTCAATGAGCTCTGGACAGGCTGGAGAGTTGGAAGAAGAGGAACCTGATGAGAAACCTAAAGAGGAATGCAGAGTGCTACACGTAGGGAAGAATAACCTCCTGCAGCAATACAGGTGAGGGGCTGACCTACTGGAGAGGAGCTCTGTAGAGAGGACCTGGATGTGCTGATTGGCAACAGGTTGGCCATGAGCCAGCAGTGTGTCCTTG
The DNA here is from genome assembly GCF_019232065.1 of Centrocercus urophasianus. Taxonomy (NCBI): domain Eukaryota; kingdom Metazoa; phylum Chordata; class Aves; order Galliformes; family Phasianidae; genus Centrocercus; species Centrocercus urophasianus. The sequence goes on from NW_024885344.1 coordinate 1,738,086, forward strand.
TGGCCCAGAAGGCCAACAGCATCCTAGGGTGCGTTACAGAAACCATGGCCAGCAAGTCAAGGGAAGTTCTTGTCCCTCACTCCTCTACCCTGTTGTGGCCACATCGGGAGTGCTGTGTCCAGTTCTGGGCTCCCCAGTTCAAAAAAGACAGGAAACTTCTAGAGAGAGACCAGGGGAGGGCCACCAAGATGATGGGGACCTGGAGCACCTCCTTTATGAGAAAAAGCTGAGAGCCCTGTGACTATTCAGACTGGGGAGCAGAAGATTGAGGGGGCATCTCATTACTGCGTGTAAATATCTAATGAGTGGGAGTAAAATGGGGCCAAGCTCTTCCCAATGCTGTGCAGTGGCAGAACAAGGGGGCAATGGGCACAAACTGCAACATGGAACGTTCCATATGAACACGAGGAAAAAACTACTTTACTGTGAGAGTGACAGAACCCTGGAACAGGCTTCACAGAAAGGTTGTGGAATCTCCTTCTACAGAGATATTAAAAATCTGCCTGGCTTCTTCCCTAAGAAAGCTGCCTACTGTAGGCTCAATGTAGAGAAGATTCTTTAGCAGAGGGTTGGAGTAGACAATACCCAGATGTCCCTTCCAACCCTCACAATTCTGTGATAGATAATCTAGCACTGAAATTGAACATGCGTGGGTTCTTCAGATTGAGCTTTTGAGCCTGAAAAGCAGATGTGTCCTGCAGCATGTAACAGTGCTTTGGAAAAGGAGTATTTTCTTATACAGGTCTGTACACATGTAATATATTGCTGGATCTATATACTTTATAAAGAATCAAGTAAGAAATTTACTGATCTCAATTAAGGAAACTAAATGCTTGCCTTTCAATATAAATTAATTATTTACAGCACAAATATGCACTAATGTAAAGCTACACGTAAGTGGGGGAGGTTCAGTGGGGAAGTATAGTATAATGCCACAGAAATTAAGAAATGAATCTAAAGTACAATACTTCTTCCTGATTATATTTACGCATGGTGGTATCCTTTTAGCACCATGACTGCATGGTATTTTTATAATACAGTATTTTAGGTATTCTAGGATTTACATAAAGCATACGTAACTTCTTATTCTAGCAAGCAGCAATAAATTTGTTCAAGAAGAACATTTTAATTGCATAAATTTATTTATTTAATATGCATAAATAAAAGACCAGAAGGTTTGGGGCTTTTTTAAATAACAAACTCCTGCTTAAGAAAAGCTAAATAGGTAACATTTAAATTCTTTCTCCAAGTTCCCTTCTTAAACAAAATTAATTAACTAATCAATTAAAAGAGCATTATTTCACCCCCTCCAAAAATAAAAATTTAAAAATGTAACAGAAACTGATAAAATAAACACATGCATAAGTTTATTTATGGAAAAATCTGATGCAGTCATTTATTGTTAGTTCTGTTTTGCTGTGAGGGGTTAGAAAGCAGAAGAAGAGAGACCAAGAAGAGATTACTACTTGGACAGGTATCACATCACTTATCCCAGAATGTGGAAGCAAATAGACTGTACAATTATGAGAAGTCAATAAGTAACACTGCAAGTATACTAGATTTGATTTACAGAATTCAAAATATGGGCCAAAGGAAAGAAGAAAGCAAAACCAGGCTGTAATTTCTTTGCTGAAATAAAGTTTTCTTCATGCTTCCAGAACTGCAGTCAGGGACAAAATAAAATAAATAAAATAAAAGCTTATGAAAACACTCTGGGCAAGTAATTGGCTCTAGAAGCAAGGATGGAGATTAGAGCAGATTTTGGGCTCAGGACACTCAACATTTATTGCAGCGTAACACTGGCTTGCTTTGTGAACAAATCCAGTAATTTTACTTCTCTATTCCTCTCGTTCCCTGGTCTGCATAAAGATATCTCTGTTACAGAGAAGTGCTAAACAGCTCAAAAAGCTAAGCACAGATTTTACATTGAAAGGGAAGTTGACTCTTTTCAAGCTCTGTTCAAAGCCTTGTTAAAAGAAACTGTCTGCAGAGAAGGATTCCTGAGGGATGATGTAGCTACCTACTGGAACTGCTACCCTACAGCACTCATGTTGCCCTAACTGTTTGTGTATCACCTATTCCTGGACTAGTGCTGTAGACACTGAAGTCATCCTTGTGAGTGATGTGCAACTTCCAAGGGAAGAAATGCTTCTCAGCAGACCTCTTCTTGCTCTGAGACACCATGAGTTCAACGTCCTGATCAGAGAGCAGCCGGATCAGATCGCCATCGAGGTCCCGGTAATTCAAAACAATGTCATGTAGGTCAAACTCCTGCCTGGTAGAAAAGAAATGAATTGATTTCCACAAGTCAAGGAATGCCTGGGAGGTGACGCATGATGAACGATATACAGGCAATCTAATTAATTTTTCTAAAAGTCACATTAAGCCTTGGGTGTTTTGGCATTCTTAATACAGCTAGTACTAAAAATTCTACAGACACATTCATGCTGGGTTATATTTAAGCTAAGAAGCCTGACAGAACCATCTCCAGTAAGTCCATGTGCACAGCATGATTACTCTGTGAGCTGGAAAAAATTCCCATACATATGAGTTGACTGTGGTTACTCACCACTTTTGCCTGCTTGCTGTTCCCTTTTATGAGAGAAGGGCAGGCTAAGGAATGGAAGAATATTTACACATATCACTATACTGATATTCAATATTCTAACGTTTTGATGTTCAGTGCTACTTCAAACTATTTCAACACTGGTTTTACAAATTATAAGGTAATGTCCTGCATCCTAAACAAGTATATTAGACAACAGACCCTTGGTTGGGAGCATGGTTCTGATCTTACAGCAAGAAATAGAAAATGCTGCCCAGAACATGTGTGGCATTTGTGTGTGGCATGCAACACTTGCTGACAATCCCAAAGCAAACTGCTGTCTGCACAGATGGGCCTCAGCCAAATCACATTACACACTCTTAAGTGAAACACTTGAAAAGAGTTTCACATCCAAAACATGGTGATGGCCAAGTAAAATGTAGAAAATTTAGGACTGGAAGGGACTTGACAAATGATATTAAATAGGCATCCAGCTGCTTCCACTTACTTTATCAGTTCCATAAGATCTTTGAATAATGGAATGCTGCTCAGATTCTCTTCCACTGATATATCCCTGTAACACAGATAAATCTAATAATTGCATATCATGAAACAGAATATTGGCATCTCTTCAGCAGAAGCCGGGAAGACTATTTTATTATTACCTGATAGTGCTTACTGTCTCATCATAGTAATAACAGCGTATTTTATTAACTGTGTCTTCCTGCTGTGGTAAATCTTTTATGATCTTCACAAAAGCAGATGGGAAAATCCCAGTGGCATCATTAACTGTTCCCTGGAATTACAGGAAGGGTTAGCATGAAGAAAAACTTGCAATTTTGGCTACGTGTGATAAGTTCTGAAATTTAATTAATTACCATGGAAACAACAGTAAGAATTGTTCTTCTATAAGCAAGAAAAGACAGACTATGGGAGTGACCTTACGCTATCTCTACACAAGGATTACACAATTGCATAGTCCAAAAAAAGGCAGATGAGTGAAACTGAGTGCAAAAAAAATGAACATCAGATGGTTACTAGGGAATGCTGTGGTGTTCGAGCAAGCAGAGATGCCATATCAACAAACACACAGTATGTTCTCCTCATCCTTTTTTCAGAACACTGCTGCATTGCCCAAGTTCTCTGTAATTAAGCTGACGTGTGTTGCGGTATGAAGCATGAAGTATATAGCAACTCACCCCAAGGCAAGAAACCAATTAATCGCTGAAATGGAGTTTCCATCTCCTTTCTGTGGCCTTTTTGTGCTCTAATCACTTCCAAAGAATTAAAGGACATTCCAGCAGAAGAAAATGCAAATGAAAACTGAAGTGTAGAGGGCAGGAAATTTGTAAGCTAAAAACCATTACAGGAGAAAACAATTTCAAATATGGAGTCAAGGATTTCTTCCTGGCTGTGACACACAATTATGATACAGTTTCCCCTTGAAAGAAGGAGAAAGATCCCAAGGACTAGGAAAGCCCCTTTCTACTCATGTAAAGGTATGCCAATAATTCAGTACCACTGCCACAGCCTTACCTCCAACCAGTCTTTGTTTACTCTGCTAAGTAGGTAGATCAAGTCTCCTTTCTTGAAACTGAGTTCCAGTTTACTGGTTCCAGAGAAATCAAATAGTGCCTACGGAAAGCAATAACACTGAAATTATTAATTCACAGTTATACATGTGATTATTATTATTTTTTTTTAATCTGCTCCTGAAGTGCACAGACAGAAGGTAAGCAGCAGAATAGCATGCACTTTGTCAGCGCAGATCTATTTCTGAACTAAGGTCACATAAATGACTGCAGTGTGCAGTTCTCACAATTCCTTCTCCTGCTCTGCACACACAGAAATGCTCTGTGGGAGTAGTGAGAGCATCGGGATAAGTGTGGCTCTGAAAGGACTACATGCTACGATTCTAGAAGTGTCAGGACATGGAGCACCAGAGAATTGAAGACACTGAAAACACATTAAAGCAAGTAAGTCAGCAGAGTTGAAAACGATTGACAGCTTGAAATCTTGACAACTTGAAATCCTGAGAATCAAACCAAAAATGTATTATTTCTGTAGTTTTACAGCTTTGTGATTTGCTGCAAAATGTCACAAAGAGCCTTAGGGAGTTTTGGAATTGTGTCCTAATTTAAAGGTAACTAAATGTTCTTTCTACACCTAGCTTTCAGGCCTGTGTGCTGAACTGAGAGATTTGGGAAAGTCCATGAAACTAATGTGTGGTTAAAGTGGAACTTAGATGCCCCCTTCAGGAAAAAAAAAAAAAAAAAAAAAAAAAAAAGAGGCAAACATATTCCACCATCTTAACAAGCTGTTCTTGAATAATTAAAATTGCTGAGTTATCAAAAACACGCATCTACCCATTGTCCTTTGAGAACACAGCAGTCATTTAAATGCTCTTAGAAGAGCAAAAATGAAAAGATGTTCCCTATTATTCAGTGTTGTGATGGTTCTTTTGGTCTTGTTAATGCCAAATTTCAGAGCCTCTAAAGGCTGTCTTTTACGGTTCTCCTAATAAAAAGAGACAATAACTATCATGCTAGCAGTTCATATGTCTATTTAATAGCTCCTTCAAAAGCTTTTCTTTGATCTATCGAAAAGTTTTGGTAGGTAGATTAAATATTAATAAAAGAATACATAAAACCCAAGAGATATGGGCAGATCTGACAGCTGTTATCGTCAGCATAGAAACAAAACAACCTCAAAGCAATTGCATGTTTTTTATTAACATTACGTGAAAAAGTCACGTGTTCCGGAAAGCAAGTCCACAAGCACCACTTGCAAGGTAGTTGTATGTGTCTAATACCAAGACAATTTACAGCAAAAGAGAAGAGTACAGGCACTTTCAGTAGAACTCTAATGTTACATAAATTGCCAGGATGCCTCACTTGCAAAGCTTTCAAACATATGCTGAATTCAATGAGACCGAAGCTTCAGTTTGCTTTAAATGTAATTTATGGGTGTAACTATGTAAATGTGGACCATTTGGCAGTACATGTCTCTCAGTTTTGAATCTCCTGTTATTCTGACTTCACAACAGCCCTTCTTATTATTTATGTAACGAGGAACAGAGCCCTTCTTTCCATTCTGTGTTTCATTCCTTATTGTTAAAAGCAATTGCTTTCCTGTGTCGATTTCACTTTCCCTCTCTTCCCAAAGCTCTAATTGGAAAAGGCATCTTGATCAAAGAGATACCAGAGCAAAACAGAGTTAATCTCTGTCCTCAATGACAGATTGTGCGAATTACTCACCTCAGCCCGAGGAGTTGTTACACGGTCCAAAACAGGCAGTTGGGATGAAATGCTTTTACTGGAAAGAGAAAACAGGGAGGTAAATTTGTCTTTTTAGTCATCAGAAACACTACGTGATCAGTACAGTGTCCACATTATCATTATTTATAATGCAGACGAGCCACAGATCACTGGAGAAAGTGCATGACTGCGTGCAGCACGGAAGTAAATAAATATGGATGCAACAACATTGCCCTAGTTCTCCTGGTTTCAGTGCAGAGCAGCAGCAATCTGATGATGTCTGCTGCTGAGAACAGATGGAATTTTCAATACAGTCAGTATGCTGGACCTGTCTTTTACAGCATTGCTCAGCTGCTCCACTCTACCTTCTGGGCATTTCTGTTTCTAGCATTTATGGCACTCAGTTCAAACTGCTGTCATACATACACTCAGGAATGCATACACACTCACAGGTTTTGCACCTTTTGGGGAAAGTGAAAAGGAAGAAAGTCCATCTTTTCTGTGTTGAAAAGCAAATTAATTTCTGTGGAGGGTAATGAGGTACAACATCTACTTAGCAAAGGGTGCTGACACTGGCATGTAAGACAGACCTGTATTCAGACAAAAGACAAGAACAGACTGAATATTCAGTTTCATTTATTGTCTGAACCAGATCTTATTTGGTTTGGTGTCAAAACTCACATTGACTTTAGTGTTGCAAGCCTGCATCCTTATGCTTGGCCTGAACATTATAATAGATAGAATCATAGAATCATAGAATGTCTTGGGTTGGAAGGGACCTCAAGGATCATGAATCTCCAACCCCCTGCCACATGCAGGGCCACCAACCTCCCCATTTAATTCTAGACCAGGCTGCCCAGGGCCCCATCCAATCTGGCCTTGAACACCTCCAGGGACGGGGCATCCACAACCTCTCTGGGCAGCCTGTTCCAACACCTCGCCACTCTCTCTGTAAAGAACTTCCCCCTGACATCCAATCTAAATCTTCCTTCCTTCAACTTAAAACCACAAGATATTACCTCTAAAGAATTATCAATGGTTAGGGAGCTTTTTTTTTTTTTTTTTGAAAAAGCAAACTATAACATCAATTTTTAATTTCCCTTTTAATGAAATACCACCTGCGCTTTAAAAACTTTACATTTTTGAAAGCAAGAAATGCCATTCTTTTGCTCTCCCACAGAAATCCTTATATTAGGACTTCATGGATTGCCTTTGTTCTGGGAAACACAGTGATGATCATCAGTTCTCTTTCCTCACAAAACTGGACAGCATCTCCTACATCAAACTGAAAAAAACATGTCAATCGCTTACACTCGACGCGTCCGTGGGCGAAGTCGTCTCAGCCTTCTGGGCACCTGTTCACTATCAAAATTGGAGTGGTAGAAGAACAGACGCACCTCTTCATCCATCAACACCCAAACAGGTAGGCAGAGTAGGTTCTGTGCCAAGAGCAAGTAGGAAGTGGAGTAATAACAGTGGGAAAGATCAATTCTCTATTTATTTGCATGTACCAAATATGCTTCTCTGATCTACAAGATCACTATTGCTGCCAGAAAAATCTTCCTCCTCTCCCTTTTCCCTCAGCAGGACTAGGCTGAACAGCTGACAGTTTCTCCTGTTTACTCTTAGGGTTGGCCAACATATTGCTTCACTCTTTGTGTGCCTGATTTACTGCAGGAGTAAATTGTTTCCTTTGTGTTTCCTTTCAGAACATGAATGACTGTGGAAAGAGGGCAATCTTAAGTACTGGCAGACTTGACCTATGCTTCAGACCATTACCGATTTAAAGTCAGAGTTCCCGTTAACCTGCAGTCAATAATTTCTCACCTTGAAGTTGCTGGCTTTATCCTGACTGTGAAGCAGGTATATTCCAAAGCTCACTCTGCTTTACTAATCCCTTAGGTGAACTTAACCCCGTATTCATGCAACATCCTAAGATTCACCTAAGATTCACCAAACACATCCTGTTTGTTTGTTTTGTAAATATATCTATCTAGACATGAAGGCAGGTTTTCACTTCCTTTGTGGAGTGCGTATTCCAATGGATCCCTACAGTCTGAACAATCTGGCGACTAGGATTGCAGATTGTCCCGTGGTGTGGACACTGTGTCTTCTGAAAAAAGGTGCAGAGAGCAGCAGATATGAAGGACTATAACAGTAACATCTCTTTCTGTTGATTTCAAGGGGTAAAGTATCTGCAGTGTTCAGTGCTATCTCTATCTTATAACAAAGTTTTACCTTCATGTAGATATTTAGGATAGGAATCCTGTTCTCAGCAATTTCCCGTTTGAGCCCAACATAAACTTTCCCTAGGAAACATAAAACCAGTGGCAGTTATTGAAGGGGAAAAAAAAAAAAAAAGGAAGCTGTCAGAGAAATAATGCAATTAAGAGAAAGCAGGAACTCCAAGAAAATAGATATTTTCTAAAGGATTTTAGGTTTCCATATGAATTTTACCACATTGCGGAGGGACATCAATGGCCTTGACTTCTCTAATTTCCACAGCTGGGAACTAATTCTTTGTCCCAGATAGCTATCTTGCGTACTTCCATACAACGCCCTCCTCGCAAGGACAGACTAAGAAAGGACAAAGCTACTAATTGTGCAGATTTGCTACTCACAGCTTACCTGGCAATACGGGGAGTGTGCAGCTAAAAGGGCTATTCTTGTTCTCCCCCCCATATCTCTCCTCTAGTTTGGTGTGTAGGGCATAGAACTCACGATAGCGTCGGAAAATCAGGTATCTGCCACCACTTTTAATCTTTACTTCAATGACAAACATCTGAAACAGAGAGAGGACTCAGGTTGACATTCAGACTTAAAAATAGTTTAAAAATTAGAGTGAGGCATACAATAGGCAGTGTTACAGTGGTGGGAATATTGCCTTAGAGGCAGAGTGGAAGGCAAGGTTCCAGTTAAGCATCTGCACGCTTAAGTACTAGAAATTAACAGCTTAATACCACATAGCGTGGTATAAGTATGGGTTCAACTTTCCTGTACATCATATTCTGTGGCTGCTTTCTATCACATGAAAACCAGAAACAAATAGATGACACTTTGTGCTTACACACCTTCCCTCAGAGAGGAGCAAAGCGTATTAAGGAGGTAAATATAAATACTGTCATTTGAAATACAATGAAGACACCAAGGAATCAAAGCCAACACTTTCAATAGTAGAATGTACATCTCTATCTCTGGACAGGAATGTAAATGAACTGGTTTTCAAAGTAGAAGGCATTCATTTTTCTCTTTGACTTTGAAGTACACATTTTCAGAAATTCTGGTCTATGTAATCTGAACACAAGTAAGGATAGAATGAAAAACAAAAGCAAACAAACAAATAAAAAAACACCTTAGACTATTTACTTTTAATGACTTCCCTCAAACTCCTATGGTGTTATCTGTTGCCAAACTTGTTTGCTGTAAGAGTCCTTGATTTCCATGCACTGACCTCTGAGTCACATTGCAGTTGGATCCATCAGGAAACACAGAGATTGAGCAGCAAAATATCACTACATTCTAAAGTAAAAGCTGCTTACTTCTGTGGGAAGATTTTATGAGCAATGTCTCCAGGAAAAAAAGCACAGTCTGCAGAGGTCATACTGAGCTGGTCTCATGCAAAACCCCTCTTCAGAAAATCTCCACCCTTTTCGTACTATTCCTTTTCTGTGCACACTTTCATGACTCACTGTCAGACCTAAATATATGGAAGACCATGTATATGGCAGAATCCTAACTTGCCAGAACCATGGGAAGATGGAGCTAATACCCTCCCCTTCTACACTGTCTGAATTCCTTTCCTCCCTATATTCACCAAGGTTACAACATTCTAACAGGAAATAAATCAGCAATTAGGTGAGAATTTAGAAACTAAGAAGTATTAGAGGACACCTTTGTCAGGTTTCATCCAGCAAAAAAAAATGTACTAAATGTGTGATAGACTAGTCTCCCCTTCAGAAAACACAAGCACTGAGATGTTTTCAGCATGGAACTATTCATGCCAAAAAGCAGCTATACCAGGTTCACCAAACCAGTCAGAGATGAGAACATATAGAGATAAATCTCCTTGCTTACATAATAATTAGTAAAGCCTTTCTTCTCCTCAATATCTGCAATGTTAGCTGAAACAGGTACATCATCTGGAAGCTGGTCAAAATCACTGTGAAGCAAGAAGAAATGATTTTAGTCACTCAGGAAGGAGGGAGAGGATTGGGGATCCCTGAAGGAACACCTAAAGAGCAGCTGTGTGACCAGACTCCAATGTTTATTGTCTACATTGTCCACACAATAAAACAAATGAACTGTCTGGTGCTTTCTCCTATGGGACCTTGTCACTGGCACAAAATCTTCAACGAACAGAAGACATTTGCCTTTGCTTCCATCTTGTACCACTTGTTTGAGTGATATTTATATTAACACTTAAATAAAAAGGATCAAGAGCGAGATAGGAAGAAAAAACAAACTGTAAAATGATCCACTAGGGAATGCCAAGTTGAAGTAATCTTACGTCTTCTGGTCTTATGAAAAAAAAAAAAAAAGAAAAGCTTAATTTATTCTGCTATGAGACATTCCAAGCAGAGGTTTCCGCAACACATAGCTCTTCTGGAGGGCTGAAGTAATGATGCAAAGTCTTGCGATACCTTGCTGTACAAGGAGAATGGCATGAATCAACACCACCCACAATACCGTAAATACCACCACGTACTGTTAAGAGGGATGTGGCCATGGAGATCAAGAGATAGAACTAGTCATATTACAAACACTCATGTCACAAATCCCAGTGAAAGCAAAACTGTTTGTGGCTATAAAGAGGATAGTGACTCACTGTTGTCCCAGGTCGTGAACATTTCCTAGGAAAGGAGAAAGAAAGTCCACTCCAACTTTTTACATAGCGTGCTCAACACTAAGAAACCTAATAGCCAGGCAGCTATGGTAACAAGAAGCCTGTTAGACTCATCAACGAAGCTTGCTGCCAAATTAAACGTGCAGATCGTAGAGGTTACATGGAGGCTTGTAGGAAGGAAGGACAGACATGTTACCTCTTTTCTCGCAGCTGTCGGGGAAGAGACATGCTTTTCAGCTTCACAAATCCAGATGGCTAAGCTCTGTTCCTCTACTTCTTAGGTAGATCTTGAATGAATATGAGAAGCCTGCTCACAGTGCTTGTCCCTGTATGAATCAAGACTCCTTTGCAAGGCCTCAGAGATCTTTTTTTCTAATGTTTCAGTGTCAGTGTCTTCTGTACTTCCCCACCCCCACTGAATTGAGGAAGTACTGCAGTAAAACCAGTCAGAAAGAAAGATTCTTTTGTGAGTTCCGTTACGTATTGAAACTGCCACTGTTGAGAAACCAAAAGCCCAGCAAAACGCAAAAACTGTGAGACATTGTTCACCTCTTCATTGTTCACCACTTGTCTCTGGAAGCCAGTATGAGTAGGCCAGCATAGCCCCAGCTATAACGTCACTGCACTAACAAGGCATATATGCTAGAATTAATACCTCTGATCCCTTCTTGAGCCCCTGTGATTCCCAAGGATCCTCTTTCCCCTAGACCATGAGCCAGGAGGTGGAGCCGAAGAATAAATTTTTGAGGGGGAACAGAAAGGATGGTCAGGAAATTCAACCTTGTCAAAGACACAGGTGCCAAGAAATCAGGCACAGGAGGTAGAAAGTGAGTTCTGAAGGAGTGATCAACACAAGTAAGACATAAGCCCTGCAAAGACCAGAGATTTTTCAGCTTCATATGTCCCAAACAATCCACGTTTGCCATCCACAAAGACAAGGTCACAGATCACCTAAGGAGAATCCTAACCATTCTGCCTCATACACAGAGGGCAGTATTTGTGTAATGTGAGTTTAAAATCTTCCAAGAAGCAAATAAAAGGAATGAAGTGACAGAGAAACCATCATTTCCTAATGCAAGGAATAAGTTGTGACAAATCTTATCCACCCTAGCCAAAAAGTTCTCATTTGTAATACATTTGCCTCCACACTTCAGCCTCTAACTCTCTTCCATGTTCAGTGCATGCCTTGTTTCTTCTTATCCTTCTGCCATCAAGCATCAAAAAATTCTCATCTCAATGGAACAAAAGTCAACCAGCATCCCTCACTGTAAAAATTTATTGACAACTGTAATCATCAGACTTAAGAGTAAGCTCCATTTTACTGCGTTTTAATGAAACAAATTCTTCACCCATCTCTTTCTTGTGAACTTTTAATATGTTGATGTTGGATGTAAGTATCTCCCAGATCTCCACACTCTGCTATGTATTTCATTTTCTTGATTAGGCCTGCTAAATGTGCAGTTCTCATGTAACCTGAGGGCAGACTAATTATTCTTTTTCCTTTGCCCCGAATGAGAATGACCATAATGAAATTTTCTAACTGCAATCTTCTTGCTATCTCCTGACCTTCAGGAGGAAATAGAAGAAGATCACCTTGACCAGAACTTTTAATTACAAGATCAGTGTATATAAACTCATGAAAATTAAGAGGGACTCTCCTTATATGCAAAAAGATTGCAGAAGGCACGAGAACTAGGCAAACTTCAACAGAAGAGAAAGGCTGGAAGGATGCTAAGATTTGATGTATTCCAAAATTTTGATGTGAAAGAATTCTGATGACAGTGCTACATACACTACTAGAGCATCAGCAGCTAATGTATCGTTTTGGTTGTGTACACCAGTAAGCTCTAGAAACATAACTTCTATCTGTTCTACACCTTCCTATAAAAGTACTGCATAACCACATTCAATCATAAGCCATAGAAAGAATGTATTAAGTGACAGAACAAAGTGAACAAGAATAATACGATTAAAAGATATTTTGTCCCATCACGTATTAATCTATAAAGGAAAGAATATTGCAACAATCAGTCCAAGAAATCTGAACAGCAAAAAGAAACACAAAAAGAAGAGTTGTTTTGCACAACATTTTCATTCAATCTATTGTTTTAGAAAAATATATAGAATATTTGTTTCTGTCGCACCAGAACATTAGTAGCTGAGTGGTTGCTTGAGGCTGAGCTGTAACCGACAAACTGATTTGGGAAAAAGTGATTTGGGGCTATACTCATATTACATACTTGTATGGATTTTGCTTTTATAGTCACCATCTTCTTTCAGGAAGGCCTTGATGCACATTTACATTATTTAAGATACAGTTATATTCAAACTTCTTATCATTATTATAATAGCACACTAATTATAGAATCAGAGAATCATTAAAGGACCTCTAAAATATTTGGAAAAGACCAGTAGGATCCAACTGCCAGCCCACTCCCACCATGCCCACTGACCATACCCCTCAGTGCCACATCCACACAGATCTGGAACATCACACGGTGACTGCACCACCTCCCTGGGCATCCTGTGCCAATAACTGAGTTATGGATGTGCAAAACTTTTTATAAAAGTTACATAAAATAAGCTTGTTATGTTTGCCTTCTTGTGACTGTCAGTGTTCTCTTGCAGGTAGTGATACTAAATCCTTAGGAGGCAGTTGCTCTACTGGTCAGCAGCAATGTTCTCTTCCTTGGATACATGCTTTGAAGACAGATGAAAAAGAAACAGATTGGATTGTTTTTATATTCTTCATCAGGTAATGGCTCGATCCATGTTGGCTGAGAGCACTTTGAATTGGGAGGAAGAAAGTAGAGGAAAACAGATATGTAGAGTTTAGGAAATATGCTTTGATTTAAAGCTGGTTACAGTTTCCATGACAGCCTATTTGGGGTGAAAAGTAGAAAGTTGCAGAAAAAGACTATGATCATGCCCTGCTGACATAACAAAGCTATCCAAAGCTATCAAAACAATCCATCTCAAAGCAAAGAAATGTAAAGGTGAACATTTACCACTCTTCGTGACAGTGAGTTTGATCATGCAGTTTATAGTAGAAATTAATACTCAAGACAAATATATACTGCAGAGACAAATACTAAAGAAACAGTGGCCATCTTTTAAAATGAAACTGTTTTTGGGATATCAAATCAGATCTCATAATTAAATCTCGCACTTTGCACCTTAACTGCTTGAGCAAAAGCAACTCATGAAGGAATGGTGATTGAAGAATAAAAAGCACCCTCCAAAAGTGTGGGTTTTCTTTAGTCTCTATCAGCTATTTTGTATATATGCACTCAAGTGCATATCACTCAGAATCACTCTGGATTCTGTTAGTTCTTGGTGCTGTAGCCATCTCACTGTGGAAAACAATTCAGCCTTTACCGTGGATCTTTAAATAGAGGTAAGATACAACAGATTGCTTAAGAAAGCAAGAATTCAAGAAAATCTTACCACCAGAGTAGTAACTTCTTGATAAGCAATGGGTGGGTTTTTTGTTCTTGCAGAGCTCAGACATGTACTCATGCCCAAGATTAGGCTAAGTGAGAATAAACGGAAGCTTGGAAACAGGAACAAAGCATTTATTTAACCAACTAGCATGTCACTTACAGGATAAAGAGGCAAAAGGAGAAGAAAGAGAGAAGAAATATGCAGACTTTGTCACTGATACTGTGTAGGACAGATAAGAGCTGGAGGTGGACTGGACTGATAGTCCAGTTAACTACCAGTGTCAAAACTGGTAAATGGTCATTGCAGGCACAGAAGTAGAATGTCTCTATGAGGTAACCATATGCCTACAGCCATTCCTCCAGAAGCTTAATAGCTCCAAGTGCACAGCAGCAGTGACCTTTTGTGGCAGGAGATTCTCTGTGTTTTAGATTCCTAAGTGTCTCTAAAGAGTCAGAAATTTGTCAGTCATAGTTATTGCTATTCAAGGAAAAGAAGATTCTACTTCATCTGTTTCATTAGTTCAAAAGATCTACTCAATTTCTTTTTCACTGCACCTCCCCAAATCTCAAAACTAGGGCTAGGATTTGCGGTGCTGCATTCAAACCATCCTACACCACTCCTAATTGTTAAACTTCCCCATCTATTTGATGAAATCCTTTGACTAAATTCCTTTAACTTAGTTTAGAAACTTCAGATGAATGCTTTTTTTAGTTAAGTGGAAGTTCTCTGAATAGACAATGAAGAGACACACACACACACCTCTGGTCAATAAATCACACCTCAAGTGGGCCAACTCCATCCCTAAAGGTTTTATATAGCTCCTTGAAATATATGTGAACTATAAAATAACCATATTCCTGTTTTGGTCACCTCGGGTTCCTAAGGTTAGGGATATAAATCTGTGCCTCAGTGTGGACCTAGTTATTACTGGTATAAAGGTAACTTCCCATGTGGGACTCAGCTATATTTGGATATGCACTTTTACACTGGTATAATTGTCGTTACCCTAGGGGAGTTGTACTACTTAAGCTACAATGATATAGTCAAAAAAGCATAATTTTCTGACGCAGACATATCCAGTCTGCTTATTACAGAGAGATTGTGGTTCATAAATTGGGACAGTATTCCCCAATAAAACTGGTGAGCAAAGATTAGGATAGGGAAGCGAGTGGCAAATGTAGAAGTTACAAGCATCAAGATGCTATAAATTTCAAAGTTTTGCTCTGCTAATATTCCTCATGGTGTACGCTTAGAGCTTGCCTCAAATAATGGCCATTAATTCAGCCTTTATGCCTTTAGCTTGTGGAATGAGCCCAGAAGTAGCTGTAAAAGTAAGCAATCTCATCCCAAGTCAGCTGCCAGAATGTCCATTTCAGGTGTGAAAGCTGGAGGTTTTGTATTCCACGTCTCAACAGGCAGAACGCTGCCTCGTTACATAAAAAATGGGTCTAAATGAGAGAGCTCATAATTAAATACTTTCTGTTCGGCCTCTGACTTGCTATGTTATTCCTTATCCCTTAACACTGTCACCTGTAAAATAGGGTTGACAGCAATATTTTTTTTTCATGAGAAGATAGTGAGGTGGGGAAAAACTCAACTGAGTGATCATTTTCTGGGAAAGCTAGGTGAAAAGTGGTAAACCACAACTATCATCCTTAGCAGCCCACCTGCTCTCAAAATCAAACGTAAATTGAAAATACAGAAACAGCGCTCTTTAAAAATGTGCCAGTAACGTATGTGCTAGTGTCAGGTCTTAGAACTGATTCCTGATCTATTACAAAGTAATACAGCTGCTAAAATATCACATCTGTTAAACAGCAGTAGCCACTGGGCCTGCTCTACTACAGAAAAGGAGAACAAGAAAAGGAAATGAGGAATAGCTTTCTGCCCAAGAGTGGCATCAGCCTGCTTGTGGATTGCTGCAGTAATCTGAGCCCAACAAAAATAATGGCTGTTGGCTGATGTGGCTTCATGAAATGAGTATATGGTGGTGTATTTTAGGAGATACCCTGTCCTCACATAGTCTTGCTCTTTCCTGCCCCTCAGGAAGGCACATGTGAGGCTGTGCTGTATAAAGCCGATGGATCCAGATGTGAAAACTCTTAATAAACCACAGATCAGCTTCTCAGATCAACTCACAATATAGAAATAAATATGGATAAAAGGGGAGAAATGCATCAAATTGACATTGCTGCCGACTTTGTCTTATAAAAACACGCTCTGACTGCAGAGTGAATGTATGTATTGTGTGCATGCGCGAGGGCTGCTCTGAAAGTAATGCCTTCTATTTTATGATGTTGGCCCACAACATCACTTGCAGATGTTGGTGAAATGGCAGTAGAAGTTGAGCCTTCCCACCAACATTACATTACATTTTGTAGTTGTGTGACAGATGGCAGCAGAGCAGCGGTCTGACAGAACGGCCTCAGCCATGGAAGTGCATATGAAGCAAAAGTGTGTCACTGAATTTTTTCATGTGGAAAAAATGGCACCCACTGACATTCACCAGTGCTTGCTGAACATGTGTGGAGACCAAACAGTGGATGCAAGCACCGTGAGGCAGTGGGTGGTGTGTTTCAGCTGTGGCAATAGTGACAGTGGCTCTTGTTCATCATTGGTGAAAATGAATTGCTCATGGTGGTGACAATATTGAAAAACAGTATTTTGTATCTGAGAATTTGCATTATCAACTAGTGTTATTGTGCTCTTTGTAGCTGTAGCAGTTTCCATGGAAATAAATAGGAAGCATTACTTTTGGAGTGACCTACTTACATCTCCAAACAGTCAGGCAAAGGTGCACCTACACCTCACATCTCTTGCTGATTCACCTCTACATACAGACTGAAATGCAGCATCCACCACGTGTGCTTCAGGGCAATCTAAGACTGGCACAGCAAAAAAAAATTCCTGGTTTTATGATGTAAGGAGGGAGCCAAAACACAACCTCAGCCGTGACCTTTTCTGCAATGATTTTTCTGAATGACATACCTGCTACTGAGATAGCATCTGGAGAATCCAGTCCTTGAAGAGCTGTGTCTCTCTGCTTCAATGCCTTTGCCCTGTTTGCCAGATTCCACTACGAACAGCTTGCAGTATCTGCCATAGAATTGGAATTTATTGCCACCACAGTGGGTTTCTCACTGGGAATCAGATAACAGGAGAGTGGAAAGGAGGGCAGAAAACCAAATGTCAGTAGCTCTTCTTCATGAGTGAAGAGGGATCTCCTTGTGCAAAAAGACATAAAGTAAGACACTGCAGATAAAAGGAAAAAGAGTAAGCGAAGGAGAAAAAAGGAAAAATCAATCTTTTTACTATGAAATACAATAAAATGTATTTGCTATCTGAACAATTTTGTTTCAGGCTGTCTGGCTGGGACACTCTCGGTTCATCCTGCTGTGAAACACTCAGAAGTGGCGGGGGATATGATGCCCCATTCCAGTTCTTTCTATTCCACCTCTCGCCTCTGCGTTCTGCTGAATGTGACATTTTTCCCTGGCGCCTAATACACAGAACTCTGCTGCTAATTTTATGCACAGAGTTCTCATGCTGTGTAATTTGAGGCCAGTCTCCTCCGACAGCCTGCCAGCCAGAGTACACACCTTCCAACACCACTTCTGCTGTGGAGAAATGGGGGAAGGGAGGTGGAAATGAGCCAGACAAGCAACAAGCTTCTCAGAGCTGTTTGGCTAATTTTTGGCTCTCAGATATACAAGGGATCTTTCACCATCTCCCCCTGTGCTGTTTGTCAACACATTGATCCAATAGGTCTGCCAACAATTCCAAAAAGTCAACTCAAGGCTCTTTCTTCTCCCCTTTTTTGCCGATGTTAAATCCTATGAAGCTGCTGTTATACTCAGTCAGACTGTTGGCCATGAGTCTTTTTTAATTCTACAATGAGACAGAATAAGAACTAATTTCTGCAACATTATAATAAAGGTTTTAAAGAGAAGCTGCTGTCTCTTTTTCCCCACCCCAGTTGATGTCTGTGCATCTCAGACAAGAGTCTGAATTATACAAGATTCTATCAAAATCAAAATGGTCAATAGCCTTCAAAACCTGGCCTGATCGTACTCAAAAAGGAATTGGAAGTGGATATGTTCCCATTAACTGAGTAGAAAAACTTTTGTGCCAGACACACTTTCGTGCTTCCAGCCAACTGGACCAACTTTTGCTGAACCTTTTTAGTGAAATCATCCCTTTCCACAGTACAGAAAGCATTGAATTAGACTAATTTTCAATACTGCTTATTTCTACTCTGGTGCTGATAATACCAGGAGAATATCCCACACCATTCTCTTCTCCCATCTCCATTTTTAAGTTGTCTTGACTGTATCAACCAATAGGCAGGCAAACTGCTTGAATTACAGGTTAAATAGTAAGAAAAAAAAAAGTTATTATCACTTGTACTGCAAACACTTTCTGTTAGAACAAAATAAACTGTGTTACCTGAAGATTTCTTTGGATGGTGCAATATCCTCCCCACTAAATGCTTCTTCTGGTATAATTATACTGACCTGCAGTATTAAATGCAGACCGGGTCTCAAGGAAAAAGAAGGCAGACTTAGCTGTACAGCTGTACAGTCATAGTTCAGAGATATAGCTGAGAATTAAAGAAATTTTTTCTTGAGAATTTTAAAAGAAATGAGATACTAACTGGTGTCCAGCTGCAATCAAGTATAATGAGCTTTAATTTCCAGACTACTTCATTTTTAGCTCCTATCAGTGTGAAGAGGATGAGAGAACAAAGAGGGAAATACCAGGATGAGGAGCATAGTTCTTTATTCCATATGTAAAATATGGAATAAACAAAAAGCATAGAAGTCAGCTCCTTTGATATACTGAGCTGATGTAGCTGTCAACGTGTTTGCTGAATAAAAAGAGAAGAAAGGGCAGTGGGCAGAAAAAGGAACATAAGTTTGTAAAGGCAGTAAATAGAGATGTGTAAGAACACTCAAAAGTAAAGAAGGATTGAGAAGAATCCATCCCTCCTCTGAAGACAAGCTTTGCATTTCCGCACTTGACCCACATGTGTCTGACTATCTAATTTATGGGAGACCTGAAGCTGACCAGCCTGCAGGCTGATAATAAATTATTTCTCTTAGATAAGCCGGGATAATTTATATTAGGAGAAAGGAAGAGAAAACTGAGGAATAAGAACCATTCCCTTTCCTTCCTTGGATTATTTCTGCTTGAGATATTCTCTCTTGTCACCCAAAAATCTGCCTCAGGTACCCTGAGGTGACAATGCTCTTTGCCAAGACCTTCCTGTTATTAAAGCCAGCAGATCAGAGCCCTTTTCCACTGCCTGCCAGCATGGCTGCCTAGCATTCCTCCTCCCTCCTTCAGCTCTGTGATGCTAGCAATTATGCTGACCGACTTTGCTCTAATCCTCTCCTTTCATACACCTTCATCGTTTGTCTTCTCATATTTTAGTTATTGATTTGTTCTTTAGAAAGAGTCTGAAACCAGTCCTGAATTATGTTCTCATTCTCTTGTTTTCTGTTTGTTGCCATTATTCTCAATGTTCTCTGTTTTGATTTCCTGTGTTTTCTTTGAATTCCACACTGGAAAAGGGCTATTTTAAGAGGAGTACTTTTGGGAAACGAGAACTATTAAGAGGTGGTTTTTCTGACTGACAAAAAAGGATGCAAGTCCAAGATAGGGAAATGTCAAAGATGCCTGCACTTGTGTTTGGTTGCTTTAGCATTTCCTCCAGTTATTCAGATCTGTATTTTGTTTCCTGCCTGACTGCATGGAAGCACTTTTTTTGCAGCATTCTGTTGGCCTATAGGAGGGCACAGCCACCTTTTGAAGGGACCTAGGCAAGCTGGAGAAATAGGCCAACAGCAAAACCATGAAATTCAGCAAACGTAAAGTTCTGCACCCAGGTTAGAAAGAGTGTGGGGAGCAGCTGGCCGTGGAGCAGCCCTGTAAAATGGGACCTGGGAGGGCCTGATGGAAAATTCATGCTCAAGAATTGAGCATGAGTCAGCAGTGGTGATTTGTGGTGATGAAGGCTAATGATAACTAACAAGACTAGCTTCATTAATTGTCAAAAAAATAGCCATTAGGTCATGAGAAATTATTTTTCTTCACCACTAAATGCTTACAAGGCTTTACATGGAATAATGCTTTTGGAGCCGGGGCTTTAAGCAACCTGATGGGAGGTTTCCTCTGCCTATAGCAGAGGTTTGGAAATAGGTGATCTTAAACATCCCTTACAAATCAAACCATTCTATGATCCTAAAAACAGAGATATTGACTAGCTGGCTAGAAACCCAGTTGCAAATGGGGCAGGAGTGGAAGACAGCCATTGTGAAAATGCATAGAGGCAAAACACATGCACTGAACAAGCACTAAATCTGCACTAGTTATATCAGTAATAAATGTAGTTCTTCAGATACTCTTTTGTCAAAGTAGTTTGGCTCCTACTAATAAGTCTCTTTATTCTTGCCAGCGCAGTTGCCTTCAGACATCAAGATACTTACTAAAAGAAATAAAATCATATAAATAAATCTAGCATGCCTGGCTACATGTCTGATGCGCTGAAAAAAAAAAGGATGCAGGAAAAGTTATGCAGCTTAAAATTGGATTCTTACATCTACAGTCCAATCAGAAATGACTGTTCACGTATGTTTGCATGCCAGACGTAATGCTTACCAGCCCACCTCTGTCATGATGTAACTCTGCAAAGAGTTTATGAACATCAGAAAATTTTGTACTAACAAAATGTTTAGCTTCTCTCATTCTTGAATCCATCTTTTGATTCCTAAGAGTTGACCTGTAATCCTACTTTGAGTCTCTTCCTTCCAATAGTGCCTTAATTTATATGATGCAGGGAAAAAAAATAACAAAATACACTTGGCTGCTTCAGCCAGCATAGTTCCCATACTTAGTCCTACTGATGATTGACTGATGCTTTCAAAGCCTACAAGGCTTAGATAGGCAAACAGCAGATATGCTACTTTTACATATAATCCTTTTTCAAATCTCAATGAACCCTTTGTTGGAATAATAGCCATCCAGCTGCTAAAGTCACCAGATAATTAAACTCTGTGTGAAGGGGCATTTCTTTTTAAGCAGATTTAATTTTCATCGAATAATTACTCCATCTTAATTTGAATAATAATTATTCAAATACTTTTTTTTTTTTTTTTTTTTTTTTTTGACCTTTTCTCACATAAGTCCTTTCCTGGGCCATCAGACAATGGAAAAACTGAAAACATAGCTGAGATAGCAGAAGAAGGAAGGGAGAGGCAAGAAATAGTTTCTGACCATTCCCATTTAAATCCTAAATCAGGTTTCAGAGATGCACGATCACAGTGCACAAGAGTTGTTTCTCTCTGTGAGACACAGAAGTGCAATACTTACGAAAGGCCCTGGTTACAGTTGAATCTACATAATATGATGCAATATAAAAACAAATGAGGAAGGAACACTTAGGAAAAGAAACTTGTAATCTTTTCTAACAAAGCTATTCTCCAAGTGAATAGCTGAGCACATTTTCATGGGTTGATTTGGATTGAGTCTTCTTTTTGGACTGCACATAGGAAATACTGGTCAATGCATCCCCTTTGCTATCCACTGAAAGTGTTAAGAAGCCCTGCTTATGAATTCTCATTTGAATTAATACTGCCACAGAAGTGCAAAGACCTTATCTAAACGTGACAGTCTACACATCAGATGTAGTAGGCACGACAAGTTACCAACAGCTTTTTTCTTCTGGGATAGCAAAGTATCTAGAGCTAGGGAAGGGTATTTGCTACACGCTATTGATTCCAATCAAGATATCACCTCCATGGCTTCATAAAAGTAACAACACATAAAGAGTTGCACCTTTGGATTTCTTCCTCCAAGCGTCTGTACCTACAGAAAGCCCTTCTCCCCTGAAAACCACCCATTTATTTCTGTAAAATGATGGCTTTCTGTAAGCAGAGCGTGGTGTGCCACCGTTTGAGGGAGATTTTTAGCAGATGTTTTTGTTTTGCTCTCTCATCTTCAGGCTCCTTCTAAGGAGCTATTAGCCTTTTAAGTTCCCTAATCCCCCAACTAAATTTATCAGCAGTTGATTGCAGCCAAGAGTTAAGCTAAATTAAACTTTGAAATCTCTGTACAGTGTATCAGATGCACTTGTGGTAGGGGAGGTGGAGCAGACAGCTCCAAGTGTTCTACTTAACGAGAGTCGGAAGAATCGTGCTTTTCTCCAAAGGTTTCTCAAAGCTTCCTCAGATTTTTCAAGATCGCCACCATTTCCTGATTTTATAAAAGCAAGAAATGAACTACTGAAGCTGTCTGTCATTTACCTCTGTATCAGATGTGTACATGTGCATAAACACTCACACTTTCCTCTACAAGTGTGTGCATCACGTGTGGAGAAGGCAGGTCTTTGCACACTGAGGCTGCATGCACACTCAAGACGTCTGTTCCAGCCCACACTTGTGGTGAACAGTATTTATCTATGTGTGTGTGTGTGCCTCTGTGTATGTGTATCTGTTCCTCAGACCTTGTCCTTACCCAATCAATCATTCCCTCGCTTGCTGCTCTCACACTCAAAGCATTTGTCAGAACTTGGCTCTCCATCCTGCTCTTTAAGATGAGTAGTAAAATACTCAGTCTGAAATAACATCAATAACCTATTAGATTTGAGGTCTCTATATCATGTTTCCTTATTATTCCAGAGCTGTGCACTTCTCTATCTGAAGATGGACTATTGTATATCCTTATAATAATAAAAAAAAAAATAGCCAACAAAACATGGAAATGGAAAAGAATCTTAATCTTTTTAAGAAAATGTAAAAAGACATCGAATATAAAAAAGAATGTTTAAGAGGAAGAGATATAAGGTAGCAACTTTCCACCTGTAGGACAGTAATTGTGATATAAACTATCAGAAGTTCTCAAAATCCACCAATATCTAACAAGAGATCAGTATCAACATTGACCAATGTCTCAATCAAGTTCATATCTGATCAGCCTTCTGTCCACAGTGTGATTATCCAGAGCTGATAACCGATCCCTATCTCACTGGAATTTCTATAGAAATCCCTGGATGAGAGGTTTGGTCAAATCTCCAAGGAAAGCACCAGAAGGAGTTTCAATGACAAATGTAGAAGATGGCTCAGGTCCTAAAAAGGCAACTGAGTTAAGGCTACTGCTCTCTGGGTATAAAAGCAGTTATTGCACACTGGGTTACAGTAAAGTGGTGAAATGAAAGCAAATTTCTTCTTCAAAAACCTCGTAGCATTTTTATCTGAGGTCACATCAAAGATTTGTTTCCACAATCATTCGTCTATCATTTTCACCAGTTTTGCTTTTCAGAAGAGAAAGTGTGTGAGAGAGGTGTGATTTCTGCTGTCTGTATCCCCATGGCTACTAGGAACAGCTAGGAAGGGAACTAAGCACATCACAGCATACAAAATGTCAGGTTAACAAATTCCAACACAACAGCTCCGAGAAACAGACGTTAGCTTTCTCCCACCTTCATCCTCCCATATCACACTAAAAGAAAAGAAAAAAAAAATCAAAGTAAAATCAACGATGGAAAACTAGCCAAAGCCAAGTAAGGGGATCAAATACATCCTTCAGGAACGTAAACATCTCTAAAAATAGGGAGCGGCCATCTAAGCCACTTGTTTTTACTCATTGCAGTAATAAAAGGTCCTTGTAAGGGACTCACACAGGCTCTGTGCTGTTACAGTAGCATCTGCTCTCCCCATTGCTGGAAAGAAATGGTGAAGAGGATTTAGAGCGCGTGTAACCTGAGAGAGAAATCATCTGTCATTCCCTCACAGGGCATTAGCAAACTTTCTGTCTCCTGAGAGAAGGGCCACTTTCCTTCCCCTGCCTCTTGAGATTACTGCTTTAAGCGCTATTATAATATACACGCTTATTAATAATATTAATAATGAGGGAGAAATCCAGCCCTATTAAAGAAAGGCAAGGGAAATCGAGTTGACAGAAGACCTCTCTGCCCAGGGAGGTGGTGCAGTCACCATCCCTGGAGGTGTTCCAGAGCCGTGTGGATGTGGCACTGAGGGATGTGGTCAGTGGGCATGGTGGGGATGGGCTGGAGGTTGGACCAGATGAACGAGGAGGTCTTTTCCAGCTTTAATGACTCTGTGATTCTATATTCTGTGCAGTACACTGTGTGAACTCAGTGGCACACAAGTGGTCACATAACAGATCCCTTCTGTGACAGGGAAGATCCCTGCGCTCCTCCCAGGTGAAACTACCTTGGGCTGTACTTCTCACAATGGAGATCCAAAGCAACAATAAGGGAAAGGATACAAGGATCCAAGACAGTCAGACAGTAGTAAAGGACCTGTATGAAGCTACATGAGGTACATTAGCTCAGAGATCAGCAGTTTTTAGTACACTTTGCTATTTGTTTTCTTTTTCAAAAGGTGAGGGGTAGAAATGTCATCAGAAGTGCAGGAAAATAACAGAGATGATTCATTTCAAAGAGGCAATACGCTGACAAAAGTTACATTGCTTGTATCTTGCAAGCCTCTGCTTTGTGCAAAAGCAAGGTATTAATGAACACTTCACTCAAACAATCTCACTCTTCTTCAAGACAGCAGCTTCCCTGTCCTGCTGAGATCAAAACCCAAAGGTTCTGGGAGCTGCTGCTTCCTGCAAGTGACTGTGAAAACATCTCTGCACAAACCTAAAGCTTCATTGCATATCATTCAGTTCTGTACCACGTTACATTTGATGCTCCACTCCTAGATTACAAAATTGCTTTTACCTGGACAAGGAATATTCACAGTGTTTTGAAAGGTGAGATGCAAAAAAGCCTTATAGTAAGGTGATTTACATAAGAAACAGCCACTCTGAACTGCTTTAGGAAGGAGAAAGAATACCAGAATACCAGTATACCAGTGTCTAAGGAAGCAAATGTGTCTGTAATAAGAAATAATTCAGATGTGCAGAATAAATAAATTTAAAAAAAAAAAGTTAATAGTAGTTCTTACAAAATGATTTAGCCCAATAAAGTTATTTGATTTTTTTTTTTGCAAGTAATACTATAAATCATAAAAATAACTTTTTTTTCGCATCACTGAGAAGAAAAAGAAATCCCTCTACAGAGAAATATCAACAAGATGATGAGCGCACTATAAGAAGTAGTGTTTAAAAGGGAGTTGTAAGAAATTGTGGTCCACCAGTAATGGCCATTACCCTTAAGAAGATGCTAGAGAATCCTTGACATACATTCTCCCCAGAAGATGAGAGGATGAGTGTGTTACAAAAGATAAATTCAAATTCTGAATTTGACATTCACCCAAGGGAATCCCAGATTTGGCAGAAGAGAACAGCAACCCAAATGGAAGAAGGAGAGAAAGTGCAGGGGAATTGGGTGGCTGGGTCTGATTCGGTCTGAGAACTACATGGAGACATTCTTTTGGTGACAGCATGTTTATTTTGTGTGCATCTATTAACAACCAACCTGGGACTGTTGAACTCATTTCATTAGGATGACCAAACCATATTACAGAACAATGACTTTTATTTGCTGATATTCTCCTTGGAGGGATTGAAATCGTTACCTGAGCCTGAGAAGATTTACCAATCCTGTAAGTGGAAGAACTGTTTTCTAATGAAATACTGACAACGAACAAAGAGCTGACGTAACCCTGCTCATTTCTGATGCTAGTTATAGACTTTCTAACTGGGAACTTTCTACCTGGAGGTTGGCAGGGAAAGCCCCGTTCAAGCATCACTGCCATGGAATTCTTCCCACTTAATGTTTACCCAGAAACATATGAGTCCTTTACAAACTTCTGACTTTTAAATCCATTGCACTGTGCGCTAACAGCTCTGAAATAAATTATAAAAGCATAAGGGGGAAAGAAGACATAGCAGATTAGAGAAGAACTAACAGAATTTGGCTTACCACAGGATTCCAGCTGCTAAAACAGAGGTCTAATTTCCCCAAAAGCCACCTACCCTGATCTGAATGCTTTGACTGCTCCCCTTCCAGCAGCCTGATACAAAGGGGAATAAGTAATGAAGCCATCTTTCTGCTGTGCCCGTTTTCCTAGAATATAACTCCTGTGGTAATAATTACATGGGCTTATCCATCTCAGTTTGAACACCACCAGAGTGTCAATTATGACAAATGGCTGATACTCACGAGCGTCTTGTAAAGAAAACCAACTGTTTCTATTCTAACATATTTCTATGTTAAGGTAACCCAGGGTCAAGGCTTCCCACTGGGACTAACAGCTTTTTTTTTCCTGCTGTAAGTATCCATTTGAGAGTTGCTAGAAGGTGTTACGATACACAGACCTCCTTTTTTAGCACTAGTTTTTTTTGTGTGTTTGGTAATCTGAGCCTAACTCTCACTAGGGGTTTGCACAGAAACACCTATTGCTGATTTCCATATGGATCATCTCCTTTGGGTCATACTGCTCAAGACATTTCACATTCTTTTCCACATTATTTGCAATGCAAGCTGCAGATTTCCCAAAACTCACTGGTGGCATGGGCTATGAGTGACCTGCTTCTGGTGTCTGGGGTATCTCTTGTAGCTATTTGCTATTTTCAGCTTTTCAGCCAATTACCAGAGGAGTCGCACTGGAAAACAGAGCTACTGAATCTTGATCCTAGGAATATGACCTTCTATCAGGCAAACCAAGAATAGTCAATTACATGAATTATTAGGAAGTAATGGAACCTAAAAAGCCAGAATCATAGGATCACAGAATGGCTTGAGTTGAAAGAGACATCAAGGGTCATTTGGTTCCAAACCCCTGCCATGGGCTCGGGCTGCCACCCACCAGCTCAGGCTGCCCAGGGCTACATCCAACCTGGCCTTGAGTGCCTCCATGGGTGGAGCATCTCATCAGTCTGATATAATCCATATGGCAGAAGAAAACAATAATTAGTACATGCAAAACAACTAGGATTCTCAATCACAGAGTAGTAGTGTAAAATATAGGTACAACTGAACAAGCATGCCCATATGCAGCCTAAAGAACCCATATATGAAGTGAAGAGCAGCATATAAATAAAAAGTCACAGTGAACAAGGACTGAAGTTTCCTGTGTGGAAATTTCCTCCTGTAGTGAGCAAAAAGATTTTTTTTCCCAGGGGTAGTCAGTCTTTCTTTTAACTGGTGTATTTTTCACATGTGTTCTCTCCACTTGACTGTTCCACTTTTCACACGTGTGGTTATCATAAACTACACCAATGAAAATAAGAGGAAAATAATATCTCTTAAAAAAGAAATGTTCTCTCCAGTATCCTGTCCTCCAGAATCCTGTCCCCAGTGGTGGACACATACGAAAGTCTTTGGAGGCAGGTAAGCACAAGGGAAACACACTGGGACTCTTCTCCCAAAGCCCATCCCAGATCCCAACCACTTTATCTCAGGAACTTCCCAGGCTCATATAAGTTTGGTAACTTTCAATGGAGCTCTCCTTCATGAATCTGCCTTTTCCCCTCTCCCATACACTGTAGCTCTCAGTATCACAACATTCTTAGGAAACTGTATGGCAGGCTAAATGTAATAGGTGTAACATCCTTACTATATATCCCATATACTTTTTTTTTTACTACTATCCTTTGAAAAATTTGGAAGTTGTTCTCACTAACATGATGAATTTTTTTCCAGTTTTAACATACAATTCTGGACAACTTCTAATGTGAGTACTGATATTTCATCTTCCTCATAATTCCCGAATGTGTTATAGTAATTCAAACTAATACTGACTCCTTTGTCTCCAGAAGACTTCTGGTACAACATTTTGATACATTAGAATCCCAGTATTTTATAGTTTATAGTATCCCAGTATTTGATGGTAATACGGAGCAGTTAATCATTTCAGTTAACATAATAGCAGTGTAATTCCTTTATTTAGAGTTAATATGGAAGAGGACCATATCCCTAGCATATTGTAGGAAGAAGCAAGGAGGAAAAGAACATACACAAACCAACACCAAAGAAAATAATGTCATTGTAAGGCTTCCTATCCTGCCTACAGGTGGACACATAGGTGAGGTCAGCATTAAGCTTTCCAGTAGGGGAAACTGGAGGGTTCATATGTTGTGAGGAATGGCTATAAAACGCTTCAAAATGTTTTTAATATGAAATATGCTGCAGGCATATTGTATATACATATCTGTTGGTTTTCTTTAAGATTTAAAATCGTTGTTTCAAACCTAAATTCAATGTGAATAGATACACACCTGTCTTGGACTGCAGCAAACTCAAGCAGATTTATCACTCCTGGCTTATATCCCAGGAACAGTTTAGAAACTATAACAGATACCTATCACTAAAAAATGACAACAAAACTGGAAGAACACCAAAGTAAGCAAGAAAAAGAAAATTATTACAGGCATAGAGAGACTTATCTGTGAGGAAAGATGTAAAATAGGTAATTCTGCATAGAGGCTGTAACCTGACTAATGCAAGGACTAGAGCAAATCAAATGGAAGGCATAAACACCAATAAGACAGAGAAAAAAAAGATTAATCCAGAGGGTTATGTGAGAGATTGATGATCTAAAAATGTATGAGAAAAGTCAGCTGGCACCAAAGAAACATTTTTCATCAATGAAAACTCTGAATTTTAGAATGTATTCTGCAATAAAGGATGTCGTACAGCTTACATACATCAGATAGAAGAGAGCAGAAGGACAAGCTTACCTTTTAAAGCACTGGTGATGCATTATGATACTAACATTGAAACATTGAAAATTTCAGGTACACTGGCAGGTATGGACTTGGGGAACCTTATTATTCAGCTCACATTTGTTTATGTGTGGTCTGAGAAGTGAAAATGGATGAGAGACCCAATTAACATTGCAGTTTTTATGTCTTTCAATGGGGAAGTCTGGTCCTATTTTACTCATAAACAAGCCTGATTGAGATGACAACTGCTGCCAAGCAAACATTCTCCCTAAAACCTATTTTTTCATGTAGGTGAACTCTCAGTTGTCAAGTGTCCTGTAGCCACAATGCTCCTCATCTTTCAGTTTCAGTCAAATCTGTACTAATAACCTAAAGGAATCAGGTTTTTTATTAGTGTCTTATCCTTAAAAAATAAAAAGAGTTTTAATTAATGAAATACTTGACAAACATCTGTCCAACAAGGTCATAAGTCTGCTTCTCTCTTTGTAAATAAGCATTAGCAGTAACTAAATAAATGGATAAGAAAGGATTTAAGGAAGGATTTTAGCTAATCAGGATAGCTTTCTGATGGTTGAATTACTCAGAGGAATCCTAATGGCCAGCCTCGCTCTTGCTCTCGCTCCAACAAATCAGACAGAAATGGAAGTCATACTCCAGTAGTCAAAAAGACCATCCTACTGCCCTTATCCGCTCTAAGCTGCCACAAGTAGAGAAGAGGGAAAAGTTGTTCTGTTGGCTACCAATGGAAATACAGCAACCAGCTGATAACCACGAGATGCTGGTAAGTCTAAACCAGAATGTGATTGTGGTACACATCAAAAGTATACAATATGTGAAAGAGTAATGCAAACTCTGTGTCACTGAAGGTAGCCAACAGAGCACTGCTGAATCGTACTGCTCCGTATGCAACACATCGTTTGGCTGAAACATTTGAATCCACAAGAGTCAGCTGCTTTAGGATGTATTTGAGTAATAGGCTTCACCTGCTATGAGAGGAATGTTTGTTAGCATGAGGAATAAAGGAGCCCACCTGAAACACAATCCTCCTTTCCCCACTACTGTAGTACATGCAAAATTCAAAGACCGCTAAAGGAAATGTAATACAATTAAATAAGAGAGGGAAATTTAAATTGATTGAATTAACACTTGTCATCTTTGATTCAATAAAGCTTCCTCTTCTGAAATTATCTAAAGCTCCTGGAGAATTTCCAACTTATTGCAGAACTTGGCGTCGTAATGAAGCTGGCATTAGTAAAATATTTTTAAATATTCTTATGCCACACACAACTCAATTATCTTTCCTTCCTTCTAGGATCAATTAATCAAGCTAGAAGAATCAAATCTCACTTTTGCAACACCTGCCTTTCCTGAAAGATAATTTTAACTGTATCACAGCAGCCTAAGAACTGTTGGATTTGCATCCTGAAACTGAAAATACATGTTGTTACCTCAGAATATACACCAGATAAATGTGATTCACAATCCTTCATAAAATGTTTCCCCTTGCCAGAAAAACATTCAAAATCAAGAAGAGCATCCCCAGGTGGGGTAAAAAACAGCAAATCGTTCTCACTTATGCTTTTATTTTGTTATTATTGCTTGATAGAGTAAAAAAAATAGAGGCATCTTCAAAGGTTTGTTTCCCCTGAAGAAGCAATTGAACATAAAGAGAATTCACACTCTGAGAATGTTAGATTCCATTTATTTTGCCCATATATGCCGTATCTCTTCATTTACAGTCCTCCACCTCTCCTAAGTGAGCTCAGGTTGTAAATTGTTTAGGCTTCCACAGCATCTTGCCCAATGGGGTCCAGACTGGAGATTTTGTAGGAACAACCAATGCTACACAGAGTTTGCTGTTGCCTGTGGGAAGCACCTGCTGCATTTTGATCATGACCTGCAGTGAAAAAAATTTTTTCTGCCACCTGTCATGGTCAGGACTAGATGATCCTACAGGTCTTCATGATTCCAAGATTCTAAAGCTGAGTGGTGCAGCTTTAGGAGAGGTTTGCAGCTTAGGGCTGGTTTCAAATGGTGCTTGTTAAGGCTAAGGAGAGATGAGGACAAATGTCCAAACTGCCTGTTTTCCCTCACTGATGGATGAAGCGGTTCTATCGTCATAAAATCATAGAATATAGAATCACAGAGGTTGGAAAGACCACCTCATTCACTTGGTCCAACCACCAGCCCACCCCCACCATGCCCACTGACCACATCCCTCAGTGCCACATCCACACGGCTCTGGAACACCTCCAGGGATGGTGACTGCACCACCTCCATGGGCAGCCTGTGCCACTGCAGCACCGCTCTTTCTGAGAAGAAATTTTTCCTAACATCTGACCTGAACCTCTCCTGGTGCAGTTTGAGGACATCACCTCTCATCCTATCTCCTAAGCTGGGAGAAGAGCCTGACTCCCACCTCACTACAGCCACCTTTCTGCTTGTTGTAGAGACTGAGATCCTCCTTTTGAGCAGGGCCCCATCTCCCAGGTTGGAGTCCCTGATGGAGCAATCCGAGCTGCCTCCATCTGATGGAATCTGAAGGCCCATCAGCTCTGCACAGCTGATCCCCACAGCCCGCTTCTCCCCTTAACAATAAAGTCTTAAGCTTGCCGAGGTAATAGGTTTTCACAGCCAGAGGAAGGTGAGTGCCAAGGATTATTAATAGTGTTCCTTAGTTAAGGAAAAGATAAATGTGACACCGTCACCAAAATCCCTGAATATCAGATACCAGTGAGGAGTGGGTATCACATGCTAAAAATAGAAAGAGCAGGAGAGATTATATAAGTGGGGTCCCTACCCCGAGTTCCACTTCTTTTTGACCACCTCCGTATCTAAGAACCTTTTCAGGAGTGCTTAGGAGAGATCCAAAAGGTAAGTAGAGAGAAAATGTTGAAACTTCCACAGAGAAGGTGGATTTGCTCGATTCGGGCAGAATCCCGGACCTCCTCCCGACCGGACTGTAAACGGGGAAACGCTTCCATCACTCTGATCCTATGGCCCTTCCCACAGACAAAAACCGAAGGACAAAGAGCTGCAAATCTCCCCGCACAGAGGAGTGGATTGCCGCAGAGAAGATTCCGGGACATTAGGAAGAGGAAACGAAACACATTAAGGGGGGATGAGAAGAAAAATAAAAGCGGGAAGAAAGTGAGAAAATGGAAACAACGGAAGAGGGAAGGGAGAGGGGAAAACGAAGGAGAACGAGAGGATTCCTATAGCAGAATTCACTGAAGCGCTCAGTCGCACACAGAAGATGAAAAAGAAAAGAAAACAACTCCAAAACACGTGGCAGAAAGGAAATGTCTCGTTATGAGCAGACGATGGGATGAATGCTCTCCCCTTAATGCTGTCATTAGGAAGATGGATGTGTCACCCTTCTCGCCTGCCTGCAGATCGAGCTGCTGGCGTGGGGCTTCTGCTGCTTCCTCCCGTTCTCTCGACTCGTCTTGCTTTGGCAAGGGCGGCTCGATTTCGACATGATTTCCTCGATGCTGGTGAGGGCATCAACGCGTTGGTGCTACAGGAAGGGGGAGATATCTCTGCGAAAGCCCTGCAGTCAGCTTGGGAATGCACGGTGTAGATTTTGCAGGGGAAAAAAGAAGAAAAGAAAAAAAAAAAAAAAGAGAGAGAGAAAGAAATTGGCAAAAATTCAGCAATAAAGCAAAACGTGTCATTCATCCTGGAGGGATGATGTGGAAAAGGCGAGGGGTCGAGTGTGAAACTGCCAATTCGTGAAACGCCTTGTATATGTTAGGATAGCTTATATTAGGACAGCATATATTAGGATAACATGTATTAGGATCACAGTTGTGACTAAAGCTGGGCGGTTGAAAGTTTCTGGAATTTTGCTGGCGGATGCTGCGCCGAGATTAGAGACGGGCCTGGGCCACTGCTGCATTTTAGATCCCCTTTGTGCCGCTTTGTAAACCCTACATGCGGCTGCTTTGACTTTCTACGGGAAGTCTGGGGACAGTGGGCTCCGTGCTACACAAAGGGTCCCAACTGATGGATTGGCAGCTCTGCTGGCTTTTCTCACTTCTTCCTTTCCACAATAGGCTGAGGCCTGAGGGGTTCCCGCATCGTTAGGGATGGGGGGTGCCAGACCAGGGTGCGGATCAAGGCTTCGGGCAGGAGGCTCCGAGCACTGCAGCTCTCTGTCAGTGCTCGGCTTGGGTTACGTGCGGGGGAGGGCAGCCTTCTAACAGCGCAGCCGTGTCAGCAGAGCGGGGCCGACACCGAAACCCGATTCACCCGCAACGAGAGCATCTTCGGAGGCCGATGGGCAGCAGCCAGCCCCGCTCGTGGAGACCCGAAGGGAGGCTCTGGGGCTCCAAGGGAGAAGTAACCTCGGCGACGGGGTCACAAAAGAAAGTGAAAAAGTGGTGGAAGGTGAAGCCCGGCTCCTGAGCAGATGGCACCAATGCTGAACATGGCAAAGGGGACGAGGATGTCCTAGCAGGATGGAGGTGTCTCCAGTGGGAAAAGAAAAAGAAAAAAAAAAAAAAAAAAAGAGAGAGAGAAAAAAAAGATCTCCCATCAATATGAACAAGTAAAGAGACGCCAATTACAGAAAATCATGCAACCAGCACGGTGATTTCTCCTGTTAATGGTTGTATATTGGCGGGACTACAATTAACCTGTGTAAAACAGGGAGATGACTGACTGCACTGTACGGAGCTTCTTGAGCTCCATCCTCAGAGCCGAACTCCACCACTTCTGCACCGCGCCCTTCCACCTCCCGGCTCCGAAACCACTGCAGGAAATATTGGGGCAGCTGAGGAGAGCGGAGCCCTCCGGGTTGAGTGTGCACCCCGTCCTGTGGGTAAAGGAGATGGATGCTGCTCCTCCATCCATTACCAATGTTTGTCTGTCCTTAAAGACAACAAAGACTCTCTTGTATCCTAGGAAATACATAGAAATTTCGGGGGGGGGGGGGGGGGGTGGGGGGGGGGGAGGAATGGTTCCGAACGACGGTCGCTCCCACAGGGAAGACTTCGCTGTTTAAAACAGAAAAGAGAAAAGAAGGGACCCCAACGTCACCTCCTCCTCCGTCCTTCTGCGCTCGGTGACACGCTAATGACTCACCCGCTGGAGCTGAGCTCGGGCCGCCTAGGTGAGGGTGTGCGAGCTCGTGCTTTTACCAAGGGATTACCGACAGCCAGACGCTCCTGCAAAGCAGCCCCCTCCTTTTTGAGGCCGCTCTGGCGTTCGGGCCATGGGTGCCATTGCGTCAGAGGGGTCGGGCAGGAGCTGCTGACAGCGGGTGGGGATGCTGCTGCCACACCGCCTCCCTCCCCGCCTGTCCTCAGGCAGAGATGCCAGTGTTCCTACCGAGATCTGCCCTACTCCTGGGCCCTAACCTTGGCTACCTCAACCCTATGGCTCCTGCCCAAACTCTGCGACCGGGTTGCACCCGAGGTGAGAAACACGGGCACTGTCTCTTGAAGCAAATAAACCTAGAAAACACAGAATCCGTCAGTCCTTTTAGCTGCTCCTTTGAGGCTGTGGGTCCCTCTTGAGGACCCCGGCGCCCTGCAGGAGCTCGGCACGAGTGCGGGGTCACCTCCCGCTTCCCCTTCGGCGGATCCCAGCGCGGAGGGCTCTGCAGCACAGTGCGAGCGGCAGCCGTGGGATTCGCGGGGATGTGATAATGAATTCAGCGCGGATGATGCTTAATATGGAGTGGCCCGAAAGAAACGAGGTCTAAGGGGGAGGGAGGGAGAAGGGGGGGCGGGATGGAAGGGGGACGTTTCAAGTGTTTGAACGAGAAAGCAAACGTTCACGAGCTCCGTTCTATTTGCTCCCCGACCCCAAAAGCTGCTTGAAGCTTGGCATATGCTGCAGTTCCGACTACAACTGCTAAAGCTCATTCCGACTTCCCCAACAGAAGGGATCCGCTCTGCAGTTCCACCGCACCCGAGGACTTGACCTTGGCACGGCCGCTCCGACGCAGCCCCCGCAGCGCTCCCGTAAGGCACCGCCCCGCAGGGAGCGCACCCGGCCGGGTCCCCACGAAGGCATCCCCGTACCCCGTCCTTCAGGGGACCGCTCCGTACGCACCGAGGGAGCGGCAGCCCGTGGCATTCCGCCACAAGCAGCTTTATCCGTGGCTGGCGCCGGGCCAGCCGCTCCCGACGTGCCATCATCCCCACACGGCACTGCAGCTTTGGTCATATGAGCAGAAATGATGAGAAAAGCACTTTTTTAATCTTTTCGCACTTGCTTCCCTGTTCAAACAGTTGCAGGATGGCGATGACTGACGTGCTCAGCGCTGAGGATATCAAGAAGGCTGTGGGAGCCTTTTCAGGTGAGTGCTTAATTTTCTTTCTTTCTTTTTTATTTTTTTTTTTCTCCTCCCTTTCGTCTCTCCAGCCCAGGATGTAGTGCATTTATTTAAGCTCGGGGAAGATTACAGCTAGATTAGATAGCAAAAAGGATGCGTTTTTAGAAGTGCGGCGAAGGCGTGACAGGTTTATCAGGTGCAGGACTGCATCCTCAGCAAAGTTGCTCTGCACATGAAGGAGGTGAAATGCTCGCTCCTTTTTAAAGGAAGGTAAGCAGCAGCTGCAGGCTGTGCTTTGCTCGTGAGAGACTTCTAAGGGAACCGAGGGGGATTACGTCCTGATGCAGGATAGGGACGGCGGCAGCTTTCCAGCCATCTAACATTCAGTTTCAAGTACTGCAGAACTGCTCTTTTGCATTTCAAGGAGATGAAACCCGCTCTTTCCTTACTCCCTGTGCGGAATCCCCCAACTGGCTTTGCTTTTCGGGATGGAGCTGAAGGCACAGCAGCAGAGCAAGCGAGTGCGTTGCTCGACTGCAGGAGCTTTCTGCAGGGCGAATGGCTGCAGCGGACCCTACGTCCCATATATCTCGGGCTCCTCCGGTGTTCAGATATTCCTCATCTCTTCTCAAAACTGACGGCAAACCCTTTTCGTGCTTCGTGCTCTGACTGTTAAGGGTTGCCCTCAAGGAAACGGCGGCGTTGTGCCCCCCCCCGTCCCGAAGTGCCTTTCTCTCCTGCTCTGTGCGGTGACCTTCCCGAACAGAAGCAGTGCAAAACCCGCTGAGCCCCAACAAACTCAGCAGCCACAAAGTCGTGGGGACCAACGAACTGCTCTGCTAGATCCGGCAGCTGTTTTCCTCATTAGCTCCCATTGTTCCAGGGCCGTTTCCAAGTCCCGGAGCAGAAGTAATTAGGAGCTACTAATGACGGGTCTCAGCCAAGCAGATCTCCAGTGATTGATCTTCCTTCGCTTTATGTAATAGGAAAAGCTGAGGAGGGAACAAAGATGCATAATGATAATAATAATAATAATAATAATATTTCAGCACCTTGTGGAGGTGACGGGATTGGATTTTAGCAGCACCTTTCTAGGCTGCACCATAGCCGTTAGCAGGGGGCTGCATGGGTGGGACAGAGGTGGTTTGGTTAAAGGATGCAGCAGGTAAACCCCATGTATTATCTTTTCTCTGATCACCAGGGCTCTGCTTTTTCCCCAGTTACTGTGTCTCAGAGGGTCCTGTTGGCACAGCACAGAGCCCGAGCTTACAGACAGTGATTGCACACGCTTTTAGTGGTAGGAATACTCTGCCAATTTCAGGCGAGCCTTCAGGAAAAACGGACTAGAACTGTACGAGCCATGTGCACTAAAATAGATCCTGTCCACGGGGGTGGAAATATCAGAAAGTGACAGTGGTCTAATAGGCGGAGTTTGCTCTCTGAACACTTCTCTTTTTTTAGTGTAAAACTCAGCAAGACATATTTTAAGGCACTGAAATGAGAGTGGGCAGGTTAGTCTTCAGCCTCCAACTCTGCATAGAGTTCCTGTGTGACCTTGGGCAAGTCTCCATCCCTCTGTAGCTCAGTTCTTCATCTGCAAAATGGAAACAGTGCCCTTCTCACCATTTGTTTATTTAAACGAGTGTTGTGAAGCATGACTACTGCAGTGTAGGTATTTAGCTCCTGCCACAGCAAGGCTAGAATGTACTTTTGCCTCCCAGGGTGGAACACGAAGCAGTAAGGAAAAAAAGCACAGGGTTATGTATGTATATAAGTTTTAAAGATTTTTCTAAACCATTCTATGGCTTTTCACCCCCTTATAGCAGCCGAATCTTTTAACTACAAGAAGTTTTTTGAGATGGTGGGCTTGAAAAAGAAGAGCCCAGAAGATGTGAAGAAGGTTTTCCATATCCTTGATAAAGACCGGAGTGGCTTCATTGAAGAGGAAGAGTTAAAGTAAGTAAAGATATGGTGTTTCTCAAATAGCCTCACCTTAAGAGTCTGATCTCTTTTTCACAGGACTGTAGATAACAGCTTATGGTTCAGCCTCCCAGCTGGTACTTGTGTGCAATAATCAGTTGTTTGCTGGTGAAAGAATGATAGTGTGTTGGAGTTAGCTAGCTGAGGATCCCTCAGACTCGTGAGTGATCAATACCTCATGGATGGTACTTCACTTAGATTCAGAGCACAGTGCTCTTTCCAGATGATAAAGAGCGGTGCTGCGGTGGCACAGGCTGCCCAGGGAGGTGGTGCAGTCATGGTCCTGGGGGTGTCCCAGAACCGTGTGGATGAGGCACTGAGGGACGTGGTCAGTGGGCATGGTGGGGATGGGCCGATGGTTGGACCAGGTGATCTTAGAGGTCTTTTTCAACCAAAATGATTCTGTGATTCTATGACCTCTGCTGAAGGCACAACCATGGATTCCACCTCAAATATGGAAACAGCAATGCAAATAAGTACTAAAAAGAAGTTTCAAAGTGAAACTGTTCTGATACAAACAAATAAACAAACAACAATTTTCCTTTTTTTTTTTTTTTTTTTTTTTTTTTCCATTCCTCCTCCTTAGGTTTGTGCTGAAGGGCTTTACCCCAGATGGCAGAGACCTATCAGACAAAGAGACAAAGGCTCTTCTGGCTGCTGGAGATAAGGACGGTGATGGTAAAATTGGCGCTGATGGTACGTAACCAGAGGCATAAACTTCCATAGGAAAAATCCAGTATTACTCTTACACATAAGAACTGAGTAAAACTAGGAATCACCGCGGGCTGTGACCTTCTGAAGGGCACAATGTGGGTTTAGTGAAATGTCAAGCCTTGCTACATTGCCCGTACCTTGCTCGCAAGGCTTCAGGGGAAATAGGAGCCGAATTCTGACACTAGAGGGGGCAAGAGTTTAGAGTTCGGTTTGTAATTAAGGGACGTAGGAATAAATACCAACACAACTTCTTCTTTAAGTCATTTTATTCTTTCTCAGTGCAGGGTGGGTCAGGACACTGAGACTTCACAGAGAGGTGTGAATATAGAATTTAGAAAAGAAAATAGCTGAGTACCAGCATTTTGCCTTGGTGACTATTGAAAAAGAAAGAAAT
Source organism: Centrocercus urophasianus (assembly GCF_019232065.1). Classification (NCBI taxonomy): domain Eukaryota; kingdom Metazoa; phylum Chordata; class Aves; order Galliformes; family Phasianidae; genus Centrocercus; species Centrocercus urophasianus. The sequence continues at coordinate 1,776,186 of NW_024885344.1, forward strand.
GCTTTCTGAAATTGTTCAAAGCCTTGCAATGTCCTTAAAATTCAAAGTACAGTCAGTCTGCCGCCACGGAGTCATCCAATAACAGTCCATCCACTCTGCTAGTGTCTGTGTAGGTCTTCACACCTAAAGACCTCATCACCCTCTTTTTCTAAGTATGAGAACTACAAAGAGTGAGAAATTCCCTCTCACAGTGTTGCTTTAAAAAAATTACTTCTGTTTTCAATATCCCCTTGGGATGAATCAAATTGGCCCACAGGAAAATGTTCTCTCTTTTCTTTCTCCATCTTTTTCTTCTGTATCCCTGAGACAAGCTGGAAGAGGCATTTCTGAATTACATGCTTCCTCACTGCAGGAGATGATAGCAGGGGACTGTGGCCAGAGAGCACTAAATCATTCAGACAGCAGGCAATTGCTAAGTTTTCACCGTGCTGATAAGCTACATGATAGGTTGAAGTGTAAACATATCTTTAAAAAAATAATAATAATAACCTCACATCTCTCTCACCTGAACTCTGAGATCAATACAAAAACGTCGTCTCCAAATAAAAAGCAATTATAAAAAGGAATAAAAGGCAAAATGAGGTTACCCGACAGTCTCCTAGTTTAGAAGCTGAAGCAATGCCATACAGAGTTATCCTTGGACAGTCAGGTGATACACTTGCTGAAGTGTCTGCTTGTAGCACAATGGCATATCCATGACTATCATCCTGTTTCTAATCTAAAAGTTCTTCATTTATTAGATGTTGATTATATTACAGTTGCAGAGGAGCAATTGCGAAGCACTCAGGGGAAGCTCTTGCTAGACTTTAGCAGCGTTACTGAGGCTGAGGAGTATGTCATCATTTAACATTTGATATACTATATGGGGCCTTCTTATTCCCATTGAAATGAGAGGTGCTGACACTAAAGTCAGTGGGCACAATTTTCAGAAGAAAACTTGATTCAGGTAAGTAAGCTTGCAGCTGATTAGCCAACCCCACCTCAGACACATTCTCAGTTATGCAGAAGGCTGCAGAGCAAAAATCAGCTCAACTGGAATAAAATAAGTATATCACAGAGCCATTTTGGATAATATGAAAGAATGACATTAACACTTTCATGCAAGATTGACCATAGCACTTTTTTTAAAGTTGACACAATGCCTGAAAGTTATTACACTGTAACAAAACAATATGAAACACTTCTTTTTCTCCTTCTTCTGCAATTACCACTCTTCCTTAACTCTGAAATAGAATTACTCTGAATTTATACCAAATAAGAGAATGAAGAGCTTCTCTTCTCTTCTCTTCTCTTCTCTTCTCTTCTCTTCTCTTCTCT